>NC_088715.1:62260980-62633480 GCF_963576615.1 Watersipora subatra
AGTGAGCTACTAGTCAGAACCCAGATATATGTGAACACATTCATCCAAATTTTGATTGGATAGTAAGTTAAACTAGTCATAAAACAATTCACTGTCATCCTGAAGGCCATGTTTTGTTGTGTGTTGTACGCGTGGCGAATAAAAATTTATATTATGTTGTTATATGTTTAGATATGTACAATAAAATGGGAGTATAATTTGTATCAGTAGTTTTTAGTCATATGAGTAAAAAGTGCGGGGAGGGGGAATCGATTCATGAAAAGGCAAAAAGAGGGAATTGAATGAAAAAGGTTGGGAACCTCTGTATCAGGCAATGGGAGACTTGACAGTGGCAGCAGAATCTTACCTACCTCTGCAATCTTGGTTAGGTCAGCATTTGTTACAGCTACTGCTATCTCAATTATTCTTTCTTTATTTACATCAAGTCCTGACATCTCAAGATCCAACCAAATGATACGTTTATTCACATTATCTGTTGGATCTTGCGCATCTGTTGACATGATAAAATTGCATAGAGCATTCTTTATTTCATATGGTGGAGAAGGACAGTCAAAGGTTGGCACAGCAATAGTAAAACGGAGCACATTACATCATTACAAGCTCAGTTTCGATGACTCTATAAACCATTAAAAAAGTATCATAGATTTATCAATTTATGATTATAAATTATCGCTCAGTATTTGCGAACTCTGGTGCGTGTGGCAAAGATATGTACAAAGATCTTAATAAACGCATACCTGGACCTCCACAACCAACTAAAGGTTCTAAAGGTTCCATATTCTCCAAACTAGTCATCTTGTTTCCCTTCCTGGCTGTAATCAAATTGAACAAAAAAATTAACTGATTGAAACCGCTGTACAACACAGTTTTATATATGAAATATTTTGAGTTGGTGATTGTGTTCAGGTGGGTTTTAGTTTGCAACCCCATTGCTCTAGTTTTGCTTTAACACTTGCGCTACTGAATATCTAGCTCTGTCCGAATTTATTTTTTTATTCACACAAATGTTGACGTAACGCCACCAATTTTGTGATAACTTGAGAAAGAATGACAAAATTCACTTAATTTAAAAACAGGTTATTGAGAAGATACTTTTTTAAGAAATAAATAAAAATCTTAAATTAATTTCAATAAAAAACGATAAATCTTTTACAAACTTTATACAATGTCAGGGCCATTCCATCAGGTTTCACCAAAGTGTGTGCTGGCCCATCACAGATTGTTTCAAAACTAGTTCCATCTCAAAGAGCATGTCAAGTTAGGTACAAATCAAAGTTTTTAGGTTCCTACGTGGAGACGGTCGCCGGTTACGGCCCTTCAAAGTTGCTAGACAGGGGAGACAACTCAGTTTCTTTTATTTTTCAAGTATTTGAGAGTTCAATATCTTAGAAACCATTTCGATGATGCCATTCATATTTTCAGATTTAATACTCCTACATGTCTTCTACAAGTTTCTAAACTTTACTCACCTCCTAGATGCTGTTGATGAAGGTCAGGGGTCGTCAAAAAAGGTCACCAAAGCATATTCTGAGCTGAAAATACGAAATTGGGCTATTTTTAAACACTCATATTTGAATGATAAAGGTACAAAGGCCAGAAAGTAAATGCTTTTCTATAACTTTTGGTGTCTTTCAACATAACAAAGTATCGATTTGAAAAAAAAATTGCAGATTTGAATGCGCGAAAAAGTCAATTTTCAAGATGGCTGCCGACGCCATCGGGTAAATTGCGTCATCTTTGTTGCTGGATTTCACGATGTTCGCACAAAAAATATGGTGGACAAAACATGCGTCCTGCATAATTCATATGTGCTGATTTCAATTCTAGCATTATCATTCTTGCTTTCCCGCTATAAAATAGTCTAATGCATGAATAACAATTGACTATTTTAAATATTAATATTCAGTTACGCAATATAGTAATCGTATTAAAAATCCAATATGGCTATGTATTTCTATAAAAGCGCTCGTAAACTAACAGTCTCATGTGTTGCTTATTTTATCTCTCCTTTTTGTAATCTGTTTATCCTTGCTGAATCATATATAAATTGATAACATACTTGGTTTGTCAGTCTTTCCTAGATTTCTGGATCAAGTTTGTAGTCACAATGGCGATTGGTTGTCTGTAGAATTACTGGCATGAGCACACGTTGAATAGGAACATACAGTTTATCTGGTCTGATAGGATATTTGAATACAGCTGAAAGACCTTCTGGGTGAAGAAATTGTTTTTGAAGTCCTGCTCGTTGATGTTTATTTCAAGAACTGATTCAACATACCAATCGTTGTCATATTTGTAGGCCAGTATATCACCCAGCTTAACGGTAGTCAGATCTAAATGAACTTGCGGTGACACAGTGTTTGCTCTGGCTGCAACATTTTAACATGAACATGTGTATTGAACTGTGATAGAGACATCGCCACCTGATATCCGATGGCCACTAAATCTAGCAGCACTTATCTCAAAACAATGATGACTCCGCGAACTAGCCACAGGAATGGCACAGTCTCTGATTCTTTCCTCTTGAAGTGTACGATATTTAGCAATGTCCACATTGTCATACCATAAAATCAGTACAGACCTTATATTCTCCATAGCGTAACTATAAAGATCTTTAGGTTTTGAGATGAAGTCAGCAGAAGTGCGTTGCAGACTCATTCTACGGGCCTGATATTTTACAACAGCCGTTATGCCGTCACATACAGACTTGCCATGAGAGGTTGCGAAGTAATGCCATTTGGCAGGAATCCCGAAGTCTAGTGTGTGATGCATCAGGCTGCAGA
This sequence comes from Watersipora subatra, assembly GCF_963576615.1. NCBI lineage: Eukaryota > Metazoa > Bryozoa > Gymnolaemata > Cheilostomatida > Watersiporidae > Watersipora > Watersipora subatra. The sequence continues at coordinate 62,263,764 of NC_088715.1, forward strand.
AGCTCTTATAGGATTTATACTGCCCAGTGCAGCAGTCTGTAAAGTAGTGTACCAAATCAATCTCTGGTATCATCGATCTCAGTCTAGGTATAAATTCTCTCATCATTGTGTATACAGCAAGATGGTCATGCTGCATATGATCACTGATATAACAATAAGATATAAGTAAGAGTACTTTCAGAGGACTTATAATATACCACTATCGGGTGCAGTGTTGCTTGTTGCTTCGTTCTTAGTTCAGGATGCCAATCAATCATTTCATTGGAACAAGCAACACTGCACCCGATAGTGGTATATTATAAGTCCTCTGAAAGTACTCTTACTTATATCTTATTGTTATATCAGTGATCATATGCAGCATGACCATTTTGCTGTATACACAATGATGAGAGAATTTATACCTAGACTGAGATCGATGATACCAGAGATTGGTATGGTACACTACTTTAGAGACTGCTGCACTGGGCAGTATAAATTATATAAGAGCTTCTGCAACCTGATGCATCACACACTAGACTTTGGGATTCCTGCCAAATGGCATTACTTCGCAACCTCTCATGGCAAGTCTGCATGTGACGGCATAAGGGCTGTTGTAAAGTATCAGGCCCGTAGGACGAGTCTGCAACGCACTTCTGCTGACTTCATCACAAAACCTAAAGAACTTTATAGTTACGCCATGGAAAATATAAAGTCTGTACTGATTTTATGGTATGACAATGTGGACATTGCTAAATATCGTACACTTCAAGAGGAAAGAATCAGAGACTGTGCCATTCCTGTGGCTCGTTCGCAGAGTCATCATTGTTTTGAGACAAGTGCTGCTAGATTTATTGGCCGTCGGACATCAGGTGGCGATGTCTCTATCACAGTTCAATACACATGTTCATGTTAAAATGTTGCAGCCAGAGCAAACACTGTGCCACCGCAAGTTCATTTAGATCTGACTACCGTTAAGCTGGGTGATATACTGGCCTACAAATATGACAACGATTGGTATGTTGAATCAGTTCTTGAAATAAACATCAACGAGCAGGACTTCAAAAACAAATTCTTCACCCAGAAGGTCCTTCAGCTGTATTCAAATATCCTATCAGACCAGATAAACTGTATGTTCCTATTCAACGTGTGCTCATGCCAGTGATTCTACAGACAACCAATCGCCACCGTGACTACAAACTTGATCAAGAAATCCAGGAAAGACTGACAAACCAGGTATGTTATCAATTTATATATGATTCAGCAAGGATAAACAGATTACAAAGAGAAGAGATGAAATAAGCAACACATAAGACTGTTAAATTACGAGCTTTTTTCTAGAAATACATAGCCATATTGGATTTTTAATACGATTACTATATTGCGCAACTGAATATTACTATTTAAAATAGTCAATTGCTAATCATGAATTAGACTATTTTATAGCAGGAAAGCAAAAGTGATAATGCCAGAATTGAAATCAGCACATATGAATTATGCAGGACACATGTTTTGTTCACCATATTTTTTGTGCGAACATCATGAAATCCAGCAACAAAGATGACGCAATTTACCCGATGGCGCCGGTAGCCATCTTGAAAACTGACCTTTTGCGCTTTTAAATCTGCAATTTTTTTTCAAATTGATACTTTTTTATTTTGAAAGACACCAAAAGTTATAGAAAAGCATTTACTTTCTGGCCTTTGTACCTTTATCATTCAAGTATGAGTGTTTAAAAATGGCTTAATTTCGTATTTTCAGCTCAGAATATGCTCCGGCGACCTACTTTGACGACCTCTGACCTTCATCAAGAGCATCTAGGATGTGAGTAAAGTTTAGAAACTTGTAGAAGACATGTAGGAGTATTAAATCTGAAAGAACGAATGGCATCATTGAAATGGTTTGTAAGATATTGAACTCTCAAATACTTGAAAAATAAAAGAAACTGAGTTGTCTCCCCTGTCTAGCAACTTTGAAGGGCCGTAACCGGCGACCGTTTCTACGTAGGAACCTAAAGACTTCGATTTGTATCAACCTTGACATGCTCTTTAAGATGGAACTAATTTTGAAACAATCTGTGACGGGCCAGCACACACTTCGGTGAAACCTGATGGAATGGCCGAACATAATCTGGTTTACAACTAAACAATATTTGGTCAGCAATTTCTATCATCATATTATGACTGTCGCCATAATATTCAGTTACTATGACAGTTTGTCATATGAAATACATGCACAAAAAAAAGTCAGAATCACTCGATATAGAGTTAAGTCCTTATGGCTAATAAGGCCACCAGACAAGCTTCTACAGTTGTAAACGATCGCGGTATTCTTTTTTGTTTGTGCTTTTTTCACGATGAAATTTTTTGTTGATAATCAGTGAGGCAATAGTGAGAGGCCTGCTGATAAGTCTGTATCGTTAGCAACAAGCTTGTTTTCATGGAGACCAGATATTATTGGTCTATCTGAAGCGACAGCTGAGTAATTATAAATAAACTAACATACTGTCTTAAAGCCGATGTATCGGCATCCGGCCACAAAGAGAAGGTAACCCGAGTCAATACATAGGCTTTTGGTAGCAAAAGATTTGATGTATTATTCCATGTTAATTACTCGATGATACCTGTAAATTACATCTCAGGGGATACCTGAAAATTACATCTCAGGGATACCTGTAAATTACATCTCAGGGATACCTGTAGATTGCATCTCAGGGATACCGGTAAATATGTCTCAGGGGACACCTGTAAATTACATCTCAGGGATACCTGTAAATTACAGCTCAAGGAATACCTGTAAATTACATCTCAGGGATACCTGTAAATTACATCTTAGGGATACCTGTAAATTACATCTGTGAAATACCTGTGAATTACATCTCAGGGATACTTGCAAATTACAGCTCAAGGAATACCTGTAATTTACATCTCAGGGATAAATGTAAATTACATCTCTGGGATACCTGTAAATTACATCTCAGGGATACCTGTAAATTACATCTCAAGGATACCTGTAAATTTCATCTCAGGGATGCCTGTAAATTACATCTCAGGAATACCTCTAAATCACACTTGGATAGGTATCTGTAAAATGCTCGTTAAAACTTTTTTGTTTTCTCAATTCATTATAAATTAGTAAAAACTGTCCTTTCAATAAATCCTGACTTAAGTGGTTAATTTCCCAGATTCACACGAAGCTACGCCCCAGTATTATTACATGACTAAATTATATCTGTTTAAGAAGAAACAGTTAAACTAAACAATAGTTTTACGTAATGATAAATTTTCACAAGGTTGATTACCAATGAAAAACTACTAATCCTCAAACCATTGACCAATTTTATGGTTGCGAAACACCTTTCAGATTGTACACAAAAAGGCAAATGAGTTATGGTTCATTGACACGTTTGCATGTATTTTATTTCGATAGGTGCTTTTTTGTCTAACCTACACATGTGACAGCTGCAAATAAGCAACCTCTCATCTACACTGTATTAGGATAATGCAACAAATACATTGGATATCCTACTATAACAGTCAATTTCAAATCGCTTCAGCAGTGACAATTCATTTCTCATAATCCTTGCAGTCTTATGCTTTCAAGTTGATATTCCTTTGAACAAGTCATTTCAATGAGCTTTTATACCATCAAAGAAAATCATATGTAAGCAAATTTTTTAGAATCTGTTGGTTGTGAGCTGAAACTAATGTTGGTTTATGAATTTATAAACTGTGAAACGTGTTTTACAAAATTTTCCTTTATAACAGCTCCGTATTCCTGTTAACTTACCATAAAAATGACTATTTAAGAGTTACTTATAGCTAAAAACTTAGCCTGTTAAGCGTTTCAAATTAAAATTATTATGAAAGAAGCAAGAAGACAAAAATTGGGGATCTGCGACAGACTAGATATTACTACTACTAGTTGAAACCTTCAGAGATTTTTTGTTTTTATAAGTTGAAAAATATTTTGCACAAAAACAACCTGATAGAATCAAGAAGTTATTGCAGCCCCATCAAAATCACTTAGTAATACCAAGGTACTACTCACTCCATGTCAACAAAAGTTTGACAACTCAATTATTGTTTCAACTCTTAGCAGTGAATAGATCAAATGAGCCTTATTACCATCTCATTCAACGAAAAGCTGATTAAACCTACTTCTTGCAAACAGTGATTTGACAGGTGCTTTACATAATCCTATTTTGAACAAACAATTAAAATTGCCTCTTATCAACAGGGTGTGTTAGTACTTGGCAACCTACAAATCACTACCTGATAGAAAAAAATTATGAAATACATACAGCATAGGTATCTTGAGGTTACTAAACGTAAAAAATCACACTAGTTAGCCATCCAAAGTGATTACCAAGAGTATATAAACAAATCACAGATACCCGAATGTCTCAATCTTTACGATTTATAGAGATGGATTCGGATCAGGATTTTTTCTGAAAGTTATGGAAGGTCGGAAATGATCTGTAAATCATCATAAATCATTACTTCATGCTGCTTATTAGCTATCGTTTACATTTTATTTAACTTGTCTTTATTACATGATTGTGAAACAACAAAGCTAGATGCAGTAATTTTTGAATATGGGCCACAATCTGTGGCATAACTGTTCTATTATGAGTTTGTATTGGTATAGCTTGAGCAAGTTGGCAAGTGTGTGGGGTTTTTTCCTAATGTCTTTGAAGATTTATTTTTGTGAAGCGCTATACAACTTGCAGCCTTAGAACCTTTTAGTGGCATTGTTCTTATGTTCATTTTGCTGAGTCTGGTAAGCATGTATTTGCATTGCGGCAAAAAAAAACAGGATCAGGTTTGATCGATTCCACCGCATGACGGTGGAATCGATCGAAAGGGAAAAGACAACGTCGGAGCGGACTACATGAGCAAAATAGACTCAGAATCTTAATGCTGGAAATTTGACTATAAATTTCCTCTTGAATGGGGAGTTGTCACAGATTCTGAGTGCTGTATATAGTATCATAAATAAAGTTATAGCATGACAATAGCTATTGCGCAATACGCTGATGAGTCATGATCATAAATTTAGAAGCATTGTTCTATCACTAGATTTTTCTGAATGGATTTTCTGGAAGTTTCTAGAATAATTGTAAGGAGGTATAAATAGCCTGACTGCAGCAGTTCAAAACAATTCAGTTTACAGCGTGCATGTCTACAAGTCAGCAATAAAGGATTATACCATACTCTCACAGCAATCTTCTGCATATTACTTTATAGACATTATATTACTTATACATAGTTAGCCGCAATATTACACCCGGACGTCTTAACTCTTAGCCTTGTGCAGACATCAGGATACAATCACAACACCAGATATCTGGAACCTGTCACATTGCATCACCACTTTGTGACAATGGGTTTTCTCCGTAGAATTAATAACGAAAAGAATATTTTGCAAACAGTCCTGTTTTTCCCTCTTCCAACCTTAGCTGTTCAACTTGAATCAAGTTATGCAAGAGAATCAGGAAAATGAGAAAGCCGTGTGTCACCAAACACCGAGTCATTTGTCTTATCTTTTTCTAACAATGGGTGATAAAATCATAACACAGAAACCTTGATAAGCTTTCTAACATACCACAACGCAGGTCAAAAACTTCTCTTCATCACAACTAAAAGCATTTAATAACATCGCGTGACACTCACCTTAATTTTGCTTAGCCTTCATATGTTGAGCCTACCACATGCTAATTTAGACTTAGATTTGCTTCTATTTTTTCATACAGAGTAGCAGTATCCAATAAATGCTTGTATGCATTATGATTACCATAGTTAAATCCCTGCATACCCTCGCCTCAACTTAAGAATGTTCCACACTATTTTGCTTTATATAAGGAGTACTTATTAATAAGCATCAGAAATTTTAACAAAAAAACATTGCAGTTCTGTTAATCAAAGTGCAAAGGCTTATTGAAATTGAAACAAAAATTATTATAAATATCAATAAAATATAAGCCTATGAGTATAAAACTATAAGCCTATAAGTATATGTATAACTCATTTGATGTGGGTTAGAGTAAACAACGTGGCAAATCTCTATTGCCACATTTGCCTCTGATCCATTTATCCAAGAGAAAGTAACAAGAACCTTTCATTTCATAACAATTATTACATATTTTAATCTTTACATACAATCCTGGCCTTACGGAATAGCCTTTACCTATTGAAGGCAAATTTATTATGGATTCATTTTAGATGACTGGTCTGTGAAACAGGATAAACCAGTGACAGTGTATTATTATGGTTACAGGTTTACTTGCAACAAAAATCATATTACAGTTATTTGGTATCAAAAGATTCACCCTGTCTTACTCTGCTGTGTTGTAGGTGCAAAATATGTGGAAATGTGATTACGAGGTCTTAAGCTTATCGACACTTAGAGATGATTCTTCTTGATATTTTGAAAATTTCTCAATCAGTATATAGACAAGATGTTCAATAGAAGTAAGTTTCTGAAGTGTTGTGCCCTCTATTGCTGTGCCTGTTGGAGACAGACCAGGAACACAGCCTCCACAGTGCCATCTCACACCACGCTCGTTTACTTTGGTGATCATAGCGACTTGCTCTATTCCAATACTTTGACAAGCTCCATGATACCATTTCATGCATGTGTCACAAAATCCCTTTAAATATAATTTGTTTGTTTTTTTGATTAGCTGCTGTGGTACCAAAACATTCTTCACTCTTGCATTGGAAGCATATCCTATCTTTATCGTTCACTTCAGCACTACCGGAGTTTTTTTTAGGAGTACCCCCTCTTAGTATTTCTAGCAGTACCCCCTCTTGTCATAATGTAGTTCCTTTTAAACAAACCGTAATTGTTTGCCTAACAATGAAAATCTAATGTGAACCCAGGTAACAGAACAAATTGTAACAATTGTAACAACAATATTAAATGGTGGAAAAAAAAATGAAAGAAAAGCAAAACATAAAAAATCGCACAGAGAATGAGAAAAACCGAGGCAAAGTGATGAGCGAAAGAAAAAAATCAGAAATAATAGAAAAACGTAGTAGTAGGGGAGAGTGGGGCAATATGCACCGTGGGGCATTATGAATCGCCCCCTTTTTGTAAAAATGCCTAGATTTATTGGAATCATTATAACACATGTTGATCACATGACTGATGCTTACTGGGTAACACTTTTATTTCCTGTCTATCAGCAAAGCACATGTTTAAAAGTGAAAAAAACTAATTTTGGACCTCCAAAGTAAATCTAAAGGCCTCTCTTCACAACAAGGTAGCACTATTAAGGTGAGTGTGTAGTACTCCATATTTTTGCGAGGTATACTTTCTAATGTAAGCTTACATCATTAAACATTTTGTGAGGTATACTTTATAATGCAAGCTTTCATTACAACATTAAACATTTTACTGTTTTTAGCTACATTTTGCACAACAAATGTTTTTTGGCAAGTAGTCATTGTGGGGCAAAATGCACCAGCCAGTGCATATTGCCCCACTATTTCACAGACATTCTTCAGTATTTATATTTATGTAATGACCCCGGATGGGCTGCATGGAACAGTATACACAGTAATTTTTTGTGCATGTAAGAGTATTACCATGGTTAGAGTATATAAGAAAAAGTCCAGCCGAGGAAATTACTGGATGACTTCAAATGTTGGGAAGGCAGTGAATATATATGAAGTGGCCGAGTTGGCAGGCTTTGCCTACAACAAAGCAATGTCAAAAGACAACATTGCAAGTGGCTTTCGAGCTACAGGAATCTTCCTAAAGAATGTTGAAATTTTTTACAAAGGACTGTTTTCTACTATCTATGACACTTCTAGGGCAACACGAGGCAACTCCTCAAGTCCAGACATTCAAATTACCCAAGAAAGCAACCAACAGCACTCCTACCTGAAAAGTCGATCTGGTGCAGCTACAATTTTGACAGCAACACCATCAGCTGAAATAACTCTGGTAATGAAGGCGTCAACATCTGTTGGCACCCTATCATTTTCTCCGGCAAAGAAACCATTATATACCAGGAAGCGCAAGAGAGTGCAAGACTCAGAGTCATCTGATGATGACGCTGAAAACATTGTTTCACTGAATGATGAGTCAGATAGTGAAGGAGATATGGAAGAGTTAACTATGTCTACAACCAAAGTTGATACACCAGTAGAGCCCAATGCCATTGAAAAGGGAAACTATGTCCTTGTGAAGTTTGATGGAAAGCGTTGATCAGTCTGCTTTGTGGGTAAGGTGCTGGAAGTAACTGAGTTTGAGGTTTTCGTAGATTTCTATAGAAAGACTGAAAGGTCAACGCTCAAACTACCAACTAGCAAGGATGAGAAGCTTGTAGAAAAGGAGCAAGTGATACAGGTATTGCCTGATCCTTTCTTCAAAGGCCCTCAAACATCCAGAACACTTGGCACCGTTACCTTTGAATGACTTCGGCACAAAATACAATATCACCTAACTCTGAAAGCCAAAATATCTTCAATAGTTCATATAAAGTTTCTTGTTTAAAGCGTATACAATGTAGTTTTGTGTTTCTGTGAACCAATAAAACAAATTCTCAAACATATTCTACATACAAGAAATTAAATTTGTTATTTAATGCTGACTTACAACTGATTTGAAAGCAGTTCTAAAAAAAGAAGCTGATATTGTCCCATGAGTTTGATGCGGACCGGTATTATCCAGACATTTTACAGCAGTGATGTAATGAAAGAGCATCTCTTATCACCTCATGCATTATAACTTCAGTTGGACATAAAATAAGTGCTCTAGATGGACGTATAAGTAGCTACTGTTTCTTGTTCAAATTACCCCGCCAACGTTGCGTAATGCCTAGGGTTGCCATATGTCCTGTATTTGACAGGATTGTCCTGTTTTTTTTGTCTGTGTCCTGTATTTGACCTTGACTGTCCTGTATTTGCGTTTCAGGTGAGCATTATTTTTTATCTGTAACTATTTTCTATAAATACATGTACATGTAATACATATACAACAATCATTACAGCTGTATTGGCTATTGAGCCAACTGGAATATTATGTAATACATAAACCATCAATGATTGATAGATATATAATATAGGCAATGATATACAGCCCCTCCCATTGGTGGGGAATTTCCTTTTTATCTATTGTGGAGTTGACAGTAGATAGAAAGGAAATTCCCCTCCCTACCCCACAGATTCAGGAAAGTTCTAGTGAATTATGATATTATCAGTCACAGCCCCCAATAAATTTGGTCATTCATCCGTCAGCATATCTGAGGCAAGTTCTTCGACAGCTGAAAATCTTCACAATACTCCGCCAAACAAATCCAAGCGCTGGACAGTATATAGTAAAACATGGGAACAGAAATTTATGTGGATAAAGCCTGTGAGCAGAGATAAATACAAAGTGCGCTGCAGTCTTTGCAACAAAGACTTTTCCATCGCATCAAGAGGAGCAGCGGACCTTAAACAACATGAAGAAACCAAGTACCGTAAGACAAGTGTAAGCTCAACTAAAGATAATCAGCTGTTGTCTACGGTTTTTGCTTCTACAGAAAACTTTCAGCAAAGTCAAGTAACTGCTGCTGAGCTTACCAAAGTATTTCACACAGTGAAACATAGCTTGAGTTATAATTCATTGAACTGTGATATGAATCTTGATAGGATTATGTACTCTGGGAGTGTTGTTGCAAAGCAGATATCTTGTGGAAGAACAAAAGCTGAGGCTATTGTCAAGAATGTGTTGGCACTATACAGTGTAAGTGTAGCTGTGCAAATACTACGATATGGATTGCTGCCATTCAGTATTGCGGGTGGTGCTAGTAATAAAGGGAACTAAAAAATGTTTCCAGTGATGCTGAGATTCTATACACCACATGATGACATTTAATCTGTTATATTGGATTTCTATGAAGACCCTAAAGAAGACTCTATAAGCATAGCTGGTAAAAGCATAGCTAATTCAGGAATCGGAAGCTATTCAGGAATCGCTAGCTAAATTCAACATTGATATGTCGAAGGTGACAGCGTATAGTGTTGACAATGCATCTGTGAACTATGGAGTGCACCATTCTATTTACCATTATCTGAAGGTAGAACAACCGAACTTACTAAAAGCTAATTGTTGTGCTCATCTCGTGCACAATTGCTTATGAATGGACTGAGAGACTCCTTGATAGACAGAATGAAAGAAGTAGAACTTTAAAAAAGCGTAATGGGTCTCATACATGCATACAGCATACAATACAAATAATGCAAATTACAAAATTGTTCTTGTTTTTAAAGCTATTGCCTACCTAGAGATATGGTTTGACTTCACAGAGGACTCTTATTCGTACAAAGCAACTGCAACACATGCTTGACTTGAAGAACGATCTTAATTTAAGCCATGTAGATGAGGACATATTGTACGAAGAGCATAGTGGTATCAGGAGAAATCCCTGGGATAACATCAAGTCCTTAGGCTCCTCAGCTGAGAAGTGGAGTTACATCTTAAATAGCACACCACTATTTAAGGAAACAACTAAGCTTTTATCATATATATTCTCCATACCAACCAGCAATGCCGGTCCTGAGCGTGTATTTTCACTCATGACAGCCAAATGGACAAAAGAAAGAAACAGAGCATCAACTGTACTTGTAAAATCAGAGCTGCAAGTGGCATGCAATATGAAAGTAGACTGGAATGCATTTTATGCTGCTGTATTAAAAGATGATGCATTGCTAAAGAAGTGTAGACAATCAACAAAATATTGTGAGTAAGACTGAAGAGAAGAAGGGACAATGCATACTAAGCAGGGTCTAATATACACTACCTTACAGCATTATATGCATGTATATCATTATTATATAAGTGTCCTGTCATAATATCATGCAATTACCATATAGGTAACTCACGGGTACTCCGAGCGTTGCGATAGGCGACGATGAGAAGAAAAAGAGATTCTTCTTATTTTTTCTCACCTCCGCCTATCGCAACGATTGGAGTACCCGTGATATAACTATATACAAGACACTATACGCTATACACTTTGAAATACAGAACCCACTTCCAGCTACAATATGTCCTGTATTTTTTGTTTATCTGTCTGGCAACCCTAGTAATGCCCCACCTCTACTTTTTTGCAAAATCGAATATGCTATGAAAATTATAAGGAGATGAAGTAAAGGAGTGTGGGCTTTTTGAAATACTTACTAAGATCTATGTTGTGTTATATTTCTTGCCCAATATCATTTAAATTGTTCAAGCCAGAGTGCATTGAAAATACCTGGTGCATATTGCCCCCCTCCCCTACATATAAAAACGAAGAGATTAACAAAAATAATTTACGTAAAAGAAAACAGAAAGGCTTGAACTCCTCATTCTCGCTGAACTCTTGCACCATTTGTATAAAAGATTATATATATGAACAAGAAAAACTCATAAATTTGCATATTAGGCTCAAAATGCACGGATCAACCTATGTCGATTCGTAAATTCGTAAAAAATTCGATATCATATTGCCAGTAATAGAGCTATGGCTTTACAATAACGCGCGTTGTAAATGTCACAGGGCTGATCGATTGGTAGGAATGCGGCATATTTGAGGCAAGAACCCGTGCCTCTCATCTGGTATAATTTTAATAATTCTTCGCGGAAGGAGATCATTGTTTTGGGAAAATAAACCAAGGATCTCTCATTTAATTGCTATGTGGAAGTATCCAATAAAAAATAGGGATCAAAACGAAACTGCCAAATACGTCGAGGGTCGTTACTCGTTGAAAATTATAAACGAAACAAATTCAATCTACGTTGCTGTCATGAATTTGTCGGAGATCCTGTTGTCTTACACGCAAAGTTGTACATGTACAGAGAAATAGCTTGTTAGCATCTTACTTTGCCTTTCGTCTAGGCAAGTACTGCTTTGTGCAAAAGTTTAATTACACCACTGTACCATAAACTGTCATGTTGCATGGAAATATTGCGAAAACAACGGCTGCATTAACTAGCGTTTCAGGAGGCACATTGATTTTACACGCGCCTAATCTTTTTCATTTTATAGACACCTAATATGCAACAGAAACCTGCCGCATACAAAATTGGCAGTGTACTAGGCAAGCAGATTTACTGTACATGCTCTTTATTATTGCCAATCGCCAATGGAAATTAATTTGATAATTACTGGTTCAGCTACAATGAAGGTGTTAAGCAAAATCGTACAATTGGAGTTTCTAATTTGCTTGTGTTTGCTTCCCCAATTATTGGTTCTTTTGAAGTTTCGGGCGTCATGTTGCTAGTGCGTGTTGGATGGGAAACAGTCCCAACATCGACAAGTCCGAACCTAGACAAGTTCCAATCTCGACAGAGGTTGGTCCGAATCTAGACAAAGGTTGGTCCGAACATCGACCAAGGCTGATGCAGTTTTACAATAATTTAATTTTCAACAAATAATAAATGTCTTTTTGCAGTTCTATCCTCATTTCAAAAAAATAAAAATCAAAGCTACTCATTGATAGTACATTTACAAATGATGAAATTATATTCTCATCAAACAAAACAATTTATAGAAAGGATAGAAGTATATACGGGGGTGGAGTTTTGATTGCGGTTGAGCCCTCATTGCCTCACCAATATTTCAGTATTGATTTCGAGATTTTCCCGGTGGAAGCCGTTTGTGTCCAAGTAGAACTGGACTCACATAATAATTCTAGGTTAATTATACTTTGCGTATATATTCCACCTATCATGGTAAAAGACTCGATCATTCCTTTGAGTGATTTGTTAGATTTTATATTCAAGAGGTTTGCTGGTGACTTTGTGATGATAGTCGGAGATTTTAATTTTTCAGATGTAGATTGGGAGCATATGGCCGTTAGGCCCGGTTCAAATCAAAGAGAGGTACACAAATGTTTTTTAAACTTAGTTTTGTTTTATGGGCTCCACCAATTGGTGACACAGCTGACTCACGTTAGAGAGAATATCTTGGACCTTGTTCTTACTAATAATGAGAAGCTGGTTGACAATCTGAATATTGTTGAGCCTGGCCTGAGTGACCATTTCATGGTGGAGTTACAGCTCCAGTCAGTCCAAAGCCATCTTGCTACCTCAAAAAAGTTTTTAAATTTGTACAAAAAGGCTAATACCCCATCTGTCATAAAACATCTGGATAATACACTGGTGAAAGTAAAAGATCTAATTAGGGATAATGCAAATATAAATGTGATTTGGAACTGTTTTCAGAGTGATTTACAGATGGCAATTGAAAGGTTTGTTCCCAAATACCAGATCAAAAATTCGAAACCAAATGAGCCTATGTGGTTTAATAAAGAGGCCAAAACAGCTGTTACGCAACAAAAAAAGATGTATAATAAAGCTAAAAGATCGGGCTTGCCAGAGGACCTTGAAGAGTACAAGATACTCAGACGAACAAACAAAAAGGTTTTCAGAAAAATGGAACATGAGCATTATATTAGAACTCTTTTTGAACCGCTAAGCAAGGGGGACAGTAAGCCTTTTTATTCTTTTTACCGAAGAAAGTGTGGCCGGAGTGGTGGTAGCGGTACATCAGCTTTTAAGGACAAGTCTTGCTCAGAGACAGCTGAGATTTTTAACACATTTTTCCAAAGCGTATTTTCAAAAACAGACCACAGGCCTACTTTTTATAGTGATGAGGTAGCAAAAAGTCAGATAGTTGTTTCTAAAGATGGTGTCATGGTAATGTTGAAAGGTCTTAAAGATGGCAAAGCTCCGGGCCCAGATGGCTTGACAAAAAACGATCTTAGTATTGATATATATAATACCGCTGAAATTTTAACGCTAATTTTTCAATACTCTTTGGATACTGGAGTTTTGCCAGACATCTGGAAAACTGCAAATATTGTACCAATTTTTAAAAAAGGGAACAAAGAGCTCCCTGGAAATTTTAGACCGGTGTCTTTAACATGTATATCATGCAAACTTTTAGAGCATATTATTCTTAGCAATATAAGCCCAATACTTGAGGAGTTTTTAAGCCCTGACCAACATGGGTTCAGGAGAGGACTCTCCTGTGCTACTCAGCTTGTTTCTACATCAAATGAAATAATGGCGGCTGTTGATAATGAAACATCAGTACATGCAGCAGTCTTGGATTTTTCCAAGGCTTTTGATAAAGTCTCCCATGGTCTGTTAATTGACAAATTGCTTCGTACTACAATTGACAAGTCAATAATCAAATGGATAGAAAAATTTTTGTTTGATCGATTTCAGAGAGTGGTTATCCAAGGAAGTAACTCAAGCTTTTTGGCAGTTACATCCGGAGTCCCCCAGGGTTCTGTTTTGGGCCCTTCACTGTTTTTAGTTTATGTTAATGATATTGGAAGTTCTCTTCGACATTCTTCTATAAGCCTTTTTGCTGATGATGCTCTCTTATACTGTCCAATTACAACGCCTAGTGATACGCTTTTATTTCAGCAAGATCTTATATCTCTTGAGCGATGGGCTAACACATGGAAAATGGAGTTTAATGTTAAAAAATGCCAAGTAGTTTTGTTTGGCTGGAAGCCACCAATCAACCAAGTTAATTTATCGTATACCCTTTATGGCGTACACTTGGAGATTGTGGAATCTTTTAAATACTTGGGAGTGAGTGTCTCTAATGACTTTAAATGGGACATACACATAGATGACATTACCTCTAGAGCATATCAGAGGTTAGGGATGTTGAGGAAAGTATTACACGGAGCACCCAGAAACGTCAAAAAAATTGCATATCTTAGTCTGTGCAGGCCCGTTTTGGAATTCGCTTGTGAGGTATGGGATCCATACCTCATAAAACATGAAACACAACTGGAAAATGTCCAGAGGCGCGCTGTGCGTTTTATTGCGGATCTTAAAGGGGTGGAAAGCGTAACTATGGCCAGAGACAAATTAGGGTTGGAATTGCTTAAGAACAGAAGGAAGTCGGCTCGAATGGTTTTACTTATAAAAATTCTCTCCAGCAGTGTGCATGAGTCTTTAATCAATAATTTTAACAATATACACAATGACACACACTCACATCATACCAGATCGGTATCCAATGACGTACCTAGGGCTGTTCCAGCCAGCAAAACATTTTATCATAACAGTTTTTTACCGAGAACTTCTCGCGACCTACGAGGAAATTTTTAAAGCACTTTTTATAGTCATGATTTTACTTACTTCGAATATTACTTGACTTTTATTGAAAACATTTGAACTAGATCTAGATACGTACATGATGGCCCTTTTTTTCCTCGGGGATCGAGGTCTTAGGGTTCGATTGACCAAGACCAAGACTGAAGTTTAGATTTCAAATAAAACATTTTGCTAGCATAACAGTCAACCATATTTATGATTGTTACTTGTTTTAGCATTCGTTCTATATTTAGGTTGGGCAAAATATTGTTAGGCATACATAAGCTGGGGAGTGCTGCATCAAATGGATCACAAGATATTTTTGCGCAAATAAATCTTTTACATATAAATCGCTCGTTTTCTATGAAAATAGTAGATGGTAAAATAGTAAAACTGCTGTCGAGATTGGACCAACCGTTGTCGATATACAAACTCGTCGAGTTTCAAACCAGTCGATGTTCGGACTATAAACCGTGTTGGATGTACATCGTGTAGTCTGGCTTCATTCCCTGTTTGTATCTTGTTTCGATGACATTTTAATACAACAAAACTGGCTAAGCCCGCCTTGCCGCTAATAAATATGGCTGCACGTAATTTTGGCTGATGTTGATCTTGTGCTCGGTATATAAAATATACTAATCTTTCTTCACTATACGACAATAATAGGTTTGCCTAGTAAGAAATATACTACACTCATCGTAATACCCGATGGAACAGCTGGCACACTTGCACCAGCAGAATTTGTTTTTAATCATAGCACCAGTGGCTGACGTTAACCAGCGCTAGTTATCACCTGCGCTGTTTGCACCAGTAAATTAGGATCATAAATTGGCAGGTTGTCCTCTGGGTCCTGTTATGTCTGTCAGTTAATAGTTAGTAATTATCATTTACTAATAGGATCCGACATAGATTAGATTGCTGTTTGTTTGGTTTATTATCATTTATGAAATGCAGGTGTGTACTCTGCGATGTCCACGAGCTAGAAAAGAAGTATTAATCCAGGTTGGCCACCTGGTTACATAACGTGTTAATGCGCAGAATATAATGCTATAGTATCACTACGCAACATCCCTTCCCATCTTTCTTAATTCGCTGTCAATATATAATATAATGTTATGTGGTAAACTATAATATTGTGTTGCTATTTCTGAATTATTTGATTGTCAATAGTCGATTGTTAAAACATGTACCCTACAGGATGAATTCATTCGCGGAGTTATATTTCGCGAAAGTTGTCTTTTCATGCATATTCGCGGATGAATTTATTCGCGGCAGAAAATTGCCACTCTTTAGGAAAAGTTAACTCTATTGCGGCTAGTAATAGATATTCCTACGCATGCGCACACCGCGTGTTTCGGTTTATATTTAGCTTACAACTGCGGGGCGACCATGCTATTCTACGGTAAACAATTTTTGCTGCGTCCAGAGGTTTTCACGAATATTTATCGCTTTGGAGGCCTTTGATAAGCCAACAACTTGTGGTAAGTAATGAGTTTTTTACATGTACTAAATTAGTTGAATTTTACTTTGGCTCTTCGGTAAAACGCAATACTGATTTTTTCCATCCATACTGCTTCATTATTTGTTTTAGTGTGAGAGAGATTTTTCATCATACACCGAAGAACAATGATTGCAGGGGTGGTAGATGTCATTCTTAGAAGATCACCAATCATTCAGGGAGGTCTGGAAATTGAGGTTGAAGTGACCGCAGCTACTTACGAGAAGAATATATCTCTTTTTTTAAAAAGGAACAAAAACGCCTTTACGAGCACAAATCTTTGGCCAACGGCAGAACTTTGCAATAGTAAGCCACGAGGAGAGTTCTGATGATAACTTCCTTACCAGCCATGTAGTAGCGAGAGAATCTCCTTCAACACATTTTATGCATTCAGTTCTAATATTATTATATTAGTTAGACTATTCACTAGTTTTTTAGTTAGACTATAGTTTCTTTGCGGTCCTTTTTATTTTTTTGTTGTACACCGCTTTTTAGTTAGTTTACTTGCCGTGGTACCTTGTGGAAAACATATTGTAAAATATGACTATTGATTACCACAATAAATATTGCTCATATATAACACCTACCCAAGACGGTGACAGCGACAAAGCTGTTATTGCCAAAATAACTAGTCAGAAAGCATCATTACACGCTAGTATTCACATATCAAGAGTACCAGTTTAATTTTATTGCTAGACAACCGCCATATGGACTAAACTGTTTATATTTATTCCATTCATCGTTTGTAAAATTTTATTTGTATTTGAAACATTTTATTTGTACACTCAAGTTTGTAATAAATTATAATACATCTATACATGAAATAAAATATATAATTTAATCATGTTTGCTACAGCGAAATCAAGGAGTTGTTGTCGATGAAGGGGGTCTAGGTTGACTGGTTGCCTCTCTGTCAATATTCCTGCCTTGATGAATATTATTACTACTTGTGTCTAGTTTTCGTAGTCAACCTGCAGTAAACACAAAAAAGAAAAAATATTAACGAGTGTTGAGGAAGTACAAAAACAATAGCTGAAGTATTTGATGAAAGCGATCAGTTTTTAAACAAAAGAATTAACTACCCTAGGACACTTATATTTCGCTAGTATTTAGTTTCGTGAGTAGCACACAGAGTAAAATTTCGCTGCAACTTAATTTCGTGGCTCTGATGAGTGCGAAAATATAGTGGTGGGAAAATAAATGCAGTGGAAAAAACATTACATTCCTCAGGTCCAGTTCACTAATAAGAAAAAAATTCAATTTGGGAATAGTTCGTATTTGTAAACCACAGGTTGAAATGTGTGGGTGAGATCGACAATTCAATTTGATCACTTGCTGCCATTTGTTTCTTAGACTATCAATGACGTCTAGGTCCCTCCTGCCGTGACTTTCACACTCTAATCCCAAGAAGAAGAAAATAGATAGGTAACAACCAACTTCACAACCAAAACTGTATAACCCTTACGTTGCCATAAACGCATTTATGCGTTTTCTAGGGGTCACTGACATAAACGCATTTTCTGACTTTCTCAGCAATTGTCTGGTAACCTGATTTTATTATTTGTTGACCACATAACCCACGGTCTTTAAGTGTTTTATGAAATTGACTGTGCTGTCCGAAGATTTCTTTATAAAATCAGCCTAAAACAACGAAGCAATTTTAAACTTTTGTTTGAGAATTTCTAATCTAAAAACGAACATTTTTCTGTGAGTTCATTAACTACCCCGCGCGAGTCATAAAACAGGTAATTAGTTGTTGACGACGTAATAGCCAGTTTAGATTTTCGTGATTATACAGATAATTAAAGTAGAACTTGAAAAATACTGTATACATATCATGAAGCAATATCGGCAATTTCGGTAAAATGGCTGGCACTAGGCCGGTAACGAATTTGTACATGATTGGCAGTGAAAGAGATAATGTGGTTGGACCTGATGAGGGTTGATATTGTTTTAGGATGGTAATAAAATTCATCACTGCAATAATTATTCTTCAATTTTACGACTTCACCTACCAGACTTTCATTCTCACCAGTTACAAATTCGGTGACTAAACTGATATTGCTTTGCCATGCTGCTCAGTTGGTGTATTAGCTATAATGAGTTTACCAGAAATTTCCCATTTATCCTAACCACAGACGAAAGTTGCCTGCATTTCTATTATTACGATTTTATTGTGGATATCAATGAACAAAGCTATTTAACTTCGCGTTTTCGCTCGTTCGTTATGATAGTTTAGTTTCGCTCATTAAATTTTCGCGAAAGGATTACACCGCGAAAACGCGAAAGTTAGATGCCGCGAATACATAAGTGTCCTAGGGTAATGCAGTTGATTATGGAAAAGCGTATCTGCACTGCAAATCAAATACATACCATAATGTCCAGATCAGAATCATGATCGTCCTTGACTTCGGTATTAGAGATTGATGGTGTTGATTCTAATGTAAAAAGACTAGGAGAGCTTTTTTGCTATGCTGAAGCCATGCCGAATAACTTGTGAAAACTTTGAATAATTTTGTATTAAGTTTGACGCAATGGCAATAAAGCTCGAAGCCTGGCGATGATTTTAATGAAGTTTTGGAACTCGGCTACGTTTAGTACTTCTGCCTCGTGGCTATTTTCGCGATGACGCCATTCTGCATATCTTGTGACAACCTCGAATAATTTTGTAAATCAATGTGATGCATTGCCAATGGTGTTAGCTCAAAGCTCAGACAATGATTTTAAAAATGTTTTGGAACTCAATTACGTTTAGTATTTACATTAAAAACTAGGCTAGCGACTAGTTTTCAGTTTGATGCAGTAGTTATTCTCTCTTGTGATTAAAAATGGAACTAATTATTCACTGAATTCAATAATTCGCGGGATTGACTGTTCGCGAAATCGCGAATTTTTAGGACCAACGAATATTTTCATCCTGTAGGGTATGGTGTGTGCATGGTGTTGTTTCGGTCTGTTTTCTATTTGTGATCTTGTTGCAGTCGATTATCGCTTCATTTCAGTCTTTAAATTTTTATGGAGTTTTCCGCTCTCGTTCAGACTGTCTGATTTTCGGGGTATGTGACGTCTCGGTGTTTACTAGACTTACACTATTGGTTGGTATGTTGTCATCATTGACCCTTTCTAGCTGGTTACCATTTGATACTCTCTCTCTTTCTTCATCGTCTACAACAGAAACCACAGGTGGTGGTATATACGATTTAAAATGAGTGATGTTACGCTCAACCCTACGGCCATCACTGCATTTGATGGTTACGTGGTCTCCTGTTTTACTCGTTACAGCGACTAGTTCCCTGTGAAAAGGTTTGTCAGCTTTTAATGGAAATTCTTGTCTCATTAATACTCGATCACCAGGGTATATTTTGGACAATTCGGCCTGCGACTTTTCGTCGAAATACTCTTTTGATTTAGCTTTGTATTGGCTATCACGATCTGCTACTTCCTGATCCATTACACTAGAAGTCCATTGGGGTAATTTAGTTCCAATTTTCTACCAAATAGAAGTTCAGTCGAGGTTTTTCCCGTACTTGGATGTGGGACATTACGGTACGCCCTCATGTATCGCTTGATCTCAGATTTGTAATCTCCACCTTCGCTATATGCAGTCTTGATGCGTTTTAAAAGTGAGGCATTCTGCCTTTCTACCTCCCCGTTAGCCTGGGGATACCTTTGCGTGACACGTTTATTGACTATACCATAATAGTCACAGTATTTAGCAAACTCGTGAGAAATGAATTGTGGGCCATTATCGGTTTCAAGTGATTCTGGAAAGCCATGAGTAAAAAATATGTTGTCTAACGCTTGGATAGTTTTGTCTGTGGTAATTGACTTCATGTATGCAACTTCGTAGAACCTACTGTAGTAGTCTATGACGACTAGTATGTATTCTCCTGAAGGGGGTAGTCCAAGGAAATCGGCTGAGATTTCTTGCCAGGGCGCAATTGGTAAAGGAGTGGTACGCAGCAGTTCAGGATTTAAGCCTCGCCCTGTGATCTGGCGACCATGACAGGATTTGCAATGCTTTTCGACTTCAGCCTCCATACCAAGCCACCAAACTTTAGTTCTGAGATTTTGCTTAGTTCCTACTATACCCTGGTGACCTTTATGAGCAAGACATACGATTTGATTCCTCAAAGTTTTCGGAATTACAATTCTATCCCCTCTCAAAAGCACCCGCCCCACAATGCACAATTTGTCTTTCAAGGTTTTAAAAAGGGGAGGACCTTTAAAGCCGTGCCAATTTTCGAGTTCAAGGCATTTCATCATCTCTGTTAATTCACTGTCATTATCGGCGGCTCGCTCAATCTGCCTAGCAGTTAAAGCACACGGGGTGGAATCAATCACTACACTACGAACTTCCAAGTCTTCTAACTGTGTCCTAGTGAGAGTTTTACTAGTGTCTACAGTCATTAACCTAGACAAGGGGTCAGCAATATTGTTTCTTCCCCTAACATAAACAACATTGAAGTCAAAAGGTTGTAATCTTAGCATCTGGGTTTTGATTTCTTACTATAAATACTGAGGGGAGGTTGGTGGTCAGTAACCAAATCGAACTTCAACCCCAGCAAATAACATTGAAACCTTTCACAGGCCCACACTAACCCGAGACCCTCTTTTTCGGTCTAGCTATATCTACGTTCAACATCAGTGAGCGATCTACTAGCAAAGCTAATAATTCTAGGAACCCCATCTTGGACCTGTACCAAAACTGCTCCTAAACCCACAGGCCCTGCGTCAGCTATGACCTTTGTTTTCGCTCTAACATCAAAGAATCCCAATGTTACATGTCCGCTATGGCCTTTTTGAGAAGAATGGACGCTTGGACTTAGTCAACCTCGTAATCAAACGGAACGTTTTTACAAGTAAGCCTTCTGAGAGGTTCGCTGATTTCGGCTAGGTTAGGAATGAATTTCCCACAGTAATTAACAAGGTCCATAAAAGATCTAACTTTGGAAACATCCCTTGGAGGTGTGGCACTCAGGATATCTCTCACTTTACTTTCACCCGGGGCCATCCCATTACTGGAGAGTTTATGGCCTAGAAACTCCATCTTGCTTACACCGAACTTGCCTTTCTCTTTATTTGGGTGAGTCCACAGTTTGACAGACGTTTGAAAACGTCGTTTTGCCTTTGGTCGTGTTCGTTCTTTGACGAGCCATGTACAACCAAGCCATCGCTCATTTTAGCGACTCCCGGGATACCAGCAACGATCTTATGGATTTTGCTCTAATAAACCTCCGGCGCAGCGTTAATGCTTAACATAAGGCGTTTGTATCAGTACAAGCCGATATGTGTGTTAAATTTAGTTATGTCTCGACTGTTTTCGTGTTGCTGAATTTGATGGAATCCCCACTTTAGGTCTAGTTTACTGAACACTTTGGATTGATTCATATCCAAAAGCATCTCATCTATTATAGTGGGGATAGGGTGTATCTGCCTCTTTATTGCAGTATTTGCCTGGCGCATGTCATCACACATACGGATGTCTCCTTTCGGTTTAGGTACTATAACCGTCGGACTAACCCAATCAGATGGCTTATCTACCCTCTCAATTATCCCGCTGTCAACCAATTCTGGAGTTTGTGTTCAACCTTCTCTCGTAGGCCAAAGAGGACCCTCCTATAGGGCTTAATGACAGGTTTAACTGATTTGTCTACGCTTAGTTTTAGCTCATAGTTTTTGAATAGGCCTACCCCATCAAACACTTCTGGGTATTTGTTGCACAGTTCTGAATAAGCAAGATCAACACAATTGCTAACATGTAGGCTATTTTTAGTACTCCTAAAGCCTTGGCAGTTTCCCTACCTAGCAGTTCTTCCACAGCGTGGTCCACTACTACAAACTCTGATTGGATTTCACCACCTGTGCCTTCACATTTGGCAATTGCATCATAAATCCCTATTACGGTTAGGGGTGGGTCAGCGGCATATGGGTATATGGCTTTATCAGCCTTTTTACTGGTACATGAAATTTGTTGCTTTTTAACGTTTTCCCACAGGTATCGACCTATAAGGTTGCAGTCACTGCCAGAGTCGATGATAAAATTCATAACCACGCCCCCAACATTTACGTTGATTTTGTCTCTGTTGGACGAGGCTGAATTGACACTAAAGGCATACATATTCCCATCGCTACCAACATGGCTATCTCGATTACCAGGCTGGTTAGCTTGGTTATTAGGGCTTTCTTGGGACTGGTCACTTAGCTGATGTACCTGGTTACGGTTTCCATGCTCATGTCCCCTAAAATTCCCTCTACCTCGACCTCTGCTAGGTTGGTTGCCATTTCTAGTTCTACATTTTGACTCATAATGGTCTCGATGCCACATTTTCTGCAAACTTTGCCTCTAGCTGGGCATTTAGGGTTGCTACCAACATGTCCATAGTTACCGCACCTGTAGCATTCAACATTTGGCTGGGGTGTGTGGTTTGAACTCGACCTATAGCTATTGTTAGACTTGGAATACACATGATATGTTTGTGTTGTACTTGAGCCCGCCTTCATTTCCTTACTTTGGCTATCAACAGTTTCCATATTAGCAGCAATTTCCAACAGTTTTACCAGTGTCAAATCTGAGCCTTTACCCAACAGTTTTGATCTCAAAATATTTAACCTGTGAGTACTGACCACTTGGTATTTAATTTCTATTGAAACATCGGTGTATTCGCACCGTTCTGCGCTGTTTAGTAGCCGTGCTACGTACTGCGCTATTGAGTCATCAGATTTTTGAGCGCATTTTTTGAATGTTTTTGAAAAATATGGTTAGGGGCTATGACAAAGTGTTTAGCGAGTGCGTCTACGGTGGCTTGATAATTATCAGCTCCGCCTTGGTTGTCTAAGGTTTTGAATACAGTGTGGACTTTCACACCCGCAGTATACAGCATATATCTGCATCATTTTCACCATCATTTGGATTATTTGTCAAACCTCTACAATCAGCATACGCTTCAAATTCTTCCAGCCATTGTTTTCACCGCAAGGAAACAGTGTTAGCATTACCCTCTACCCTAGGACACTTAAGTATTCGCCGCATCTAACTTTCGCGTTTTCGCGGCAACAGCCTTCCATTCCATTTTATGAGCGAAACTAAACTATCATAACGAACGAGCGAAAACGCGAAAATAAATGGCTTTCTTCATTGATATTCACAATAAAATCGTCATATTAGAAATGCAGGCAATTTTCGTGTGTGGTTGGCTCATTGGGCAAGTTTTGCTAAACTCATTATAGCTAATACACCGACTGAGCAACTTGGCAAAACAAATTAAGATAATAAATTTTTTTTGGAAAAGCCTAGACAAATGAAGAAGATGATGATATTAGTTCAGTCATTGGATTTGTAACTGATGAGGATGACAGTCTGGTAGGGAAAGTCATAAAATTGAATAATAATTATTGTGGTGATGAATTTCATTACCAACCAAAAGCAATAACAACCCGGGGCCTTGGCCACTGCGGCACCGCGTGCTATAAATACTTGAATTCTAATATGGGTACAACATCAGTCACTGGGGAAGGGACCTTGAGGTCATTGATAGTCCAGGAGACAAACTGCAGCAAGCGATCAAATTGCATTATTGATCTCGCCTACACATTTCTACCTGCGGTTCGCAAATACAAACTACCGTACTTTTCGGACATTTAGCCGCTACTTCTTTCTGATGATTTAAGCCATGCGACTTATAAGTAGGCCTAAAAAGGTGCGGCTAATCACTGTGGCTTATTCTGTGGCTTTTTCTTTCACCGCTAGGGCGCATTAACGGGAATCTCCAATTAGTGCACTTCTAGCTGTGAAAGAAAATACGAAACAATGCCTCACGGTACTGTCCCGTTAGGCACTAAGTTAAAAAGCGTCGGATAATACGAAACTGTGCCGTTCTGCACTGTTCCGTTCTGAACTGGACCTGAGGAATCTAATGTTTGTTCCACTGCATTTATTTTCACATCACTATATTTTCAAACTCATCAGAGCTGCGAAATTAAGTTCCAGCGAAATTTTACTCGGTATGCTACTCACGAAACTAAATACTAGCGAAATATAAGTGTCCTAGGGTATATAACATTCGGATGGGCCTCTAAGCTCACTAAACTCAGTCATATTCCCTTTCCCAAGTTAAAACAAAAATATTCTCAAATTATTAACGCTTAAATACTTAGCTTTTATCTTTACGTAGATCCGTTGTTGTTCCTCGTCACCATTGTTGTGTCTGTCAGTTAGTAGTTAGTAATTATCATTTACTAATAGGATCAGACATAGATTGGATTGCTGTATGTTTGGTTTATTATCACTTATGAAATGCAGGTGTGTACTCTGCGGTGTCCACGAGGTAAAAAAGAAGTATTAATCCAGGTCGGCAACTTGGTTACAAAACGTGTTAATGCACAGTATAAAATGCAATAGTATCACTACACAACAGGTCCCAGCTATTTCCTTTGTCAAAACCCAACTAGAAGTGACATTTTTCTCTAGGCTATATTGGTGGGACCTTTCTCTGTTAAGCCTGGTTTCCATATGACAGCGCAATGATCGTGCGCGGCCCACTGATCGTGCGCAATGCATTTCTTGAGCTGCGATGCAGTGTTTCCATAGCGCACGTAGGCGCCATGCTTGCATTAGACAGGGTGGGTATTTCCTTACTTTTTCGTAGCAAAGACCGATTTATTTGGAAAACAGCCCTCCGTTTGAATAGTGGAATAGGTTGGCAAGGTCGAGCGGCGTATTGTGGGATACATCATCGCGCGCACCCGTCGCAAGGATCCATTCTGTTGGATCCTTGCGATCAGCGTATGCACGTTGCGCGATCGTCGTGCGTTGACGTTTCCATATCACAGCTGGCCTACGCACGACGTCGTGTGTCTTGTTGCACGCCTTGCGTTGTCATATGGAAACCAGGCGTTAGAAAAAATAAGATAAGTCAAATGAAGTCAGTAGACAAGTCGAAGACCGAGTTAAATAATTCAAATAGAGTAGATTGACAAATTTCTGACTTGGACTTATGTAATGTTGTTCAATTAGCGATTGCCCGCTTTTGACAATTCTAGCGTCAAGGGGAAGGAATAACTGCGAACATCTTTAACACATTTTGGTGCTGTAAAACTTTCTGTGTCACGAATAGCCTCAGAGTTTGTATGGATAGCAGAGGTTGATACAACACTTTTAGAATTTATACCATACAACTCATGTTTAACACTAGACAAAAGGGGGTAGTGCCCTGGCCATGGGATGGTGACAGCAAAGAGTTTGCAGTCAATGCTCAACTTAATTCTGACTTCTCGTTTGATTTTGCCTAGGCTTTGAAATAATTTAGGAAATTCCCTAAGCAATACCTAAGGAAATATTGCTTAGGAAATTCAATGAATATGCTTAGGAATTCAATGATATCAAACACAAGCTTTACAAGTCCAAGTAATAGTTGTACTGGCAGTTGTCATCAGTTTGCTTTGTTTATGGTATTTACACTCATACACTCAATCGTCTGTCTCTCTCATCTCCAGGACTATGCTCTCAGTTTGCTCATTTCAGACTGTGTACATTAGATTCGAAAATGGTTCCAGCCCTTTTTTTCTTCATTTATTCTGCCTTTTTGTATACATTTTAGTAAAACCGTTGAATAAATAGCTCATAGAGCTTTTTTGATTTGCTGTTGCATTTGCTTCCAGATCGTTTTGCAGCATTTTGAGTTGGCTAAAGTAGCCTAAGCTTTTCTGTTTGTTGTTATGAAATAAAATGAGTTTGCAGACTTTTTGATATTCTCTCTGCTGGACTTGCTGACTTCTATGTAATCGAAGTGTTCTTTTACTCGCGCAGCGGATGAAATAAATTATCTTTTCTTTTCATAACGCTCTTCGGTATCACCAATTTTGTTTCCAATCTTCTGTTGGTATTTGAAAATTTGCTGTTGGAAAGATGCAAATAATGTTTCCGTCATTGTGACTAAACCTCATCCAATATGCCATATTTCACACAACTTTTTGTAGCCTTCAATAACCACATTGACTTTGATCACCCTTGATGATAAATAAGTACTGTATATGATTTGATAGAATAGCAAATACAAAAATAGCATTAAGTTTTTTAATTTGAGCCAGGAAACTCTAACATCGATAAATGTAAAGTGTTAGCAACATGAAAAATCAGTAGTAGATGGTTAGCGTTTCCAGAAGAAGTAGTAGTCATGAATCAAACATCAATATGAATATAGCTGAATGCATTGGTCACATGAGATGCTGCATTGTATACTAACAACATCATTTCTTATAATGCACTGACTATCGTTTTGGCTCCCCTTGTTACGCCATTGGCTTCTATATACATGAATGGCAGTGAGGAAAGATGTATCGTATACAGATTTGCTATTGATGGGGCACCAAGTCCATTCGGTTACTATGACACGCTCTGCTTTTTCTTGTAATATAGAATGTAGTAGAAATCAGTTTGGTGCTCCACCAAACGCGAACCGTGACAAAGGCAAAATTGAAACAGAAATCATAAAAATTGCTCATTTACCCATTATATTACGGAATCATAGTAATATCAATGGTAATAGTTTTATTAATATTGTATAACTGTGTATTAATAGTGCATACTACTGTGTATTAATAGTGCATACTAATAGTAATGGTAATCACGGACAATGAAGAATATACATATGTTCACAATTGACCTCGAATCTTCATGAATTGGATTTTAGCTTGAAATTGCAATACCACATCAATCAATGAAATTGAGGTTCACTGTTTACTATACTAAAAATGGTTTTGAGACCAATACCCATGCATTAATATGGGCTTCGATGTAATAGAAGTCTAACTGTATATCAACTGTCGACTGGAAGCTTTAAAGAAACGGTAATAAAATTGGTATTATTAAGAACAAATTTTCCACTGTCTAGAACAGCAATGTATAACCCATAAAAATAAGTTGGACACTGCTGAAGATAATATGTACTGACCTATCATTTTACCATTTGTCAGAGCTTTGTGTTTATTTGATCTGACATGTGTTAAATTTCTCGAAATTACTGCTCTAAAAAAATATCAAAGCAAGCCATAAAAATTAAGCTTGTTTAATAAATACCAAGTTTTTGAGTAGTCGGCGATAGTAGTTGTACTGATAAAGTTTATGAAATTTTAAGGTTTTGATTTTTGTCTCTGCAATTCAAACTCATCACTATAGAATACTATATTTAGAGGCATAAACATTCTTCAGATCAGGATTGGAAAAACCATGGTTTTTATGAAAAAACACAGGTCCCACAACCAGTTTTTATAGTTTAAACAGTTTTTTATGGTTTTTATAATTTGACCAAGGTTTTTGCAATTTTAAGTCTATTTAACTTACTATAGCTGCATGATTGAGTATTGAACATACATACGTGAAATCATCTGTTAAAAATGGTGCTGCGGGAGTTGTTATGGGAAAAAAGAGAAAAAACATATGGAAATTTCAGAATGAATCTTTAATTAAACATGATTGATGAAATACAGAGCAGAAATCTTATCAGATAAAGTGAATATATTAAATACAGCTCTATGTATAAGTATGAAGTGATTAGTTGTGTGGTAGCGAAGAGCAGAGCATAATGCAGATGCATTGCTAGTGTTTGGAGCTGTGGCAGATGACTCAACTTCTATCACCTGAATACCAGCATCACTGTCTAAATTGGTCTTGTCAGCTTGACATTTTGCTACGTGAGCTTTAAGCCTATATGCCTGACCTAGCGTTACGACAGCACACCTATTATATTTTGACTTGAAAACCTTAGCTTTTTGCAGTTCGAGTGATAAACTGCCAAACGGGATCTTGTTTGGGGCACAACTGAGGCAGAACTTTAACTTTTCAAAACGCAACAAAACTGATAAACTGAATTCTAACAATCCAACTACTTTGACTTGTGCCCAAAAATGAAATACTAGTTTGCAAACTTAATACATTTGCCCAAAAAGATTTTATTTTTCTAATTTCTAATTAGAAGCAATCCTTTCTCACTGGCCAGACTTGAGAAAAGATTCATTCATTATTAGAGACGATGATTGGATTAATCTATTTTACATGGTTTTTATATTTCATCAGAAAAAAGGATCATCATATCACTTGACAAAACCTATTGAAAATGAAATTCACTAATTCATTGTTGTGCTAGGATTTCCTGTAATTTCAACTTTAGCTCTGCCATCACTTTACTACTGTGTCCTAAATAAACTTCCACAGCTGATAATACATATAATTGAATTTCCACCGCGCAGGAACCAATAGGAGCTCAGAATATTATGTTTTTCACAAAAAATAATGACAAAACCATAAAAACCGGTTTTTTTCGGCTCGTTTAAACCACTTGGTTTAAACCGAGCCAACCCTGCTTCAGGTAACCCAACAATACATTTGTTCTACTGCTAGGTGATTAATTAAAATCTAGCTGTGGCCTGGGTGTGGTCATTCCACTAAGTTACATAAATTGATACCATTTTTACTATAATAAGAGCCGTGTTCATTCATCTGTCTAAATTCACGTTAGGAAAAAGGAAGTATCACACAAAAGTCGATCTCAGATCTCAGCTTGACACCCAAGCATGCTACAATCTGTGCCACTCGAATGGTTGTGCAATATATTTATTACATATTTATAATTGCTATTGTAATAGTTTTAAATATTAGTTAAAAACATTTGACTTA
This sequence comes from Watersipora subatra, assembly GCF_963576615.1. Lineage (NCBI taxonomy): Eukaryota > Metazoa > Bryozoa > Gymnolaemata > Cheilostomatida > Watersiporidae > Watersipora > Watersipora subatra. The sequence continues at coordinate 62,293,007 of NC_088715.1, forward strand.
GTCACAGGATTGAAGGTGACAACAGTATTTTTTATGATTAGAAATGACAAAAATCAGGAAGTTAGGACTCGCTTAAATTGGTATCTATAATAGTTTTGTTTTGGCGTACTAAATTATGGTGAAATCCCGAAATGACTGCACTTTTTGCTATTGTTAATGCGAGGTGATACAACTGACCTACCTTCGTATGCTGTCTAGGGCTGTTTTGTTTAGAATTTCGCTTTGTAAGACTGTAAACTGTTATACCTGAGCGATGTACATGTAAGTTCAACACAAATGGCCATCATGCCAGTGAGCCTTCACACTTATTTGACATTTACTCGTCATTGTTATATAATCGAGTATTTGAGGAAAATAGCTTCAACATTTTTAAAACTTTTTTTACATTATTACAAAATTCCCTTCTACACGACTTCAACTATTAGGGCTTCGTTGTGTTAAGGGTTTTTGATGGCCTTCATTTGTATATATACACTGTCGGTCTCTTTGCTAAGGCATGAATAGGAAACCACACTCTATTGATATAAATGTCTCCTAGCAACAGTGGTTGATATCAGCGATAAAAATAACTGTACATACCAATAGTAACTTAAACCATAACTGTCATGAACAACTTTTATTGTATTTACTAGGTAAATCAGACACGCTGATTCCAATTTTGTACTCAAAATAAAGATTAGTCCACTAACTTTCAGAGTAATGAAGTCTTATTTACAGTGTTTTAATATCGGTCTCGAAAACAACACGATCGGCATAACAAGCTTCGCCCATAAATCTGTGACGTAACCTAGCTTTTTATGAACAGAAGTTACGTAGGGATGTTTAGACCGATTTAGAATAATAGAGATAGGGGTTTTAAAATCCATTAATATCTAAGTTCAGTCTTAAAAATAATATCAGTCTTTTTGAAAGGTAGATAAGCTATTTATCATTGCATATTTAAAAAAGCGTGATAACAACACTAGCTTGTGATAAAACCGCGCTTTTTGAGCACATTTTTCTTGGCGTTCAGCCCATTTAAACGTCATGTAACAAGCTATGAGCAATTTTAAATAGTTTATATACCCTTCATGAAAAACTGAAATTATTTTACAGGCTGGATTTAGATAATAATGGGTTTTAAGACACCCATATCTATTATTTTAAATCGGCCTAAATATTCCTAACTTCCGTTCCTGAAAAAGCTAGGTTTCGTCACATATTTATGGGCGGAGCTTGCAATGCCGATTGTGTTGTTTTTTAAACGGATATTAAAACGCTCTAATAAAGCCTAAATGACTTTGAAGGTTAGTGGACTAATCTTTATTTTAAGTACAAAATCGGAATCAGCGTGTCTAATTTACCTAATAAATGTGATAAAAGTTGTTCGTGACAGTTATGGTTTAAGACTAATTTTCGACTATTGATTGGAATTTGGACATCTCTCCTTGATCTACAGACAATCGCCAATCAATTCTTTCCATAATTTAGCTATCCTGACTTTGATTGGCTCAATAATAGTAAGCATTGACTTTGTCTCTTTGGGTGTAACCCTAGTGTGATTCATCATTCAATTTTTGTTAGTCTCATGGATTTTAGTATTGTATCAACAATGAACTTCTATAAAAGTATGCCACTTCTACAAGGACAAGGGCATGTATGACTGCTTATTTGAATAGTATTTTAAAAAGTTTAAGAAGCAGTTTAAGTATTTAAAAGTGTATTTAAAACCATGATCCATATTTACAAAACAGCTAGTTTCTATTTTGCAGAAATTTTAATTTTGGATGTGGGTCTGTAACATAGCCCAATGAAGTAGAAGGGATTGATTTATTAATCACATTTGCTTATACAGTGTACCCTCGAGATGCGATTACCCTGATATACGATTTTTTCACCTTACGAAGTCAAACATTGTGAGATCTTCACCTCGCTATACGAATTTTATTTCACCATACGATTGTGAGAAAAGTTTCGCCCGAGTTAAAATTTGGCGGTCGGTGTGCTCATAACGCACGTCGAAATAAAAAAAGACGCCGAAACATAGTGTGCCGAAAACATTTTTAGAACGTTTAGAAGAGACACGATGATCGACTTCTCTCATGTCAGAATTCCGCGTGGAAAATTTCGTGTAAAATACTCAAGGCAGAGGAAATATTCATTTGTAGCGTTATAATATCTTTTACTATAAACTTTTAGTCAGCATATGTATATAACTACGAGTATCTACATTTAATTCGTTGGCTATGGAGTCTGAGACTGATACAAAACGAAGGAAAAAGGATTTCTATGTCAACAAAGTTGGATGTCGTAAATAAGAAGAAGGCACCCGTATTATTAACATTGTCAAGGAACATGATCGCAACCAATCAGCATTTGCAATTTTTATTAAAACAAGAACTCCATTAAAGCAAGCACAAGAAGAAGCTTACGACTGAAGACTTGAAGGAGTTAGAAGGCCATGCATGCGATCAGCATTCAAAAAGAGCAACCAATTAGTAATGGCGAGGAGGTAGAAGATACAGAAAACCGCCACATTGGCAGAAATGTTTCAAATGTTTAATTTACTGATGTGGAATGGTACATAAAAACAATACATGTATAATATATTTAGTTTATCTCTTGTGTGGGACATTTTTCATGTTTTATTCATTTTATTTGTTTCCTTTTGATTTTATGTTTTATTTTTTTGTTTAACCATGTCTTTGCAGATGGGCTTGTTATTTCTTATGTGAATACAATTCATCGTATGTATGTAACTCATATAACTAGCTACTCAAGATAGTTTATGGATTCACATTTCTTTCTGAAACTTGTTAAAGCCTTGTCCTTTAGTATATAAATACGTACAAACTTTGTATGTATGGTTACATTGATTCTTGTGCACGTTTCATACAAGAAAAACTACTGTAGCACCTTCTCTGAATCCTTCTACAAGCGTTAGCTAGCTAGTAGTTTTCTGCATTGCACCAGCATTTTTTCTTTTAAATCAGAAGAAAAATTGGACAGGACTAGACAACTTTCTTTTGCCTGCTAAAAATTCCATTTCATTACGTAGTAAATTAACCTTCAAGTGTACAGCAACATAATTAACATTGATACGTTTTTACCTCCTCTCTGCTTTATTCGCTACATGTACCAGCTAAAGTCACATTACTTCAAAGGTATGTACATCCTGTATAATAGTAAATAAAATTTCATTTTTCTTTTTTGTAGTCATTAAATGGTCAGGTGTGTGAGAGGCCGCTTTCGAGAACTGCATCGCTCGGCCTTATTGAATTCTGGTTGAAAAAGGTTTCAACCAGACACGCTAAATTTTATAATGAAAGTGAAGACAGAAACTTATGAAGGATAACATTTCGTGATAATAAGTTGAAATTCAGTAAACTAATTCACAATACATACTAAAACATAAATTAACATACTATTTTGTTACTAATTTTCAATATGTACCGCATTTTTATAAAATTTTGGACGATTTTTACCTTGCATTTTTCCATTGTATAATTACAGTGGTTTCTATACCCCGACATACGATTTTTTCGCCATACGATGCCAGCCTTGGAACGGATTAACATTGTATCTCGAGGGTGCACTGTAATGGTCTCGTAAGCTCTCTCTATTTCCGATCATTTTTGGCTTGTGAGTTCAAAATATAAATTCTCACACACTGGATGCATTTGTGTATGCAATAGAGGATTGTTATATTGTCGAATAGTCAGATTTTGTGCCGCGTGATGACCAGCTAGTTGTTTTTACGAACTCTTGAAATATGCATGGCTTGAACTTGATCTAAATACAAACTTTTAAAGCTTAAATCTTTATTTTTATTAATTGTGTTGTCTGTTCATTTTATAGCTCACAATTTTCTTGCTATTACAATATCTACGTGTAGCTGTTTGCTACCTACATATCTAGCCAATATATATCGTCAATCATCAGCCTTTTTTATTACGTTTCAACAAAACAAGTTTTTTTTCTTTGATTTTGCTGAATCTTATTCTTTCAGAAGGAGTAAGATAGTCATATGTTCAAGCTATGTCCAGTATTATGTCTTTTCATCCTTCAATCACTTAGATTTCTTTAGGAGGGTATCAAAAGCTATACACTTGAAATGCTGCCCCATTTGCAAATACTATTCCCTCTACATTTAATATCTTTCTTTTATGTGTATACACTGTATACAAACCTCCATCTGATATCTCTCCATTCATAAGAATGTTGTACAAATTTATACACAGAAAAAGAAACATGAATAAAAAAAATCTACCACAGTTTAGGTTTAATATAGAACATGTTTTAGACGTTGGCTTTTAACAGCTTGTTTATTTATGTCATCAATATAGTACTACACATACCTTGCTGTTCAAAGCGACATTCTTTCCTATGTGAAGCGTTACTAAAAATATTTTGTTGCATTTATTCCAGCCTAATAATCTAGCTCATGAGATTTTTATATCATTACCTTGATGAGATGAGCATTGAGACCAAAGTAGTTCAGCTTGCACTATTGAGAAGAAGTATGTTATAAAATTAAGCTAGTCACTGAGAGTAACAGGATTTTAGGCATTAACCGTGGCTGTTTGTCTAGTGTCTCTAAAACAGCTCTGCTCGTGTTTATTTGAGTTTATTGGCTCCAGGGCAGGAGGTTCTGTAATGGTTCTAACTGCTTAACAACTGTCTTATTGTATTTTTTTAAACGTGGACTAGGAAAAAGAAAGTAGCATACAGTCGACCACGGGTTCTTCAGACTTCATTTCTCAGACTTATGATGGTCCCGACAATGTTTGGGTTCGGATGGTTTTTTGACATCGTCGTGTTTGTCTGAGAAATTAAGGGTTTTGACCAATAGGTAACATCACAAAAACTCATCCGCATGCGCCACTTGCGTCCGTTGGTTTCTGCCTTGCCAGCATTTACAACCGATTCTAGAAGAATTTGTGCCATTACTTCGAATTTATTTACACATTCATTATGCCACTAAAGGCAGCAGGAAATGCCCTTCAATGTCCAGTGGAAGATGAGTTATGAACCTTGATCCATCGCACAGTCAGTTTAGCTAAATGCCTTGGCGTTATTACACGTTACCCAACAAATCTGCAAATTGAAAAGTTATAAAATAATTATTTTTCTAATGGCGCAAATATATGTTTGTAAATAAGTGACATAAATAATGTTTATAATGTTTTCATAAACCCAATCAAAAACTTGAAGAAAAGAATTTAACAAGGTTAGTTTTTTCGCTTTTGCTACCATTTGTGATCAGATTGCTGCTCTCATTTTGGATCCTTTCAGCTTGTTCTGGCTGTTGCATATATAATATATATGAAGAATATTATTCTTTGTGGTTTTCTGACGTAAAACCTATTTTTTCATTGCTGAACCAGTCAATATTAGTTGATTATAATTGATCTGACATATTTTTTTAGTATTGCAAACAATTATAGGTGTAGCCATTTTGAATGCTTTTCTTGTAAAAGAGAGACACTTTTAGCAACGCGTACAGCTTGCATACAGCTGTTAACAAATATTAGCCTAAAAATTTTAGTGCTGATTGTATCATATTTACTGATTATTAGTTGTTATATAACAAATTTTTCCATAAGTATGATTTTAATAAGGGTTCATCGAAAGGTGAATTCACACGAGGATGGTCAATATCCGGGGTTTTTTAACGTTCGAACAAGGCCCAGTCTGTATTAGTTCAAACAAATGAGTATCGAAGGACTATATCTGCTAATCACCGACTGCCAAAACAAATCTGAAGATTTACATGTCTGTGTTCTCACTCGCCTATCTGGCTGTAGTAGCTGTTGCAACATAGTGCTGGTGATTACATATTTTGTCTTTGTTTGTTATTTCTTGCATGGCCTTTGTAGTTTTAGATATACAAAAGATGGAATGACTGAACTCTTAAGAATCCTCAGATTTTGCATATAAATCAGTTTAGGGCTTAATTTGAACTTTATTTATATAGGTTTCCATTGAGCATGGAGGACACTGCTATTCCTGTGGGCGAAAAGGACTTTGTTCAGCATGATAAGCTCAACGAAGTACTTTCAAAATTGTTTGGAGATTCTGGTCATCATGTTGCAGTTATTTCTGGTAAAGTGCATTGCTATACATTCATGTTTTTTATACATGCGCTTATTTATTTACTTTACATTTATAGTATCCTATGCCTTATTATGCCTTATTGTCATCATTGAATTTTTCCTAGTTTATTCAAGGTTCATTCAAAAATTTCAATATGCTAGGATAAACAGTCTGGTATGTTTTACATTGCAATGGAGTCTGATGTATCTTTTGAATCATGAACTGATTCAAAATAACTTTTGAATCAGTTCATGATTCTAAAGTTATTTTTTAATTTAATTCCACTTGATTATATTTTCATGTTTAGGTGTCAGTGGTGCCGGAAAATCTGAGATTGCTCTTCAGGCTAAGAAACACATGGTTGATAAGCATGCATCAAATTTGGTGTCTGGCAGATTAGATTGTGCAAAAAATGATGAGTTAAAAAACAGTCTGGTGAGACTGAAAAGATACCACAAATTGGACGTTCCTGATACCAATAATTTAGATGATTTGCTGAAGACGACTTGCGAGGTTCTGAATGCAAAGTATCCAGAACGAAAAAAGCTGCTTATATTTGACGATGTCGAAAGCGCCAAAATGCTGTACTCTATCGATCACAATGTGTGCAAACACGCCGATGCTGAAAAAGACAAGTGGACAATTATAGTCACAACACAAAAAGAAGCTCAGGATTTTTATCGTAATTGTGACATCATCAACCAACAAGATCATGAGGTAAAGCTGAAAGGACTGTCTGATGATGAGTTTGAGGAGTTTTTTCAGAAGGTACCTTCTACCAGACATCTGAGTGAACGAGATAAAAAAAGAATCAAGAAGAAACTTGGGAGACTCCCCGTTTTTCTCCAAGTTCTCCGAGCTAACCTTGACACCGATCAGGTAAAACTTTTGGTCAGACCCTTTATAGTAGAAAATACTTATGCAAAAACCTGGTTTTCTGCTTATATTCTGTTTACAGTCATATTTTTTTCTTTTGTTATGGCTATGCCCAAATAAAATGAAAACTCATCGTCTAGTGTTGTAATTACTATTTTTTGTTGATTCAGCAAAGCCTGGAGGAGGGTTTGAACTTTTATCTGTGTGAAGAACAAAGAAGACAACGAGGAGACATTGGACTCATGATGCTGTATGAGAGCTTTCGTCGTATCATTGCTAACGTTGATCAAAAACAGAAAAAGCCGTTTGTTCACATGATCAAGTTGCTGACAACTATTGGAGAGAGGCGAGTCACAAGGGAACTCCTAATAGCATTTGCTGAAGTTGTACTTGAATCTAACACCTCCTATCAGGTGAGAGCATATGATACACTGTGAGTCGCAGAGCTAACAGCTTCAAATTATATTTCATGAAACCTGTAAAGATACAAGGCTCTCTCTCGAAATTGATACATATACTTTTTGTTTCAATGAAAAAGGCTTGATGATCATTACTACTGGTATATCACTAGCATTTCATTGGTTGGTATTACTTTAACACTTATCACATAGTTATCATTCTGAGGACTATGGGACAAGTTTTGTCGAATTTGATACATTTACCTATCCTCCTAATTGAGGTTTTAGCAGCTTGTGTTTGATAGGTAATGGGGCAGCTGGTTTCAAAGTCCATGAAAGTGAATAGTTGCACCAGCCCCATGTGGTTGTCATTGAGAAATTCTCAAAATATATGGAATTGTTGCAAATGCTCCTTTTTTTGGTTAAACATAAATTGGTTGGCAGCAAATGAATGGTTGCTTGTTATGTTATTTTACCAAGCAGCTAGATTAAACAGTAATATTTTTACTCCTTACAAAAATTGCTGTTGGAAAAACCTTTCGACATCAAGTTTTTTGGGTTGTTATTAGTGATTTTAATTTGGTACTTGATCTAGTACTAATTTGCCTGCTCAATTTTAGTCCGTGCTCATGTTAAATAGGGAACAATTGCAGCAATTTTGCTTTATTCTCAGATGGGTCTTTTTGTGTGAGAAAATTACATAAAACATTACAAAGTGACAAAAAGTGAACCAGGAAGTGATTACAAACTATTACAACAGATAAAAACAAATAGTATTTGTGCTTATTTTGCCACTGTTCAGCAATCTACTATTGCTGATAATATAATAACAGGTGACACATAATAGGTGACACCTAATAACAGGTGACACATAATAGGTGACACCTAATAACTGGTGACACATAATAGGTGACACCTAATAACTGGTGACACATAATAGGTGACACCTAATAATAAGCCATTATCTGGGTATAAGGAAGTAGAAAGGATAAGTCTTGAAGTAATAATGAACTGCAGTGTTCAAGTAGTCAAGTTACATGTAGTTGATAATCAGTATTATGACTCATCAGGCACAATTCTCTGTGTGACTATGAACCTTCTGTTGCTATTCCATTAGTCTTGGAAAAGCTAAGTCTTAGCTATCAGTATCATATTTGGAATTGTAATTTTTAAATATATTTTGCTCATATAACCTCACAGCAATATATGTTGTGCTATTTTGTTTGCTTTCTTTCAGTATTCGTATATTAAAGCATACGACCTTCAGAGTTCCTTTATAAAAGAGCTCCGAAGCAGGTCATTGTGTGATGATATGACTTCGTTTTCCAAGACAATGCTCTACAATACACATAATAACATGAAATTGGCTATGAAGGAATTCTGTAAAGATGACTCTGGTAAAGACATGTCTCCTGAAGACAAAGCTAAATTGATCTTGTATGTATATTTGCTGGTTTTATTTTTCAAGAGACTTAATTGCTGCTCACCTAAATACCCAATAAAAATTTTACATATTTTGGATATTTTTGTTAGCTGTTGCGAGATGATTCTCATTGCTCTAGAAAGATTGCCTTTTGGCTTTTTAAAAAACCTAAATTGTCTTGCTTTCTCTTCAATTGTAGGAAAACCTGTTTCACTGGTTTCTCGAGTTTATTTAAAACCTTCATTACCTTAGTTTGTATATGGTTTCATCTGCATAAGAGTATATGGATAATTGTAAGGTTTTTCTGCTTGTTAGATTGCCTCTGCATCTCCAAGTGGCTACTGTTTATCTTTTCACACTATTCGAGATATATCTACTTATGACTACTAAAAGTGGTGATTCATTATTGTTTTTATTTTTGACCTCAACTATTTACCTTGTGTGATATTTTATATCAGTCATGTCTGTTATATTTTAGAACTGGTATGAACTCTCAGCTAGTGGGAACAATTGTCCTTGTCTATATGAACTATTTGAAGTACCTCTATAACCACTTATCTTGCGTTTCAGGCAATCTTTGACAGCTCTCACTCGAGTTATGCCAAAGGATGGTAGAGAGCATATGTCCCTTGATATATTTCCCTGTTTGTATGAGCATGCGAGCATCCTCATGGATGAGGTCAAGGATCTTTATATATGCAAAGACGATATACCGGAGGACTTGTTTGTCACCATTCGGGTAAGATACTTTCTTAAAGACCATTAGCATGCTTAATCAAGAAAAATCTCAGTCGCTATGATTTTACCACTGAAATAAAATGCGAACTAACCAGTTATTTCGCTGAGGAGAGTTTAAAATTAACTGACATTTTAAGATGCATACAATGGGATTTGTGCCTAACCCTTTGAATTTTGGCCGTCTTTGTCATTGGTGTCACTAACTCTGGGCAATTTCTTCAATGATCCGAATTTTTTTAACTTTAATGAAATATATCTAAATGCGCTCATAATACAATAATATTTGGTAAAACATTAGTAAAAAAAGTTCAGCAATGTTATATAAACGTGTGTACTCACATGTGGTTGAAGCAAAGAAGAAAGCTCTCTCAATCCCCCGACGCCTTTATACTCCCGCAACCTCTCGTACTTCCCGTAACCTCTCGTACTTCCCGTAACCTCTCGTAACTACCTGTAACTACCATGACCTCGGGCATTAGCGTAGCCCGCGGCCCACCAGCTCGATTATACAACATGCCCTTTTTCTTTTCTTTTTATTATAGGCCACTAACCTTCCTGAAATACATTGGAACTCATTCACCGACTCACCTTGCTGGTGAAGTTTACCTTACGCTTTAACCCAGGTCTTCCTCCATTGACACCTCCTGCGTACCATCACTCTCGAGCAACCCGGGGCTGCTGTCGTACTCGGCCGCACTACTCTCCTGATCTCCTCCACCTCCTTCACCACCTCCGTGACCTCCGTCACCCCCACCGTGACCTCCGTCACCACCACCGTGACCTCTGTCACCACCACCGTGACCACTGTCACTACCAACACTACTTCCACCAACCCTGACTAGCCCGGAGTCTTTTGGTTGGGTCAGTAATGACTCCTCAACCTCATCTCCGTCTCTTCCATCTTTACCCCGCTCTCCCCAGTAAGAGGCAGGCTCGACAGGCTTCCTGTGGGAGGTCTCCACCTGGGCCGTAACCGGCTGCACAGGGGGTGGCACCACAGAGCTGGGAGTTGGCATAGGCCCAGACCTATCTAGCTCGACCTCACCTGCAACCAGTGCAGGTCTGCTACCAACAATTCTCCTCTGAACCTCGGCTAACTCCTGCACCACTGCCCTGAATGCCTTGACATTTTCCAACTCCATGACTGCTGCCTCCCGTTTGGCTTTCAGCTTAGCCAATTTCTCCTTCGACTTCCTCCGCACCTCCCTTTCCTCTCTTTCAATCTCTGCTACCTTTTTCTCATGACCTTCTCTGTCTAACATTCCATTGCTGGATACCTCGGCTAAAAAAGAGCAAACCTTTTCCATTACAGACACTGGTTCAGCTACTTTCTCGGCACCTTCCCTTACCTCATCGTGACTCTGTTCTCTATCACACCCCATAGACACTTGCACATCTCTGGTGCCTTGGGCTGTCCCCTGTTGGCTACCAATTTCCACGTATTCGCTACTCTTCACTCCCTTGGTTTTACAAGTCCACCAATCTTGACCTGTGTGACCTCTCTTAACTTCGCTCTCTCTGTCAGACTTATTTGTCAGGTTTTGCAACTCGACGTCATCTGAAACATAACTTGACCCAGCAATAATGGTTCTTGACAAAAACGGCTTAACCGGCTTAATACTTCTACACTCCTTAACAGCCTCAAACTTACTTTCGCATAACGCATGTACAACAGCAAATAATTTAAGCTGCCTTAACTCAGTTATGCCCAAGAGGTTCGTTCTTAATCCTTTCACCACATATACCTCTGTCTCCATAAATCTATATTTACTTTCCAACTGAACACCCGCTTTACCGACTACTCTTAGCTTACGACCATCTATTCCCGCCAAAACAGTAGATGGCTCCTCTAGCTGTAGGTTCAGCCTTTCGGCCGTCCCCTCGGTTACAGCCGACACCTCTGCCCCAGTATCAAACGTAAATTCAACGTTCTTCCCATTGACCTTCAAAACCTGTACAATTCTCCTTTCTAGTCAACTGTCTTCCTCATACTTATCCCTAGAACCAGAGAGCCTAACACTTCTGCCCTTACTACTATCTTGGTACCTCTCCTTATACTTCTCCCCCTCAAACCTATCCATACTGTTGTCCCTGTACCTGCCAAATTTGCCTCTAATCTCGCGGGGGCTTTCTCGGCCCCTGTACCTCTCCCCACTACTGTCCCTGCTACCATACCGCTCGTAGCTATTATCTCGACTACCTCCTGACCTCCTGCTACTACCTCGCCCGTCATAACCTACTTCTCTCCTATCCCTACAATAACGGGATACATGTTCTCGCTGTCCACAACAAAAACATTTAATGGAGGGACAACTCCTCATCTCATGCCCACTACGTTTGCAATTGTAGCATACTCTACCTCCACTGCCTTCTCTACTGCTTGCTCTATATCTAGAGACATGCCTCTCCCTGCTATTATCTCTATACTTTCTACTGTCACTGTCCTTGTTATACTCCCTGCCTCTTGTCCCATATCTACTAGTACCTTGCTCTTCACTACCATAATACTCTCTACTACTCCTAGGGCTACCCCTAGGGGAAGATCTACCTGCTGAATCATAACTTCTGTCTCTATCATTACTCCTGTACTGCGCTCGGCTATCAAACTCTGATACCTTTGCTACTTCTCTCTTAACCTCACTCTTTAACTCGGTACTTCTACCCTCATTTCTCAAAAATCTATCAGAGCTGTTGGCCATTTCACGAGCCCTCAATGCCTCCTGCAATAACGCCCAAGTAAGATTGACATTCTTCATTAACTCTCTGCTTACTTCTCTATCTCTCAACCCGTTAACCGCCACAATAAGGGCAAACCTTACCCTATCATTATTGTTAGTCACCTCCGCATATCTGCTCAAACTCTCTACCCGTTGTAAAAACTCTCTATCACTTTCCCCAAGTGTCTGCCTAGCCGTAAGGAACTTATGCCCCTTTGCGAACATACTCTCCTGTCTACCATAATAATCCTGTAAAACCTCCACTGCCCCTTCATAAGTAGAATTAACGCCATCTACGTCAAACCCTGCACCTCTCAATACTTCTCTACCACTGTGCCCAATAGCTCTCAATAGTGGCACTAACCTAGCTCTACCTCTCATAATAGGCACTCTGTTGCCATCTTCATCATTTACATAACCCCTCCTCTCGACAGCACTCTCTATACATAAATTCATCTCCTCTATAAATCTCTCCCACGACCCATAACCGTGCTCACCGAACACCAGCTTCGGAAGACCACTCTCCATCTCTACCCGATACAATATCTCCCTCGCCACAAATACACTCTACCCCACTCGTATAATTAGTGTAACTCCCACCTCCGACTATGTAATAAATAATTACACCTCAACAACACCGCTACAACACCTCACAACACCACCCTACCTCACTTTACCTCCCCTGCACGCCCGTGAAAGGGTCTATTCAACCGTTTACTTACCCCGCAACCAGAAAAATTATCGCTAATGATAACACAAAAGGAAAAAAAAATCAGAGCTTCGTCAACTGCGCCATGTTATATAAACGTGTGTACTCACATGTGGTTGAAGCAAAGAAGAAAGCTCTCTCAATCCCCCGACGCCTTTATACTCCCGCAACCTCTCGTACTTCCCGTAACCTCTCGTACTTCCCGTAACCTCTCGTAACTACCTGTAACTACCATGACCTCGGGCATTAGCGTAGCCCGCGGCCCACCAGCTCGATTATACAACAAGCAACACACAGCAAATGTCACCAAAAAGAAAAAAAATAGTATTTCACAGCTATTCAGGCTAAAACCATAAAAATTCGTACGACTTTAAAAATTTGTTAAAATCTTCACACTAGCATCATATTCATTGAGCACATGTTTATCATCCTTTCATGGCTCAAAATAATTTGGAATATTATTTTTAGTCCCATAGCATATATATATATATATATATATATATATATATATATATATATATATATATATCTCCTATCATATAATTCTTCATCTGCATCACAATCATTCATGATCTACTAACAAACGAGTTGTATCAATTTTTTTCGCGAAATCGTTCCAATAAAAAATTGTTATTATAAAGAAGGAAGTAGATAAAGATATTTGAAAATGGTTAAAATGGAAGTGAAATTTTTGGTCTGATGCATTGTGCAAGAATTAATTTGCTTTGTTTATGCTGTTATTTAAAAACAGCTTTTGTAAACAGAACCATGTGAATGGTTCTGGTTCTGAATGGTATGCCAGCCGTTGGGATTTCTGACAATGTTTTCTACACAATGCCGTAATACCTGGCTTCAGGGTTCAAAGGGTCAAGTGCCTACATAGGTTAATCATGCATGCTGACATTTATTCACAATTTTTTATCTACCAAATATGCGCTATTAATAGTTGACGATATTTCAAAGAATCACCAAAAACCATTTGCTGCATCAATTGAAACCAGCTGCTTGTTGAGTGAGATGAAATATATTTGTGCCAATATATTAATACAGTAAAAAGTATGCAACATATACACACAGCTGTACACATTGAGACCTTTCCATGCTCTGGTTTCTAGGACCCTAACAGCCCCTTTTTAAACTGGTAACCCTGCCCTCTTTCTGAAGCCAGCTGCTTTCTCTAGCGCTCCTCGGCGCTCGGCTGGCCACTCACTCTCTTGACTGGGTTGGTCGCTTTTCCTGTCGGCCTGGCAGACTGAGCTGTTTCCTTGCCGGCCGGGTAGGGCTGAGGCCGGATGGGCTGAGATCAGCAGAACTTCTGAGTGTCTGGCCAACATTTTGGTTGGCTGGCGGCTCTTACAATACATCATGCAATGGAGCTTTCACTTTTTTGCTGGGGAAAAATATCCCATGAACGAATAGTGTATTTTTTTTATTTAAAATTCAATAAAAATGGCTTTCTATAAGCATACGTAGCTTGAACTCAAATTTATCTGTTTTTTCAAGTTCTTTTGTACGTAAACATCTATTCACATACAATGTATGTATTACAGCAACTGTCTATGTATGGGAAGCTTTAAAACATTATTTTCGAGGTGGACCAATGCCGCAGTACTTACACCATGTTGATATGAATATTCATTTGTAACTGCCACCTCTGTTCTCATTATAAACCACACATACTTTACCCTTTCTCTCTGGGATTGTTTAACACGCGTGTCTAGCTGTCCATCTAGCTTGCATGTTTCTCAGGCTTTGCCAACCACCATGCTTACGAGATTCTTGGTAGCTACCTAGCAGGCCTTTGGTTACCTCTACTACAGTATAAAGTTACAATATTTCATTGGCATTGTGACATTGAGGTTTTGCTTGTATGGAATGTATGCATTAGTCATTGCTTTTGTCGAGTAGTTGGAAGCTTTTGGTTTGGCCTCTCATTGTTCTCCTTTTAGCAGCATAAGTGTTGGTCATCTGATCAGCTATAATGGCAACCCCTCCCATTCCAGCATTATACTCTGCCACTACAATTGGTATGGTTTTGAACAAATCATTTTGAAGCGTCTTTTTGTGAGTCCTTGCTGAAGTGTGTGTAGACAGCATGCCTTCTTGTTTCCTATCTACCCAACACAATGCCAAGATATGGCCATCTCTTATCACTCATTTTTTTCACAGGGAACTCATCTAGTGTAATTATGTTAATCTACTATTAGATGTATCAGACTATTACTGTAACATGTATCTACTATTACATGTATCAAATGGCTTCTCTTTGTTAGATACTTCGAGGTGTTTGGTATAATAAGGCAGTCTTGTGCACATATCCAGTCTTTGAGTCAGCAAGATTGTAGTCTTTTTCACCCCAATATTTTTTATGTCGATGTAGTTCACCAGTTAGTGACAAAGTTTGAATCCCGCAATTGTTTTATTTATTTAAGGTTACTTTGGAGAGATCATAACCTTGCTGCCATCTATATGCCAAATATTTCAGGATTTTTCTAAAATTATATTGAGGATCATGACCTACGCTTCAAGGAGGGAAGCTCGCTAGTGCTATTAGAAGCCTGGATAAATTTTCATTTTTACTTGAAATGCTAAAAAGTTTTGGCTATGATACCTTTGATTGAAATAAGCTTCTTTGTTTGGAGCATTTCACAAATCCTTGTTTAGACTATATCAGATAAATGCTCTTTTCCCTAAATTCAGACCATTGTTGCAGAACTCACTGTTTTGCACTTATCAATTCATAGTATTTGCTCATTTCTGTTACTATAAAGGCCCACAAATTACTTCCACCGTTCTTAATAGGTTGCAGGATGTAATCAAAATGCTTTAAGGGTGGAATTTCAGCAGATGGTATGAAGTTAGGCTCTGAATGAAAGGAAAGATTTTGTGGTATTTTAGCGATGGAGGCTTGTCACCATTTTGACTCAGTGATATTTTTCCAACCTTTACAAGTCTGTTTGGTTGATTTTGCCTTATTCCCTGATCCTCTGGTGGTTGTAAAAGGGGTATTAGAGCTGGTAGCACTGGTGTTATTTGTATTGGGGTTGCTATTATGAGGCACTCGTCTTGTACGCACTGCAACAGATCTAGCAGAGACAAAATAATAATCATCTGACCTGCAAAAATCATCACTGCTCTTTCATTGTATTCAAACTCTTTAGTGTTTACTTCACTGCCATCATCTGAATTATCATATTGATCAGTCAGCTACCATTGAACACCACAGGATCAAAAATGTTTTAAATTTTGATTTTAAACTTCAAGTTTCACATAGACATTTCTTCTCCATCCATTTTATTAGGATAGCGTTTCCATTTTTCTTTAGTTTTTAGCAAAGCATAATGCATCCTCAGTTAATCATTTCATGTAATAGGTCATAGATAAATACATTGCACACAATATTTAAAACTTTATGAAATTGATATCCTTTTCCTGTGTAACTAGACAACAGGTTCATGAACTACTACTAAAAATGACAAATGTCATTTGTGCATGGAAACAATAAATTAAATTTACATGTATATCGTTTTCCAGCTAAAGATTGAGTTCAAAACTTGTTTGAACTATTGCTTTTTAATTTTTGCCATGAAAATAACTATCAAAATGCTAGGTTTATCCTTTTTTGGTAAAGTTTAAAACTCTAAAATGTTTATCAGATAATTGCAGATAATCAGCCAATAAATGTGAGCATTGCAACCAATACCAAAAAACTTCCTATAGACACCATCATACTGGTCTAACTGCGTTTGCCATCAAATACGGGCATCCAATGCATTAGTTTGTGTATTGATCTTTGTCGCCACAGCTTAAACATATGCCATAAATTAGCGGCTTATTGAAATTAGCTTGCCATTGAAAAGAGGTTTGAAAGCTGGCATCAACTCTCTTGTATCTTGCAAAAATAAGTGTTCTTTTGTCAGAGACATGATATTACAGTGAAATGCTGACTTATGATCACTTCTGCATACAACATTTTGAACATATGATGTCAGCTTTAACAAGTAATATCTCGACATCCAATGTAGATTTCAACATGTCTTAAATTTCTGAAAACATTACAATTTTGTAAATTAAAAGAAACAATCGTTCAGATTATAAATATATCATGAAAACAATAAAAAATATATAAAGTGAGTTTAAACTAAAATAGTAGAAGCTATACAAAACAATCGGCGAACTGTAATTAGCTTTCTCTACCATCAAACTCCATTATTATACACACTATTGTGTCTACATCAAGTAGAGAAACATTAAAAGCCTTTTACTTATTAGTGTTTTATTGCTTTGAACTTTGCATATAATTTAAGCTTTTACATTCAGTTTTTGCCTTTTTATATAACGCATTAGTTTTAATACTAAATGTGCCTGTTATTGGTGGAAGTGTTTATCTTTTTTGGATGTGGCAAGATCAAAACTTCTCCCATTTAGCAAAAAGATATTTTTCCTCAACTGATTACAAATATTTCAAATCCGATGTCACCTATTGGTATGTTGATTTCATGTATAGACTCTTATGCACCGTGGCCTATCTTACCAGAAAAAGATCATCAATTGATCTTTTTGGGTAAGATTGGTCAAGGTGCGTAACATGCTGTATCATCATTATACCTGTATCATCATTAAGTATAATGAGGATACAGCTAGTTATAGCTAATAGAATACCATAAAACCTCTAATTGAACGCCATGGCGCTCTATTTTTCAACCATTCCTCTATGTTGGCGGTCATTAGAGGTAGTGTTCAACTAGAGGCTGGTGTTGTATTTTTCAAATAGCTTGTCAGAATTTTGAGAAGATGAATTTAGCCCTTTCACGGGTGAACTGAGGGTCGTCCATATTTTGTCCTCTTCTTCCGGTGGAGCGATATTAAACCTTTGGGATGTCAAAAACCTACTAACTTACCTTCAACTTGTCAAAGATCTATTAATAAATATGCATTGAGAACCGAGAAATATCTCTACCAGTTGATATTTATCTCTTGTAATTAACCTGTGATGATATTATAGCTTTGCAATCCGTTGGAGCTCTCAATTTTTATTTCATTCTAAATTTCAAGACATGTTTATTTTACATTTATACTAGCTGAATGCCTGGCGTTGCCCGAGTAATAAAAGTCTTTGGACAGAAAATTTATTTTATTTAGCATTTACCACATTTACCTTTTTAACTTAACCTTAACCTATTATAGGTCTATACAATATTTTTGCCTTACGATGCCAACACTGAAACGAACTAAAATCATATAATCAAATATTAAATAATTTTTCATTGCAATTTTTTTCATTTGTAATTGCAAAACAGACTATATTCAGTCATTACTTGCTAATGATTTCACATTTACATCTAAACACCTTAATAGTTTTATTTTTCCTCCTAATTTATTTCAACGAAACACTTATTTCATGGTATAAAATTTAAAAGCTACAGTTGTTTGAAAAACTTCTTTTTTCTTTTAATTCATTTGATCTGCACAAAAAACTTTTCCAATGATGTGAAGTTTTAAAGTTAAAAAGGTAAATGTGGTAAATGCTAAATAAAATAAATTTTCTGTCCAAAGACTTTTATTACTCGGGCAACGCCAGGCATTCAGCTAGTATAAATGTAAAATAAACATGTCTTGAAATTTAGAATGAAATAAAAATTGAGAGCTCCAACGGATAGATAGATTGGTCTACAAAGCCTATAGTAATTATCTAACACAATCACTTCCTGGTAAAAATCATCATCATTAAAAAATAGTAACAAAACAATATGTTAACCATAGTAACTATAGTTACCTAGAATAACTTTAGGGCATTTTGTGGTTATGACCTGCAAGAAAATGTAATATTACAATGTACTACGTGCAGAGTTCTTACCTTCGAGACAGACGTGTAACACAAAAGCTGAATCTAGCTTAAATTCTTTAGCTTACTAAAACATACTTGAAGGAAGTTTTAATATGCATTTTAGTAAACTTTTAACTAAAATCTTATTACTCATCTGTTTGCGAACCTTTTTTCACCATAACGGATGACACTGAACTGAAATACAATCGCCAAAATTTAGTTTCGGGAGAAACTATTTTTGATATTTATGTAGTTTGGTGGTAAAAAATTAGCCTTAGTATGACGAGGACGAAGAAGCATTGTGTTTCATAAAGTTAGTAGAGTTCATAGACTTTCAATTAATACGTCATTTAGCGTGTGAAATCGGGAAAAGAGAATACGGTATATAGTAATAGCTATGAATCGTGAGAGCTTTTCTAGACTTGTGGTTAGACAAGGTGTTAACAAGCATGCAGCTACAATCTTCATGAGTACAAGTCCAGCACGATGTGAGCTTTTAATTCCAAGATTTTCATGGCTGTAGCTGGACAAACCGATGTACAGAAGAACAGAAGAACAGACACAAACTTAGAGATTTATATATATACATGTAGATTTACAATAAATGTACCAATGTTGCATAAAAACTCATTGCACTCTCAATATGTTTGCTACAGTTTGTAGTCAAAACTAGTTTTTTTTGTACAATAGAAGAGAAATTACGAGCATCGATCAACTGTAAGATCAAATTACCGCGATGATGCTATCAAATAATATGCTATATATCTGCAAATTTAGAAGTTATATAATGATAATCTATCAAATGCTACAATTATATATTCATGAACAAGTGGCATAAACGAACCATACTTATATTACATACAGGAACAAAAATTATTGTTTTTGAAAGAGAAATATTTGCATCGTTTGCTCGGATCGCGCCATTCCGATTGTTGCTTTCAATGGACCAAACATTTTCTGGTTGTCCAATACCTTCCACAATCAGGCCTGTATTCACTGGTTGCAAGTTGGGGTGGCTAATGTTAGGCGACTAGTTATGAACACCTGGGGATGTGGAGGGGAGCGGTGTAAGCCCCCCAACAGGTTTCTCTCATGTAGGGCCTCAGCCGGACCTCTCATGTGAAGTTTAAAACTTTTTTATCGGAAAGTATCAACATTTTTCTATTTTTTGAGATTTGTTTTGTTTTAGGTGATGTGACTGCCGGGGCGTTTTTAGATTTAAATAGGCAAAACTTGACTGCAGTTAAAATGCTCGGACAAGAAACATCTTTTTCTTTTGAGCGTTTTAACAAAGATCAATTTTGCCGATTTCATTTTAAGTTCATCCGGAGGTTTTCACGCTTTCGATAGGACATTTCCAAGCAGATGTTTGGTAAAACTTGACCTTTTGCAAACCTTTATAAAAGTCGTTAACATGAATATTTTGCCGCTGATGATAATAATGACGCCTAAGAACTACTAAAAGTTGATTTTTGTCTCCATGGCTTGGAATAAAGTGATATTCTACAGCGATAAAAACCGTCTCCATAGCCGTTGGGCAAATAACTGTTCAAGTAAATGATGTTGAGGTCAAGTTATCTGAAGCAATTTAACATTGCGTGGGAACGGACCAAACAAATCCGTTCGAGTTACCCTCGTATTCGAGATACCCTCGTATTCGAGATGAAATGTTACACTTTATCCGAGGGCAAGTTTGACTGTACTTAGCCGCGGAAAGTTCCTAAAAAGTTGGGGCGGGCCAGCCGCCCCAGGGAATACGAGCCTGTCCACAATGTCTTCTGATCTCAGCTTTTCTTCTGCACTGCTGAACTAGTCAATCGTAGCGCCGAAACAAGTTTTTGGCAGAGCAAAACTTTTACGCGTTCAGCACGAATGGAACACGTGAAAGTTTTGCTCGCTAAATATAGCCTTTGGCCTAAACTAGATGTTCCTCTATCATCGTATATTTAAACCGTTTTTATATACATGTACATCAAAGTATCAAGACTACGTTAAACAAGGAGCTACTTTTAGCCTGAAACAGTTATTAATTATTTCTATGGTGTTGCTTTTAAAGTTTTAACAAAAAAAAAGTGAAAAGCTGTGGAGTTGGACAACAAAAAAATTGATTGTTATTGATGTAAACGATTCATTATTTATACGATTTTTGAACATTTTTCTACTGATCACTTGACATTATGGGTTCATAAAAATCAAAGATTGTCAAAGTGGCGGTAAAATAGAGGCTGCGTTCAAATAGAGGGTGGTGCTCTATTTTTCAACCCTTTCATAGTGTTGGTCAAACTAAGGTGGCGTTCATTTAGAGGTGGCATTCAAATCGAGGTTTTATGGTATGTTAGTAGGCAGTGATTCTTAGTCCACATGCTATACATAACTCACTGTAGCTGATGGGTAAGCTTCTGTGGTTTATGGATTTGCTAAAATAGTACTTCCACTCATATTCATTAGTGATTGTTTAACATATTATGCATTTGTGCTTTGCTTATATTTTTTTATTGAGATAGGCATTAATTTTGTAAAGTGTCATTCATGCAGTTGATTCTTCGATAGGTTTCCATTAGCTCATGAAAAACGGTTAGCGGTTAATTGTATTGATTAAGCTTTGCACTGGCATTTTCATCACTATCAGAAAGTGCTAGCTGGGGCTATCCTTATTTCAGAGAACTCATTCTAATTAGAGGTAAAAATAATTTTACCTCATAAAAGAAAAGCAAAGCTGGCCTAAATATATAGAATAAAGTTTCAGCTGTTTTTGAGCCTTGCTTATTCAACGTTATCAGTTTTATTGAACAAGAAAGAACGACTGTAGTCATAAACGCATAGTTTCATGTTTCATAGTTTTCTAATCGGTTCTACACAAGGGAATACATGTATAAGAAAAATCTGGCTTACATCTACTTTTCCCGCCTTCACGCAGTTTTCTTTTCGTCAATTCTCAGTTTTATTTTGGTATATTCAGCTGCTAAAGGCAAATCTGCACACTGCCATGGCCTACTGTCAGCAGACATTGAAGACTTCAGAGGAAACTGAACACTTCGAGAAGGCGATCGGTGAGATGAAGTCCATCTGTCGTCTCACTTCACCAGCAGGAGATGACATGTAAGTTAGGGAATTCCTATTACCAATATATGACACATTGCGCAATCAGCTTTTTTATTCTCCTGTGACCAAATTCCTGCTACAATCCATTGCATTCTGTTAAAACCAGTCGAAAAATCCATCTGTCCAATTCTTTCGCTACGACATGCCCTTTCAGTGACATGGGACATCATTTATTCCATACAGGATGCCACTTTAAAAGCTGCTCGATACGTCATTAGAAAGAAGTTGTATTTCTTGACTTGTACTAGGTGTAGACATTAAATTTCTTTTTTACAAAAAAGGAACATAACTATTATGAACAATAAAATGGTTGGATTCAGTACTTTTTCCAACAAGATATAGGCTGATCAGGAAGAAAGCGTGTCTCGACTTGTGCAGAAGACGCACAAATATGTGCAGGCATAGAGTGCTGCGAATATTTTATTTCATTGGGACTCTAAGTACTCACTTAGTAGTAAAAGTAGCAGTGAATCTGTTGATTCATATGGTGACTGTTATTTGGGTCATGATCTCAGAAACCATGGTTAAAGATGTGGTTGCGTCAAATTTGAGTTGATTTCAAAAGAAAGTATTTTTCTTTGTCTATCAGTTGATATGTTGTTTGTTGTGTTAGGCGATCTCATTGTCAAGATATTTGAAGATTAAAATCGAAAAAATTTGATTGCAGTAAACACGCTCAGGCCAAAAAACATGCCCAGACTTGCCCAAAATGATGTAATGTGCGATACAACCTGTCTCTATCTCTCGTATTCACATTGGCTATTGCGATAAAAGTCTAGTCCTACACGGCTCTATTGACATATATTTTATCTTGTACTTGCGTGTGTTGGCTAGAATAAAATTTTAAACCTAGCTACAGATACATTGTTACCAATGTCTCAAAGGCCTCAAACAAGGAAAATTAAAAACTTGTCATATTTGCTTTTTTTAAATGCTGTGTAAACATCTTAGTACCGACTACCAATTCTACCGGTCTACGGTAATTCTGTCAAGCACACTATGTAGAATGAGGTCTTTGTATCAGCACAGTACCGTCCACATTATGACCGTCGCCTATCCTGGGAGTGGGGCTGTATATCATTGCCCACACCGAAAACTAGTTTCTTACTACCGTAAGTAAAATAAGCAAGCTGCGTCTTTGAAAAGAATATGTGGCAAAACCTACTACATTCCTAAAAGTCATGTACATTGTATAGTCGACTGTCAACGTTATCCAGTCATTATTGGTATCAATGTGTAAAAAAAAATTCACTGGTCATATTTGATTAGTTGATTCAAGTACTAAACAAGTGGTCGAGCTATGCAAAGTTGTCTGTCCATGCAGCTCTGATTGCACCTCATAAATCCATGTATCAGAAAAGATTTCAGCACAGGTGTCAACGAGGCTATGATATATTCAATGTTCTGCAAATCATGTTTTGCATTATCTTCAATAATATTATTTTATTATATAATTTTTAAAAGCAAAAAAATTTTCTTCTTTGCATGAAGCTTTTTTAAAAATATCCATCAAGTCGTGGCCAATCACATAGTTTCAGCTGATACAATAAGACAAATTCATCTACTGCAGCAAACTCAAACAAAACATCATGGTTTATGCAGCACACATTCAAGTCTCTCTTTCCTGTTTATGACAGTCTCCACACTGACAAAGCTGCTTCGGCTGGTGGGACCACATAAACATCCTGTAATCGGTAAAACAAATGCAATAAATATATGTCATTCATAGATATGTCATTCTAACGCGTACCTACTGAAAGCTTTCAAATTGTGAGTTAGATTGTGAGTATAATTTTAAAAATGAATAAATGTTTAACAAAAGCATAAGTACGCTAAGCCAACGATTCAAAGCTTTGGTTCTGGAAGTTAAAGATTTGCATTGATCAATCGATTTTCTTCACTTTCTACAAGTGAGAAGTGAACGTCTAAAGTCAAATCATCAATCTAATTTTCTAGATAAAACTGTCACAGAAAATTTGAAGCAAATATAGCTCGGTGAAACGATAAAAAATTATCAAATGATGATTGGTGATAGCAAAAAGTTATAATTTTATTACATGGATAATTTTAGTACATGTATTAATGAGTACTGAAAATATTACCTTTAGTATATTCATCAATCTAAGCCATTGTATTGCTAGATGCTATGGATTAAAAAGAAGCCGTCAAGAACTCACTGCATTGTACATACGTATCTCGCTCGCGCAGGAAATTGCATTGTAACCTCAAGCAGAGAAATATAATCTGAATGTAAACTCAACAGTATATCTATAGGAGACTCAAAGTAAAAGATAAATTTACCTCCATTCTCCTATCTTCCTCCGTAGAACCTTAACCATCTGATGCCCAGAAAACTCGAAGTCACCTTCGCAGTAACTTTACAGCAATTTTTACAATTCTGTTGTTCGTCAATAAAACGTGTCAGTCGAGTAATTCATCAAAGTAACAATGTTAATTAATTTAGTAAATATCGATGTCCATGCGATTTAATAATAGAGTAAAATCCCTAAATTTGAGAACACAGACAACGCGTTATACGAGTGATAACATTTATTACGACCTATACAAAAATTTCGTGCTGATGATTGGCTAATGAAGCGATCTTATATTTATCGCTCGTGGACTCTTTTCAGATGTATCACTAGTTACGTCACGAATGAAGCACCCGCTGGAATGCGAGCTTTTTAAAAGATGGCCTCATTCAAACGCATATATCTCTGGACAGAATAGGTCTGCAAAGACAAAAATGACATCAAATTTTAGCTGATGTTTTAGCCTTTTATTGGTCTTAATTTCATTAAATCGACCTTTTTGACGCAACCACTTCTTTAAGTCGGGTGTGTGAGATTTGCAGTTTTCTACACTAACAGGAGAAAACTCTCACAGGTAATTTGCAAAAAAAATTTATCCTAGCTTAATTACAGCAGATTTAATGGTCAATAAACTGAATGCACGTTCACCATTGGTGCGAAAACATAGTTCTGAGAAAACTGGTGTTAAAGTTTGAGAAACGAAAACTAATGCACAATTTTGTTTACATTTCAAAACGTCATAGCAACCAATATCAAGAAGTTATAGTATTTATCTAGATTTCTGTGCTTATGTACAAAAAAATATGCCGAGTTTAAAAATCTAAACAGATTTTAGCTGGCTGTCATAGAAATAGCTGTATATCTATCAGAAAATGTATTACCCATTCTTAATTTCGCAGATATTTTAAACGGCTTGGCAGTATCTCGATTTTGGGCCGTAGTATCACCAACAAAACCTTAAAAAAAATATTAACAGTAACATATTGAACACCATCGGACACTATATACTCTGATCTTGTAAATTCGAATAGTTATTCTTATAATTAAATCTTATAATAATAATATAAAATTGAATCATTATTATTATTTTTAAAGGTTGACTTGCAACAAAATTCACATTGCAGTTATTTGGTATCAAAAGATTCACCATGTCTTAATCTGTTGTGTTGTAGGTGCCAAATACGTTGAAATGTGATTACAAGCTCCTAAAATCTCAAAAACGAAAAGCTGCCTTAGATTGGAATCTGTTTATTTATCTGACGTAGTCATTACAGTTTGGGTATCGCCTTGTCACGTGATGTTCTCACGTGAATTGAAAGGCCAATAAAAAGCTCAATATAAAACTTATCGTAGCACTAGTTTATGACAAACACTTCGGGTTTTACCGAAGACCCCATATCAAATATAAATGCTCGCTACTTTACAGTTTTGTTTCGGCATTATTCAATCGTCAAGTCGTAATCTGATCACGTGACACAATACTTGGTTTTATTGAATGCGTGAAGTATATTTGTGAAAATATTTCGACGAATGAGGTTGCATGAAAGTGTAAACAGAAACCATCCTGTAACAACTACATCCCATTTGAGCCATTTTGGAAAGCGAATCCAAACAACGGCGGTCTCGTGTGGCTGCGATTAACTGTTTGTTTTTTAACTTTTAAAAGCTTGTAATCACATTCCCATATATTTTTGCACCTACCACACAACAGAGTAAGACATGGTGAATCTGTTCATATCAAATAACTGTAATGTGAATTTCATTGCAAGTCAACCTTTAAATATTACAATAATCTTATAAGAATCGTTAGGAAAATATCATCATCATTCCCTTTACTTTCACTGCTTTTGACATCAGTTGAAATACTAAAGTACTCATTAAAATTCTCCAAAATGTCAGAGTTATCTTTAAAGCACATAAATTATATAATTTTTTTGTTATATAGTTCAATACATCAGAGTCTTGGCTTTCGATTGAGCCTATATTCAATACACAAAGAATAATAGAACTATGAAAAACAGGGTGTCAAAAGTATGTCCTGCAATAAAAAAACACTTGGTTGCGGTTCCCACAATGTGATGTCATAATTATTATTTAGCCTTAGGTAGTCGATCCTTTTCGCTGCCATTGAGGCTGTGCTTTTCTGTGACAATCGGTACTGTTAAACCCAGAGAGCGCTAATAATAAACTAGGATTCTAGATAATCAACAATGCCCGGGGTCTTGCTAATGCCCAACCAATACAAACACATGTTCTGGGTTGATGAATTATGCTTTAATAAATATACTGTCTTCGATAAAGGTAATGAAATCACATCGATTAAATTGTGACCTGCAGTTGCGTGGCCCCAAGACTATATATCGCACTTTCGCGAGAACACGCAATGTTTGAAATTAACTAGTCTCAGTCGTGCCCCTCAATATCACAATAAAAAGAGAGGGCTACTGCATAATATCATCGAGAAAACATAGTATGGTGCTTGGAATCTGAGTTATTTATTATAGAAATAATCTGTACATGGAGAGCTAATGATACTGGTTCCTTTGTCATCTTCATTGGTTCTCTGGAGTTGTCCTACCTTTGCCTGCCACTAGCGTTGTTATCGTAGTTGATAAATATAAGCGGTAAGCAATAAAACAAGCGGTAAGAGCACGCAACACCGATTATGAAAATTGTGACGTCACAATTTTCGAGCTTATACAATTCAACATTTCTGCGCTAAAGCTCTGGGGAAATCCTATAAACACCAACCAATGCCTGTCTCACCATGTCAAACACTGGCTCATTCGAAAGCCAAAACTCTGATGTATTAAAATATTTGGATAAAAAAATTATGTAATTTATGTGCTTTAAAATCGGCAAAAACTATGTCGATTACTTTTATCGGACGCCATTTTTCAATATATACTTCTTGTTTAGCTCAGCAACAGTTTTAAGGCGGTTTTTACGAGAGTTGGAGACTTCTATTGGCTAAACTGACTTCAGATTCAGAAAGATCACTCTTTGATTGGTCTGGATGCATGTGTTGCAAAAATCATTACCAATATTATAAATTCAGTTAGTGCAGCTTCTAAGTCGGATAACTCAACTTCGCGATTTGCAACTTAACCATGGTTTCTGAGATCGCGACCCATTTAGTTGTAGCTGATGTCTCCAGGAAGAGTAGGTTGGAAAGAAATATTTCAAGGCAAATTTTCAATTTTTTTATCTCAAACACTTTTTTAAAATTGCTATTTCCACTATTTACACCTATTAAAATTAGTCCATCTTGTAGGAGAACATGCACTGATCACTCTCGTTTTTATTTTATGGCGCTTGGATGAATACTTGGTTTAATTTGATTTATTTTATGGATCAATAATTTTCAAATTATGGTAAAAAATTTTGGCCCATGCTCGACTTCAAAAATTTTCAGAAAATTATTTTAGTGCCAGCCAAAAAACTTCAAGTTTTAAAATTCATCTTCTCTCTGAGAACAACTTAATAAAAAAGACTTTGATATGTGAGTGTTTCTATGTTGCATACGCACAAGTTCCTTGCTAATCCAACCTTGAAGCCTGGGCCCAAGATAATTGGAAAATATGTTTTTCCACCTGATCCTATACCTGATCCTCGAGTTGACTCAGATTCAGGTTTTATCTGAGTTTATTCCTAGTTTTTATGTAAAATAAGTTAACTTTGTAATCTTGTAATCTTCCCTAAACTCTGGTTTACGGAAGATTACAAAATTTTTGTGTTTCTGTGTGGTGTAGGATTTTAGTAAAATGCCGAAGTTTCAAGTCGATAGGAATCTTGGTCCTTGAGATAAAGCAACATACCCTTAACACTTATATCCGAATGAGAAATGAAAAATGGTTGCTGACAACACACTAGTTTTTTTTTGCACTTCCGGTTTACGTAGAGTTACTAATCTTTGATTTGATCACTTTTTGCGGTATACGTATGTTTTTATTATATTTCAAGTTGGTTGGACTATTTTTTGAGATGTTGCCAAAATAAACAAATTTGGGGGTTGGGGGGCGTGAGATGCGTGAGGCATGGGGCAATTGCGTGAGTCTCACGCCCAATGCGTGAGAGTTGGCAGGTATGATTTCTAATGACATACTGATAGAAAGCCTTGGTAATGAATATAAAAACTTGGCAAGCTAACTGAAAAATCAAACTAAAAAGCTTTTTCTCCTCAGCAACAATAGATTTACACTAAAATATTTGTTTTTCTATTTTTAAAAATAAATACACTCCATCAGACTCGGTTTACATCAACCATGTTTATTTGGTTACTTCTAAAACATAACCTCTTTGACAGAGTGTGAAAAAACCACTTACTCTATTTGATTTCTGTTTTTTTATCGAGTTCTACAAGCTTGGAGCTTCTCAATGATATTCAGATCAAAAGGAATTGTGTTATCCTACAGGCTTTCATACTTTCATGCTTAACTTACAGCGAAAGTTTTTAACTAGATTTTCACTACAGAAACCTGTGATGATAAGTATCCTAAATACCTGACCCCGATTAATCTTCATAAAATAGGAAAATACCTCCAGAATTGTGTTTTTAAATTTTTTTTGGCTGCATCAAGTTTATAGTTTTTAGCACCAGTTGATGTTGTGCAACTTGGAATATTTTAATTATAGCTAAACTCACATCACGCAAATTTCAAGGCAGCTAGCTGTTTATTTGTACAAAAATTTTGCAATTGTAAGTAAATTGCTGAAATGCAGAAATAGCCTATTAATTGATTTACTAATTTCGTCTGTAGCAGTAAGCCATCGTTGCTGCCTTTTACGAATTTAAACTCGTCAGTAGCCTATAGCAACATCTGAGGAAGTTCATATTGTTGCTAGCTCATTTTCTATGTCGTTATCACTAGCGTAATGTCTATGTTGTTACTACTGACTACCCAGCGTTGCCCGGTATTATGTTGTTACTACTGACTACCGAGCGTTGCCCGGTATTATGTTGTTACTACTGACTGCCCAGCGTTGCCCGGTATTATGTTGTTACTACTGACTGCCCAGCGTTGCCCGGTATAATGTTGTTACTACTGACTGCCCAGCGTTGCCCGGTATTATGTTGTTACTACTGACTACCCAGCGTTGCCCGGTATTATGTTGTTACTACTGACTGCCCAGCGTTGCCCGGTATTATGTTGTTACTACTGACTACCCAGCGTTGCCCGGTATTATGTTGTTACTACTGACTATACCCAGCGTTGCCCGGTATTATGTTGTTACTACTGACTACCCAGCGTTTCCCGGTATTATGTTGTTACTACTGACTATACCCGGCGTTGCCCGGTATTATGTTGTTACTACTGACTATACCCAGCGTTTCCCGGTATTATGTTGTTACTACTGACTACCCAGCGTTGCCCGGTATTAGGTTGTTACTACTGACTACCCAATGTTGCCCGGATTATGTTGTTACTACTGACTATACCCAGCGTTTCCCGGTAATAAAAGATTTTCGCACAGAACTTTCATTTTTATTTAACATATGCACTATTTTAAATTTTTAACGAAGGCGTTTATTTATATATTACATATTAAAATTATTTTAATATTTGGTCGGCGCGTTTGGGCTGGCTAACACCTACTTATGCCAATTCAATCAGGAATTACGAATTTGAAAAATTCAAAGGAAACCATCATAAGCTAATTCACAAAGCAAATACTCTAATGAACTTTTGTGATAATTCAATATTCGTTTGTTGAGGAAAGAAAGTAATAATAAAACAAACTTTATAAACTTATATTATAAACTTTTAAATTTATATCATGTTTATAAATGCAGTATTTATTTAACAAACTAAGAGAGGGAGTAATAACTGATAACTATAACCTTAGGTATATGATGGTACTGTAAAATAGAACAATAACCATGTTTATTCTAAAATGTGATTCAATGATTGTAAATGATTCAATTATGAATTCGTGGAATTTGAAGGACAAAATATGTAGGCTAATTTACAAAGCAAGTAATGAACTTTTGTGTTAAACTTGGATAACGAGCTCGATATTCGTTTGTTGAGAAAAGGAAATGGCACTTGTTAGTATATATCCTTAACTGACTAAAAATGTAATACCACAACAACAATGTTTTAAATGGAAGTGATTAAAGTATTAGCTGTAGAAATAGTTTTAATTAAAACAAATAAAGAAATATCTAATGCGAAACTCTAAATAAAGAAAAGAGGTGAAGTTTTGATCATATTCCATGATTGTGACACACAAGCTATAGGAGCCGAGCGTGCTAGTATTTTAACAATTGTGACATAAGTATTTGCCCAAAACATTTGCGTGGTGTCAATGTAGTGTAATGGCAAACTACCATTTCACAGTCTTGGATGTACTGAGATCGAACCCCGGGAAGTGGATTTCTATTATAAGACTGTAATCGCTATGAGTTGACGAACACTCTTATTTATATATAGACTAAATGTATGCCCCGTGTTGCCTGGGTAATACAAAAGTTTTTACACAGAAAACTTATCTTTATTTCACCTTAACAACATTGACCATTCGAACTTTCAAACTTCATATCATGGGAAAAGTATTTTTGTACAGTTCAAATAAAGTAAGAGAAAAAGTAAACAATGAGTATTTGGAAGTGTGTGTATAAACAGTTAAATGTTGCAGCAGAAGCTCTTTGTATTCAAAATTTTGAGGGATGATCAGGGTACCTCTCAATAATGGTACAAATGTAACAATGAGATATCAGACTGTCTGTGTCTGGTACTTTGTCTGACCAAATAGAGAAAAAATGTAGAGGCAATTCCTACTCTAGATAATACATTTGTCCACGTAAAAAGTATTTAGCTTTTAAAGATGAACGGAAACGTGAAATAGGAGTGTAGCGACACAATTGAAATTGAAACGAAACATTTTAAAATTACGTATTTAATAAATAGGTAATGGTGAGAGAAATTCGCTTTTAAAAAAGTTTGTTAAATTTAGCAATAGTAAAAGGTAATATTAATCAATAATACAAAGCACATATTTAGTGTGTACAATTTTTATAAGGATATATCTGTATGTAAGAGCATTAGAAATGATAAGAACAGCTTAGCCTAGTGATTAGGAGCGCTTGTTCGTAGACTTGCGATTTGAATGCCTTGAGTTGAAATCCTCTGCAAAGCAAATTTCAATTGCTATAACCGGACTCAGAAATGACCAACCAAAAGATAGACAAAAAGACAAACAAATGCTGAGATTTATATGTATAAGTTACCAGATCATTGTTTTTTCCCATGACAATGCTAGTAGCTATATAAGGTTTTTGGTTACAGCATATGATAGCACTTGCTCATAATGCGTGTTTTGGTGACCTCAAAGAGTCTTCCGCCCAGGCAACGTGTTGTTTTTCTCAGGGACACGGCACAGAGAATCTGTAGTCACTTGTCCTCTGCACCTCTCCTCAGCAGCCGGTATTACCAGGCCTTTGTGGATAAAGTCATGGAGCACAGTGTCGTCACCACTAAAGATCTTGGCTTCATGTTTGATGACTATTCTCATGGTGATGACCTGGAGAGTTGGCTTTCCAATGGGTTTTTAAATGTCACTTCGGGATATCTCACACCACGGTAGGCATAGCATACTTACAATTTACCCTGTCATGTAGGTCACTATTCCATCGATGTCTGTGATCGTTGCATTGATATCTGTGATCTTTACTGTCCCCTCAATCATCTACCTTTACTGCGGCCTTTCAGCTTACTCTTCAACACTCAGTTCCAGGAGATTTTAACCGTATCCTAATCTTGCTTTTTCGAAATGCTCAGATACCCATGGGAGAGGATCATATGATGCAGACTATCATTAGGATTTCAAGGTTGCAGGTTTTTTCATGGAACACCAATCAAGCTCTTACTGTATTTAACAGGCTTCAAACTCAGCCTGGATGCTTGTTACAGGCTTCCCAGGGAGATCTCTCTGTCTTTCAGATACCATTTTACAGTGTCTTTATATCTTAGCATTTGACTTCCTAATCTACATGTACCCTCTGAGAGTTAAGTATAAAGTATGAACATCTGTATCCTAGTGCTATCTAGTCTGCTGAAAAGGTCTGTCAATCTGAGAGATCCACTGATAAGGATGTCATACACACATGGTTGTGAAACTATTGTTCGAATGTTTTTATTTATATGTTCTGCCAACATTTGATAATGAGCATGTCTAAGATGTATGCACTGAACTTACTAGCTGTGACAGCGTAAAGCATCAGAAGATTGCTCAGTATAGAGAAGATTGCTCAGTATACTGCACTTGGGGTGGTCCTGAGTTCTTTCTAGTTCCAAACTCAGTCTTGGAGTCTGCTGAATACTCTTGATGCGGCTGTCTTGGTGTTATTTGACTTTTGACCTCTTGGTGTTCTTATTCTGCAGCAACTTGAATCATATAAACATTGAATTACCATAACTTATGCGTGTTTTGCTTGCTATATCTGATATTTTTTACATTTTATTTTTTCTCTTTCACTCACTAAAGATTTTTTTCTCGTGATATCCAGTTGACTCTTTGTAAATCTTTTAAAAGTTGCCTTACGGATGTTTGATCAAGCTTTGTTATAATTTCTCACTTTGATTGTAAGGAAAGCATTGTAAAGGTGCCTCATTCCTGGGTTTCATTGCTACTATAAGTTGCACAAATCTTTTCTGAGACCTCATTTTAAAATTGATTATTAACTTCTAGCTTATGAAAAGAAGACTCAAAGTATGGATTAGTATTATTCAACGCCAAGGAATTTAGATCACTTTTTAGCAGCGACCTTGTGTCATGTTGCAGACGCTTGCAGATTTTGAGGAATGATCATAAACTCTTGGATCAGGAAACAATGAGGAAGATATATCCCTTAGAGCTTCTGGCCGAGATTTACATCATCGCGACTAGGAATGCGAAATCATCTGGCAATGGTAGGTTTGTGGAGACTAGATGAGTAACATGTGATGGTAACATTCCAGACGTAATTCCCAAGTTTTCCATCAACTTTCTATGAGTTTGTTTGGAAAGATAAGCGAGTAAAGGAATCCCAAGTTTTAAAGGAATCCCAAGTTTTAAAGGAATCCCAAGTTTTAAAGGAATCCCAAGTTTTAAAGATGAGCTTATACAAAATTTTAGTAGATTTTATCAGAAAGTGTTGATATTTTTCCATCAATTGAGATTGTTTTTGAGGTTTTGTGGCAGGATGTTTCAAGATTAAAATCGACACAACTTGATCGCGATTAAAAGGCTCAGAAGAAAAATACGGGCGAAATGATGTCTCTGTTTGTTATCATTGTGGTAATTGTTTTCAGCTATTGCGCTCAAGTTGCACTGTCATGCGTCTCTATTCTGTCAGTCTTTTCTATTCTGTAGGTTTTTTGCAATCGTAGACGTCATAATTTCACTTTTGTGTGATCTGAGCATTTTAGCCACGATCAACTTTTATGGATTTTAATCTTCAAATACCGTGGCAATTAGATCACCTCAAACATCAAGACAATCGCAAATTGTAGAAAAATACCGACATTTCCTAACAGAATTTCCTAAAATTTTATGCCAGTTGCTTTTTAAATGTGTTTCAAAATAAAATAGGGCAGAATGAAGCAATGAAGAACGACTAGAAAACCTCACCTAGAAAAACCTCACCAATGTATGAGGAAAAATGCCACTTTCAATGTTAGTCAAATTAGTTTTAATATAAAGTTTGGAAATCTATTTCCAGACTTCATTTCCAGAAAACTTCATAATAAAATACTAAAAACCACTTTTGTATGTATTTTTTGGCTTTCAAATTGTTTTTTGACGCAATTTCATCAGCGCAGTTCCCTTCTATTTTTTAGCCTGCCAGCACTTACATGCAGGTTTGGTTCAGGTTGTCTGCATCAGGTTACCGGTATTCCTTTTGACTAATGCTCCCTCTTTTTAGACTGGTCATTGCATTGAAAATTTCCAACTTTTGAAATCATTGAATAATTTTGGCTATATTAACATCACTATGGTCTTAGTTTTAAATAAGTTTATTTATTTCACTGTTAGAGTTTGTTTGGTTTGTAATTAACAGTTCATCTTTTTACTCGGAGAACAGCCTATGATTGAACTCGAACGCATCGAATATTCAAGAAGTGAGATCTGAAAATAGATTTTAGCAGCGCATTCAGTATAATAACTAGATGAAGTAATTCTATAATACTTTCCAAAGTTCTTGTTTTTCTGGACTGATGTCATTGTGTCATTGAGTTGTTATGAACAAATGCATCAACTCTCTAACTGGCTCTCGATATATAGGTCAATCGGTAAAGGTAGGTAAAGCTTTTTGGAATATTCAGAGTTTTACTTTATAGTCAGCAGATAATAAAATGAATAATGTTACTAATTTGACAAGTCAAGTATGGTGAAGGTGGCAAGATTGCGTTAGTAAGGCCACTCCCAAATGTACATTTCAAGGCAGCCTCAAGAGGCAGCTCCAAAATTTATATTGCGAATGTAGCATTGCGGATGAGTAAGTGTGTCACTGCAGCTTTCAATTAGAAGAGAGACGTGTCACTGTGCGAGTGCTGAGACATAACACTAAATTGTTGGGTTTATTTCTCCGTGTAAACTAGTGGATCTCTTCTAATTATGACCTTAACATATGTTGTCTTCATGGTTTTGCTAGTCGCATGGCAGCATTGCTGTACTTATTTACAGAAACTTTGATAAGAATGTGACAACTCCTCATTGGCTGCTGATTGCTGGAGTAAGAATCTAGCTACTACAACAAATTTGTGCTTCGATTAAAATTTTGAAGGCTGTTTAACAAATATAGGTGCATGTTGAGTATGCTTTACCTTATATAGTTATTCATCATATTTGGGGTTGTGGTCTCAGTCAGTCATGCTTATGCTCAAGTTATTCTCAAGGTCAACATAAGGTCATTAAAGTCTCGATGCAATTGTTATATCTTGTTGTACGAAGAATGTTGTAAACATTCGTGTATGCTTCTTAGGTTTTTACCTAGACATTATTTGGTGTAATAGCATGTAGCTTCAGGCAATCAATTTTGAACTTTCCAGAGAACGGGCCAGGAGTTGAAAGTCTGAGAGAGAGTCGTGGAAATGCTGCGCTCGCAGTCTGTGAAAAGGTCACGGCAATAGGTGGAAATATTCACCTCATGATGGAAACTGTCACAAGACGAAAATTGCTGAAAATTGAAATGCTCAAACCCAATCTGAGTCCTTCTACTCTGGAAGACTTGACCAGGAAATGGAATGGTGAGTCTTTCTCTTCATGTGTATTTCACCTGCTTTTGATTACTGCACTCTGTGGACTTCCCATCTCTTTTTAATAATTGTTTTCTTTTACCAATTGTTATTGCATTGAAGTGGTTTTGTTATAAATACTGTCAAACCCTAGCGTGTGACGTCAATTTGCTTCAAGATTGTCTTACCCGCTCAAACACCTACATTCACGCAGCGTTTAAACAAATATGCCATGCAGATAAGATTTTTTATTATGAGAATCAACATCTTTTGGTACCTCCTATTGAGATTATATAAATATAAAAAAGGTATAAGATTGCTCACATATGAAAATACTAAAAATAGACTTTAACATGCAATTTTACAAAAAAAATTATTTAATTCCATAATCTCCAAATTTTGTTCTATCATAAACTGTACAATATAATGAAAATTAACTTATAAATGAATTTAAAATAAATGTTTTGTTGGTCGTTGACGTCACGATCGTAATGCTTCGGCAAGTAGCATTCAGTTTTATCGTTGTTGTTCTCTACTTAAAATATTAATCTCAAAATGTTCTCCAATTAAAGTGAAACAACTTTCGTTACGGTTTAGATATAATTCGCAAGCATTTCAAGCTCTAAGCACCAGTTTTAGCATTATTAACACCTGCAAGGCAGTGTCACGCTGATCAGTAAAAATTATTATATTTACAGTGGACGTTCCTAACGTATACCTCCTATAACGGAAATTCCATGTGACGTAACAAAATTCTGTGAAGTTTCTGCTTCGTATTACATAGAAAATTCCATATAACGTAAAGTGTCGAGTCGGGCGAGTTTTCAAAATTGATTTGCATGTTAGTTTATTTCACCGCACTTGCGGAAGAAAAAACGCTGTGAGTATAGCATTATATCTATTATACATAACTTTTCCGACATTTTGGTTTGTCGTAATAAATCGTCGAAAGTGTTGACAAAACAGAATAGGATAGCTTTGCGATTGCTCATAAATACTTGAAAGCGGTCGATTAGTGCGGATATATTAGGTCGGTCTACTAGTCTGAATGTCACAAGTTGGAGTGTCGTCGAAAGTAATCGTTTATCTTAACCTTGAAACCTGGATACAGATAGACGATGAACAGGTAGAACCGCTTTTTATAGTAAAAAGAGTTTGTTGTTTTGCCTTATTGGAGACGGACAAAATATTTGTTGTTAGTTTTATTTTGCAGAACAGACTTTGCTGTGTAGCAAAAATAAGCAAATCGTTGTAAATGAACGTCGAAAATGTGCAGTCCCCATCAACTTGTAAATTTACAGCAATCATTGTCTATAAAACCAGTGAGATTGATCATAAAAAGGAGAAAAGTTGTTGGTTCAAACCAATTATGCTGCAGTTACGGTACAGCCCACAAATTAAAAGAGTCAAGTCAAGTTTTTCCTTTTTGCATGGCCAAAGCGGTAAGTTTGTAAAGATCTTGGAACGGATTAGGCAGTTGACATGTATTTTACTGTTCTTATAACATAAATTCCTTATAACGTAAAGCTTCCTAAAATTCTATCAGTTTTTACAATAATAATTGGTCTCGAAACAGCAGCGTTGCAGAATAATGTAAATCATGAACATGGCATTCTTATTCAACTAGGATTGCTATTATTATTATTATAGCAGCAGCGCTAGTTTAAGATTATTCCAGTCTCCATCTTTGACAATGAAAAAAGGCTTATATACACTTTATTTGCAAAATATAATATACAGAAAATTGTAGAATAGATCTTTGTGAATTGCTCCCTATTGGTTTCAATAACAATGGCTAGCTTTATGCATTTTTGTCGTTACCTTTCGGTGTTTGTATAACTACATTTCTGTTCGTAATTTGCGGTGTGAACAAATACCAAATACCTTTTAATTTAAAAATAGTGTTTATATAATATATTATATATATTTATAATATACCGTAAACTACATGCTTGCATTACACTAGTTATTAACCCTTTCGCGGGCAAAGTGACATTTTTGTCGCTTCGCGATACTCCTTCAAATGGGCAGAGCGACATTTTTGTCGCCATAGTAACATATTTCTTTTATTGCGGCTTTTGGTTAGCTAAATGCCGTTTTTTGTTTACTTTTTTGATCAATAGGAAGCTATGATATATTGGCTTCGGTTAGCCTCTAAAAAAAATTTTCTATTTGTACAAAGCGATCGTTTTTATCAGTAATAAATGAATAAAAATTGCGAAAAAAAATTAGAAAACCTGTTTAAATAATTTTTAATTATTTTTTTGTTTCTGTTTTAGCCGTTATTTACTGAAAGCTTCGAGATTTTTAATTTAGTTTATCGTCATGACGACTTCTAAGAGAACCCTCCGTGATTATTCTAATACAGCAAGTACTAGTACCGGGGTTACTAAGAGAACCACAGCTGACTGTGACTTTTTAGATTTAGTAGCCTGAGATGACAATGAATCAGGTTCAAATTGTGTTTCTAATTATTTTACATCTGGAAGTGATATTGATGAAGCTGGTAGCAGTAATGATGATGAGGTGGGTGGGGTGATTCCAGTGCCTGGAGGAATATTACCAATATGAAGAAAGATACATCTCCTACCATTCATCAGTTTGTGGTAGTGAAAAGTCCAGTATTTACTCCAGTAGGTGCTGTGTGATTGGTACAAAGAGACAAAAATAAGCACATGGTGCACAGACTGTGATGTAGGCCTTTGTAAAGGAAAATGCTTTTGGATATATCATACAGAAATTGTGCTTATAAAAGTCAACACTTGTATCATAAAAAGATATACAATATATGTATTTATCTTGGTAGATCTACATATATAAATATTTTTATGTTATACATTTTTATTCATTTATAATATATAGATATTCATGCATCGGGACATATGCATGTATACATATACATGTTTATACATAGATATATGCACACAATAGCATACAAAAGAGTGTATAAACCTTTTAAAAGAAATTGATTTTCCGGAAAATTAATTCGCCCAGGAGGGTCTGACATAGTCCTGAAAATTCTCCCGCGGAAGGGTTAAGTTAATGCGCTTTCCAAATATTCTTGTCACTTGCTAATTTCTTGCTAAATATTGAATAAACGGAGACTGCAACTGCAAGTTTTACATCCACGCTCACTACTACTGAGCTATACAAGGCTTATTGATCGAAGACGTTATCATATACCGTATATTTATTAATTCTATCAACTATGAAACATGATGCTTTTTCATGTTTTTGTGAACTTCTATTTTCGAATTTCCGTTTGGTTCAATTGCTAAATCGTGGTCAAACCCAATACTTTCACGCGGACAATTGTATTATCTCAAGTAGGAATAGCCTCTGCATTCTCTTACCGTTCGGTCAGACAAAGACAGTCCGATATCTCATTTTTATATTTGTACCAGTGTCGAGAGGTAATAGTATCGTCATATTCTAATTATTGATGGATAGCTTTTGCTGGAACAGTATCCTTTTTTATACACACACTTCTATGCAAAAATTGTTATTATTATTTCAGCTTATTCAAAATTTTTATTTTATTTTTTTTCATATTAGTGGTATCATTGCCAAATTAGTTTTTATTGTAATCGTAGCAAAACAGACTTAATTTAGCTATTACTGGCTAATTATTTCACATTTACATTTCAACACTTATATTTGTTTTATGTTGTTTCTTAATTTATTTGACCTGCACAAAAATTTTTCTCATGATATGAAGTTTGCAAGTTACCGTTGTTTGACAAAGTTTGAAAACCTTTACAGTTTTTTTAATTTATTCTCTTAATTTATTTAAACTGCACAAAACACTTTTCTCATGATATGAAGTTTGAAATTTAGTGTGGTAACTGTTGTTATATGTTTAATAAAAATTAATTTTCTGTGT
The DNA here is from genome assembly GCF_963576615.1 of Watersipora subatra. Lineage (NCBI taxonomy): Eukaryota > Metazoa > Bryozoa > Gymnolaemata > Cheilostomatida > Watersiporidae > Watersipora > Watersipora subatra. The sequence goes on from NC_088715.1 coordinate 62,332,286, forward strand.
AAAGACTTTTATTACCCAAGCAAAGTCGGGCATTCAGCTAGTATGTATATATAGTTTGTAAATACATGTATATGTATATATAGTGTATATATAGATATATTGCCTCATCGCATGCTTCTGAAGGTACAGGCTTGATTCTCATGAGGTGCGATCTATTTTTAATGTCCAGAGAGAAGGACGGATACAGCTCTTATTATAGTAAAGATTAAGACTAGCTTAACTTACTAGCTTAAGTTCCTCTAATTCATCGGGTAAAGAAACTTAGCCAATGGCAACTGCTTTACCTGCCAATGTTTATAAGCTATTTTAAATCTTGAAAGAATGTGTAGCATAAGAAGTAAGAAATGTTTTTAGCAATCTGTTTTAGCTATACCTCGAGCTTTCGAATAATTGAATTATGTATTGGCTGGGCACACACTAAAATAAACAAACATTTTTATTTGAAAGCTAGAATGGTAAATGTTGTATACGTTGATTAAAAGTACATTTTCCGTTCAAAAACCTCTTTTATGACCCGTACAACACCGGGCATTCAACCTAGTAGCTTATAATGTAGCGACATAGACCTCTCCAATGCTGTCACTTCGCTAAACCATCAACCTTTGCTTACTCTAATTAACTATGGCTATGATATATTGACAAGTTTGCGGCATCTTATCCGGATGCAAATGTATGCGACAAAAAGGCATAATGATACGTAAAATAATAATAAGACAGTAATGCATTCCCTAGCAGAGCATGATGTGATACTTTATGTTTACTGACTAGCAGGAATATAGTACACTGTTTTGGTTTTTTGCATACTTTATCTCTCTTAGCTTGTCTCTTATTTATATATATATATTATCAGCAGCAGCAAATGATGTTAGCTCTATGTAGATGCAACAATGATATTTTTACTCATTTTATCATGTCATTTTATCATTTGTATATGTAGTTTTACGAGCCATCCACATTATCGCTCAAATCGACAATTAGCTGCAAGAGTGACCGCAACAATGGGCTGCTATGACGTCACTTTGCGATGAGTGGTCAATCTAATCATTGCTGGCATCTGATGCGATGCGATGGAGTTTTAACATGTTGAGCTTTGACACTGATGCATCTGATAAAACTGTTAGCATCTTGATTGGCTATTTGTTGGCCGCATCGGATCCAATTTCAACAGTCGTGAAGATGGGTGTTAATTCACATTGGCAAGCGGGGCGAAGAACTACGCTTATGATGAATTGCATAATCATTTAATTAAAAGATGGCAGAAGCGTTTTAACAATAATTAAAAGATTTCTCATTGGTTCTTGGTTAGCGATCACCTAATCAGCTAATTGCTCATAGTGTGTACACCTTATCGTTGGTGATGAAGTAAAAACAGCTACTCGTTGCAGTTAATCGCACAGCTAAACATTGATTTGAGTGATAGTGTGCACGGCCTTAAGCCTGTTAGGTTTCTTGCCAGACATTTCATAAACTCTAGCATTACTTGACCTTCACACTATCTAACACTTTGTAGCCTTGAAGAACGATGTTAACCACGATGCGTATGACTACGGGAAGGTTAGGACAAACTTCTCTAAGGATGACTATCATAAAAGTATTTGTGATGAACAGATACTCCGCTGTGAAGGTAAAATCTATCTGCATTGTAGCAAATGCAGATAGATTGTCAGCTCATATTGTCAGCTCTAGTACGTAGTGCCTTAAATTTCATAGTATAAACATTGTTTATGACGAGCTCTCGACACTGTGAATTCGTTTGAACTTGTTATTGTTTCTTATAGGAACTGATCAAAATTTAGCTCATCTCTGAAGTATTCTATGTTAGTTTACGGAGTTTTGAGTACTTTTAGTAGAAATACGGTTGTCATGATATGCAATTTGAAAGGTAGAACAGCAAAGGTTGTTATACGTTAAATACAAATCAATTTTCTGACCAGAGACTTCTTTTATTACCCGGGCAACACCAGGTAGCACAGCTAGTTTATATATATAAATAAATATTTATTTGTAAAAAAATTGTGTTATACACTATACCATATTTATTATACATTAATTATTTATTTTATATATTATACTATATATTATATATATATATATTAAATATTCACATGTATATTGTAAGTTGTACTATATACATATTGTAAATATAATTGTTGTTATATATAGGCTTAGCATACAACATTCTTATTTGTATATCTACGCAGGTGAAGTGTTTGCTCTGAGGACAGCTCAGCACTGGGATGAAGCCGAGTTTAAACGACTCACAGATCGTTTTGAGTGTTTTAAAAGGAAGGTCGATTCGAAAGCAAAGAAGAATTACATGACCATGTCAATTTTGGAATTGTGAGTCTTTTGTCAAAATTATTATATTGTTGCAGTTATAAACCTTGCCTTCATCATAACTCAATATTAACATAAATCTTTGGCATAATTCTGAGGAAAACCTTGTCTGTCAGTGTTCAGGTGTCAGATTACAGGTTTTTGTTACACCGATGGACTATGAAAATTTCCTTGTCGTACTTTTACAGTTTCTAGGAAATAGTCGTGATATAAAACTTGTACGGTCGCATCTTTGTAATTGTCAAAACAACCACCATTGCTCTTTACAGTAGGGTTAGGAGTTGTTCTGCGTTGTATTTAGTTATCTGCAATATTTGTCGGTGTAATGTATATATGTAAATGTCAAGGTTTGTCATCATTTGTTCAGGTGTCTGCCTGTCCAGTTATAGCTATTAAAATTTTGGAATGAAAAGCTTGCTGCATGCTGGATTTGAATTCACAGAGATCGCAACCACAAATTCAAACCACACATTTAATCACTGACCCATGCAGTCCTTGGTGATGTAATGATATTATCATACACAGTACATCCTTTTCTCTGTTGCACATGTTAAATGACGTAGTAATAGAAACTCTATTAACTTTATTAATTCTATGAAACCTGATGGTTTTTCGTGTTTTCGTGGACTTCTATTTCCGGTTATTCGTAAGGTTCAATTGGTAAATTGTTTAAGTCTAATATATTTTACGTGGAAAATTGTGTTATCTCGAGTGTGAATAGCCTCTGCATTCTCTCTCCGTTCGGTCAGACAAAGTATCAGACAAAGAGTGTCCGATATCTCGTTTTTACATTTGTAATCGTATCGAGAGGTACCAGTATCATCGTATTCCAAGTTTTGATGGAACAGCAACCTGTTTTTATACACACAAACTTCTATGCAAGAATTGTTATTAATAATTCAACATTTTCAAGATCCTTGTTTTGTTTTTTCAGTTCGTATTAATTGCATCATTACCAAAACATCTTTTATTGTAATCATACCAAAACAGACCTAATTTAGCAATTCCTTGTTAATTATTTCACATTTAAAACATTTTTATAGTTGTTTATTTTGTTTCTTAATTTATTTGTCCTGCAAAAACACTTTTCCCATGACATGAAGTTTGAATGTTAGAATAATAACTGTTGTTATATGTTAAATATAAATAACTTCTGTGCAAAGATTTTTATTACCCGGGCAACGCCGGGCATTCATTTAGTTTTTTCTATAATAAGAGCAAGGTCGTCTGTCCAAACCTACGCTTAAAAAGTTGAGAAAAATGATTGTACCCGTGTGAATCAAACTTGTCTATTCAGATTAAAAGTCTAGCACTGCAACTGTACCACTCAACCAACTTTTCACATCGAAGAATAATTGTGCACATAGTTATTACACATGACTTAAATTTATTGTACAAGTAACTGCTAGTGTACTAGTCTGTGTATGAATCTCAATGTGTGTGTGTACGCCCGCGTGTGTGCGTGTGTGTCCAGCTAAAGCTATTAAAATTTGAAATGAAGTATTCATTATATGCTGGATTTGTTCTCAGAACTTTTCTGTTGGCCAGGCAAGTATCTTACCAATTAAGCTAAGATTGATGGAAAAACGAGATTGACAGATTTATCGGGCGATATAAGGGATTATCTACATGCATGTGGGTTAAAATACACATAGCGTTACTTTACGGCACATCATCAGTAAAACTTGCTCTCACGGTTCTTATTAGTAAGTTTAAATAACTAGCTTGCTCAAATTAGCCATTGGCAATGTACAAGGCTAATGGCAAGTAGCAGGCAACTACAGTACCTGTCACTGTTTATAAGCTGAATTTTAATACCTGTGCAACGCCGGACATTCCGCTAGTCTTTACTATAATGGAAGTCATGTCTGTCTGTCTTTCTGAAGCCACACTTAGAGCATCAGGAATAAAGTTTGCGCCTTACATTCTCAGGTATCTGAGCATTGCAGCCACGCGCATTACTAGCCGTACCACCAGACCCCCTTACAACATCAAGGAATAATAGGGCACCTAACAATTACATATGATGACAATAAGTTCTCATGTTGTACGGGGCTTTTAACATACTAGTGATGTAACAACATAAGGAGCAAATCATATAGCTTTGTATGCTGAGGCTTGGTTGTATAGATGGGAGGTAACATTGAAGGACACCCACTGCATAAATCGGTGTAAAACTGTATTTATTGTACATAGAAATGTGTAAATTAAAGCCATAATCAATAACGTTTTAGTTGATACTTTACCTCTAAGGTGCACAAACTGATGGTTGACCTCGGCAATGCATAGGTTAGGAGGTGGGGCTGATGATAGAAGTTAGCAGCAGAACAACTTCCTCCAGCATAAACTAGTTGAAGTTTAACTAACTTACCTTCATCTACCTACTTATCTACTTCATCTACCTACTTCATATACCTACTTCACCTACCTACTTCATCTACCTACTTACCTACTTCATCTACCTACTTCATATACCTACTTCATCTGCTACAGTTGCTGTACTTTTGGCATTTATTTTTAATTGTTGTTTTTTAAGTTTCAGTTGCAAAGCTACTATGTTTGTAGAAGCTTGATACGCGCCATGTTTAAAATGTTTTCAGGTCTAGAATCAAATATCAACTTAAATATTCAACTATGTGTTTGAGAATTTTCATATTTAGCTGATCATGAATAAAGATTTAGGAGCATGTCTATCTTTCTAGCGATATTTATCTATTGTATTTACCTCTAACCATGGTGAGATGTTAAGTTCTTGGTTTGTTTGATTGTTTTATTTTACATCATAATATAACAATATGACAGAAAAATTAAGGTACAAAGAGGGCTCATATGCGCAGTAGCATGGCTATTCGAGGCGCAGAGCCCGAGTTAACAGAAGGTTCTACAAGGTTTTAGGCTGAAGATAAGATGTAACTGACCAGACCAAGAGTGATGCTTGCATTGAACTCTTTCTCACTAAAGTGTTACATTGTACTTCATGTAATTCATATGAGAGCCATAATTTTGCCATTTTAATAAAGTCTCCAACAAGCTCGCTACGATTATTTATCATTTTTCAATTAAAACGCTCATCTTTATACTTTATAAAAATGCTTTCTATTTATTTTGATTCTCTTCCGGCTTCTGAACTCTAAATCTTTCACTATTTGTACCCACATCAGCCAATCATTTCTTCTCATCACTTTCACTGGACATGAACCGTAATTCCTTTGTAACCTAGCATTTTAGCTGTTTCCACGACTGCAGGCCACTTACACTTCTTAAATAGCTGTTATTGTTACTACTACTCTGACAACCCAGTGTGCCATTAGATATCACCATGTATAATGATTATCTGCACCATACATCACTGTTATTTCTCAGCACAGCAATGTGGTCAAGTTGCGCAGTTGGCTACTGACTGCAAAACTTGATTACTTAGTTCAATACCTGTGCAATGCATCTTTTTCTCACCCTCTAAGCGTGACCTTGGACCGATAGACATGGCGCTTATTATGGTAAAGATTATTGTTACTATTACTACTAGTACGCTTGGCAGTCCTGTGTACCGTGAGAGATCATCATGAGTAATCAGTATGTACTCAAACATCTCTTCCGCTACCAAATTGTTTTTTTTACTAGGACGTAGTTACGTGTTCATTAAAGCCTAATATTTGCCAGGAGCACGTATAAATCATCATAACTTTTGAACTATGTCGTCTATAAAAATATTTTAGTACTAAATTACATAATCATCATAAAATGTTACATCAGCTGGTAACCTTAAGATTACTCCAAATGCATTGCAGAATAAGAGCAAACACTTTTTTGAAAGTTTTTGAAAAGACAGCATGTCCAAGGCAGACGATTTAAATCATTACAACAGTTTACAGCATTATTATTACTGACAAAATATGAATGATAGCTCTCAGTAATACTATTGTTCAATAAAAATCACTCTAAGTCCATAGACCTAAAATTTGGTGAAAATTTGGAGCTGTAATGCGTCTTACTCACTAATAATGTTCACATGTACTTACTAATACTGCTCTCATGTACTTACTCACTAATAATGCTCTCATGTACTTACTCACTAATAATGCTCACATGTACTTACCCACTAGTAATACTCGCGTGTACTTACTCACTAATAATGCTCTCATGTACTTACTCACTAATACTGCTCCCATGTACTTACTCAATAAGAATGCTCACATGTACTTACTCCCTAATACAGCTCACATGTACTTACTAATACCGCTCGCATGTACTTACCCACTAATAACGCTCACATGTACTTACTCACTAATACTGCTCACATGTACTTACTCCCTAATAATGCTCACATGTACTTACTGACTAATAATGCTCTCATGTACTTACTAATAATGCTCATCTCATGTACTTACCCACTAATGATGCTCATCTCATGTACTAACCCACTAATAATGCTGACCAGCAGAAGCAGTAGTTACTATTATTCTCCTTTAAGATGGGCCTCCTAACTGATCTTTAGTCCTGTTGGTTCTTGTTTGATATCTTAATTTTGATGCTCCTAAAACTGCTACATACTTTAAATGAAAGTCTATGTTTACCTGTAGAAAGTTGTGCTCACATTTGCTGCTTTCCATTTTCTCATGATCTTTTTGTATTTGTTTCAGGAACTACGCAGACTTCCTGTTTTCGTGTGGAGACCGAACGAAGGAACAGCTGTCCTGCATGTGGGGTGAGGACAAAGAGTTGCGATCGAACCTTCTTAGGAAAGCCATCCAAGAGCTTATCAATGCATTCATATACCTGAGGAAGGACCTGAGGGAGAGTAGTGGTGACCACGAGTCTCCGGAAGTAAAGAACTACAGAAAGTCAGAGAAATATTTGCTGAAGCTCAAAAAGTTTTTTGCCAGCTACAAATATAACCCGTGGTAAACACTGTTCACTTCTTGTTCTCTTTATATAATTATAATTTATGGTAATAACAATACTAATAATGTATGTTAATAATAATACTAATAATATGTGTTAATAATAATACTAATAATGTATGTTAATAATAATACTAATAATGTATGTTAATACTAATACTAATAATGTATGTTAATAACAATACTAATAATGTATGTTAATAATAATACTAATAATATGTGTTAATAATAATACTAATAATGTATGCTAATAATAACACTAATAATTTATGTTAATACTAATACTAATAATTTATGTTAATAATACTAATAATATATGTTAATAATACTAATAATGTATATTAATAATAATACCAATAATGTATGTTAATAATAATACTAATAATGTATGTTAATACTAATACTAATAATTTATGTTAATAATAATATCAATAATGTATGTTAATAATAATACTAATAATGTATGTTAATAATAATACTAATAATGTATGTTAATAATAACACTAATAATATATGTTAATAATACTAATAATGTATATTAATAATAATACCAATAATGTATGTTAATAATAATACTAATAATGTATGTTAATACTAATACTAATAATTTATGTTAATAATAATACTAATAATGTATGTTAATAATAATACTAATAATGTATGTTAATAATAATACTAATAATGTATGTTAATAATAACACTAATAATGTATGTTAATGTAATACTAATAATGCAACTGAGCTGAATTTGTTGGTTAGAATCTGCAACCAAGAGAGAACATTGTTTACAGCTATTCTAGATCTCTTTTAAGAAAAATTTCGTTAGCTAGGGCAATTTCATTGTGTGAGTTCACATTAGCGGAGGGGGATAACTGTAACTTTCTGTTGCAGTACAGTTAATTTTAACATACTTTGCATACAACAATAAAACAGAACAACAATAACCATTGCGTACAATGTCAATGTTATTTTTTCCAGCGCTGGTTCTCTACTACCGAACCCACAAGGAGAAGACTTTGAAAGGAGAAACTATGTGAAGGAGACACGCGATTACATGAGAAGAACTGAGGAGGACATTAATCCAGATTTTGTGATCATGTTTGAAGTCTGTGAGCGAGCCGGAATGAGTGATACAAATCCAGTAAATGATATTCTGCTGTTAATGTGCCTTCTTGTGATATCTAAATGTATCACTAATTGTGAAGGAACTACTGCAGATTGTCCTAGTAACATATTGTATTAGTAACACACTAATATTAACACACAGTGTACTAGTAACACACTGTACTAGTAACACATTGCCCAATAACACACAGTACTAGTAACACACAGTACCAGTAACACACAGTACTAGTAAAACACTGTACTAGTAACACACTGTACTAGTAACACACAGTACTATTAACACACAGTACTAGTGACACACAGTACTAGTAATACACTACTAGTAGCACACTGCACAATAACACACAGTACTAGTAACACACAGTACTAGTAACACACAGTGCTAGTACGTATGTTACGTGGAAACGGACCAAACAAACCCGTACCCGTACGGGTTTGTTTGGTCCGTTTCCACGCAATGACAAATTGCTTTAGATAACTCGACTTACACACCATTAACTCGAACGGTTATTATTATTATAACCGAGACGGTTGTTATTACTTTAGAAAATCACTTTATTCTAAGCCATAGAAATAAACATCAACTTTTAGTACTTATTAGGCGTCATTAGTACCACAATCGGCAAAATTTTTTCGTTAATAACTTTTCTGAAGGTTTGCAAAAAAATAAAATTTTACCAAACAGCTGCTTTGCGATGGCCCTTTGAAAGCAAGGAAAAGCGAAGTGACTTTCGAATAATCTTAAAGTAAAATCGGCAAAGTTTATCTTGGTTAAAACACTCAGGAGAAAAAGATGTCTTTTTTCTGAGTGTTGCAACTGCGATCAAGGTTTGCCAATTTTAACCTGAGAACGCCCTGGCAGTCACATCACCTAAAACAACAAACAAATCTCAAGTGATAGAAAAATATCTATATTTTCTGATAAAAAGTTTTAGAAGTGTAAATGAGAGGCCCTTCCTTCAACTTGCAACAAGCAACCTATGCTTTTAATTTATATATAGTTTGTATATGTATGTGTATCTACTAATAAATACATGGACTTGTGACAGTGCTCTGATAACTTAAACGCTTTGATAACTCAAACACTTTCGCTCGGTCCCGTGAAGTTTGAGTTATTCGAGTTTCATTTTATGTGGTTTTTTCTCTCACTCTATCCCACTACATCTTTACCAGTTCCCTGTCTTCATTCATTTCTCGAACTTTCTTTTCGTTCCTTTTCTGCTTGATCCCATCCTCTCTTTGGTGACACCGCTATTTATTCGTGTCAAAGTCACAATCTTACACGACAGTGCGCATGTTGGTAGTTGGTGTCATTAGATACCATTTTTACCTCATCAGAAGGAATTATCATCCACAAGCTTCCTGTAGCGAATACAAAAGCAGCAACCAGAGCATTATTCAGTCAATGATTTAGCATATTCCCCAGTCTTGTCATAGTACCAATATTGCATAGTCCTGAGGCTTTCTCTTTTTACACATTACTTAAATTCAATTCTGTAAGGAGTCATGTTACATAACTGCTCAGTTTCAGTTTGTTGCCAACCGGGAATTGTTTTTTTAGTCCTTAGGGAGTCAGCAGAAAACTTTGCCTGATTGACTCTGCTGCCACTTGATGTATGCCCTGCTTTATTCCCTAGTTAATCACAAGCTTTTACATTCATCTGTCCAGACATTCATCTGCTGTTTAAAAAACAGCTAGCATCATTTGAATTGTTTCTCTATTGATGATGTTTCTGTTTACTATTGTAGGAGGAGGGAGCAAGGGGAGGTTCAGTGGCTGCTGAGCATGTACTATAGGCTTGGGCACTTGTTGTACCTTGTCATGTAATCCTTGTGTGCCAGGTTTTATTGCTCACAGTATCCTTGTTTCCACATAAATTATTGAGTTTTGACTATCAGTTTTAACAATTTGTGGTTACTATAAGTGTGTTTGTCTTGTGGTAGCAATTATTAATGATAACTTTACTTTTAACCATACTGCTGATTTTTACAAGGAAAAATCCTCCTTTGTGTTGGTTTATGCATATCCATTCCTGTGTTTAGTATACATACGTGTATGTAGGCAGCATTTTTCACACCGTAATCTTATACATGATTTGTATGATTTTGAATGATTTTCTAACGATTTTGCTTTTTTGTAGTATCACTTTGCACCACAGCACTAAGTTCTGCAGATGACTATTGCTTCAATTATTATTAATGTGTTGGCTAATAAATTTCTCTTCAACTCGCTAGATACAGGAGTTGTTAGTAGAATAACTTCCTGGATACTTTTACTGCTCGTAGCCATGATATTCTATTGTCAATAACTCTATACAGCGCAGAAGTTGAAAGAGTTTGATGTCTTGTACCAAAGTATGTTTCACCGACTAGCATCCTTTCTGCAAAATAATTCATTGGTGTTACAAAATGCTTCAAACAACATAAGAGTTAGAATAAACTGGTTCTACGGAATTCAGCTTGTTATTGTTCATACTAGCACCCTGGCTGTCTAGTGTGCCATGAGAGATCGTCAGAAATTCCAATGAAGCACAGAATTATTTCGCGATTTCGGTCAGAATGAACGAATAATTCGTTACGTGTGGCCGTACCTCTATTTTATGCTCGACTATTGTATAATCTATGAAGGTGAACGATAGTGCAACTGGCAGTGTGCCAAGTCAAATGCTGTCAGTTCGAATCCCACATAATGCAATCTTTTTCCAGCCCTCATCTTTAGCTTCAGACAGACTTGTCTCTTATTGTAGCAAAGAGTGGTCTAAAAGCAGCGCCCAATAACTCCAAAAAAACCTTTCATTTGATGGTCTAGTAGGATAATAATTGGAAATGCTCAGTACACATGCATCAACAACAAGTATAAAAGATAAGATAACTTCCAAGCAAATATGGTACGATAACTATGAAATGTAAACATAGGTAGAAAGTGTGAGAAAAGCCAACTCCTAATTATGTACAACATAACATTCTGATTTTGAATAAAAAATATGTTTAATTACATAAGAATCTACAGCATTACTTACAGTAAGTGATATTTCTGATTACTACTATTGTTCATGATAAGTATCTTCTCATAATAGCATTCCCGATTGTCTTTTGGTTGATTTTACATTTATTTGGCAAATTTATCGTTTTAATATACTTGTTAGGGAGTATAGTTTAAGCATGTTAAGAAAGTTATCCAACCTTTCATCTGACGTCCCAGTAGGATAGGAAAACTCTTACTAAATAGTCACCATATCTTTTTAATTTGACAAGCCTCATGGCTCATCCTCCACAAAATTAGTTTTAAATTTTTCAAATTTAGTTATACAAATCATTTGTATGAAGTTTACAAAGTCAAATTTTCAATTTAAGTATTTCAGTGTGTTGTTCTTTATTTTGAAAAATTCATCTAAAAAATATTTTTTCATAGATATTGAGAATACTTCAACTGTTACACTAAAATATGTTCAAGTCAACCATTCAAAGCAGAAAAGTTTTAACACATGTCAGCCGTATTACAACTGATAACGAAAGATGGTTGTTTACGAAAGTAGCCTTGAGGCCTAATGGCTAAGGCGTCTGACTTTGAATCAGAAGGCTGCGGGTTCGAGTCTCATCAGAGTCAATATTTTGTAGCTTTAAAACTTGTTTACGCATAAATTTTAAAAATGCCGTTATCTTATATAAAACCTCAACTTGCAAAAGTCAGCCTCGATCGTTCAGACTAGAAAAAGGTAAATGGCTGATGCCCGTAGAATTTGTAAAATTAAAAAAAGTTAATAAGAAATTATTTGCAGTTTTTTTGTAGACAACTCTTCATAAAACTATTTAAGTTTGGCTGAACTGATTTTTTGTCATTGTGAATGTTTCTTACTAAAGATTATTTGTCCAAAATGTTAAGGTAATTGATTTGCACACAAAATCTTAGTTTTAGCAAATTAAGAATGTTTATTAATATTTAGAAAGCCAAAATTTGTGCACTGAAATTTATCATTACCATTTGTTAGGTCCTAGTATTTTTGTCTTCTTAGCTAGCCCATATTGGAAGATATGAACTATCTAATGCATGATATGGACTATCTATTATATGATAAAGGCTATCTATTTTAAGATATGGGCCATCTATTGTAAGATATGTGCTATCCATTGTAAGATATGGGCTATATATTGTAAGATATGGGCTATGTATTGTAAGATATGGGCTATCTATTGTAAGATATGGGCTATCCATTGTAAGATATGGGCTATGTATTGTAAGATATGGGCTATCTATTGTAAGATATGGGCTATCTATTGTAAGATATAGGCTATCTATTGTAAGATATGGACTACCTATTGTAAGATATGGACTATCTATTGTAAGATATGGGCTATCTATTGTATGATATGGACTATCTATTGTATGATATGGGCTATATATTGTATGATATGGGCTATATATTGTATGATATGGACTATCTATTGTATGATATGGGCTATCTATTGTATAATATGGGCTATCTATTGTAAGATATGGGCCGTTTAAATAAGGAGAGATAACTCCAGGTGAATTATGCGCACACTTTCTGAAATTTTATTAGCTCAAAGTGATTTTTGAGTGTAAACTAATATGGCCCTTGAGCAATGAAAAAGAGAAGTTATATGTTACCCTTTTAATAAGACTAGTAATTTAAGTGTATATATACTGATAACTGCTAGCAGAGGAGACTCAGATGTATCAGATCTTGTATATATGACTCATAGAATAAGAAGTATATTAATATAAAACATGGACTCAACAGCAGCCTAGCAATATTCTTATCTCTGTCTTTCTCCTAAAAACAGGGAGAGTGACTAGCTGAGCTGTTATCTAGAGATTGTAACATTGTTGTACTATGTTGTCATACATTGAGAAACTGCTGGTCATTTTTCTGCTCGTGACTCTCTTTTGTAAGCTGACCCCTTCCTAGGGCACTATGCTTTCGGTTATGCAGATTTTGCAGCGCAAGAGACTAAAAATAAAAACCAGCATCATCAAGCACTTGTCAGACACACTTACACAGTATTCTGACACAAAGTAGAGGTGCAGGTCAGTGCACGGTAGGTAGTTACATTGTTACACTAAATAATGAAAATTAATCAGGGAGACACAGAGATGATGCTAGTGGCCTAAGTAAATAATCACCTAATGAAATGGTAATTTATACAATGCAGGCTAGTTTAATCATTTTTATTTTTGTGTTGATCAACACGTCATCTGAAAACGTTAATTTGTCGCGCAAGATGTCTACTGATCGTGCCTATAAAAGTCTGACGGCTTAAATTTTGATTATCTTGCATCAACAAACAACAAACCTGATTGATAGATGCTCTGAGAAATGAATATCAATCAGAGAGACTGGAGATGCTGTTAGCAGTTAATGTAAATAATTGCTTAATGACTTGATGATTTATAAAGCATGGGCTAATTTACTTGATGATCTTACATCATTATCTAACAGTAGGGTCGCAGGTTAAATGTAATAGGAGTTGTATACTTCTAGATAATAGGAAAGTATCTGCGTAAAACATTTTCATATTTTTTATTATTGGCATATATAAATCAATACATAAAATAGCGACATTCTTTTGTTAAACTTAAACTGTATTCTAATAGAAATAGATAAAACAGAATAGCTAGTAATAACAAAGTAGTAATTACTTAAATACTTCCTGTCTATAAATAACTACCATTACTTTCACGGTCACTCATATACTTCTGCTCAATATCTGTTTAGACTTTTCTGATCGAAAGTTGAGTTTATCTTAGGGGTTAGTAGGTCAAACTGAAACAACTAAATAGAAAAAGGCTTAACATATCGGGCCACGTATGTATTTAGCTCAATAATTTAGTGCCATAATGCCAACGTACTATTAGAACTCATCATTACATCAGTTGAAACTTCAGTCACTGAGAGTTGAATGTCACTGAGATTGTCTGTCTATCAAATATTTATACGTTATCAGCTATAAACCATATTTAACTCTAAGTAGATTTTTTAGGATACATAAATTTAGATATAAAGGCAGTCTTTGTATAATAGAACTTTTGTCTCGCAAGCCTAATTTGCTTGAAAACACCTAGACAATTAAAACAAGAGCAAATCTAGAACTATTGTAACTAACATACCAAACTAAATTCGTATAGTAATACTTTAACATATTTGATATTCATACACTAGTTTTTAAGCCTTGTGACTTACTGTATGATTGGAATCTCGTATTTTTCTTCTGCTGTATATTTTACCATATATAGCAGCTCTGTTTGAGCCAATCCATTTGGTGAGTTTTCACTATTGATTATTCATTAACTATTCATTATTGATTAAAATTTAGGGTTTAATTAAATCAGTTGTTAGGGTAAACCATTTGTTTGCCACTAATGAATTCAACCCTGAATCAATAGTTGAGATTTCATTTTCAACTTAACGATTGACGCCTAACCAAACTTTGTAAATAATTCATTTCTCAAGCTGATTATATATAAGAAAATATTTAATCATAACAACCAAAGCTGCAGCAATCTATCAAAAACAGTGCTTGGAAAATCTCAACAGTGCAGATGAAGTAAGATTTTATTGTTCATAATACATGGTGCATGTATGTAAGCTCTCAATACCACTTGATGTAGCCAAGCAGGTTTACCATGATTTAAATCTACACATGAATAACACTATTTGGGTTATGCTAATTAAATAATAAACAAAACAAGATTTAGCTTATAAGGAAAAACGCTCTGAAGCAGGAAATGGAAAGCTAGATATAGATATGTTGACAATAGAATGAAAGATAAAAGCATAAACTCTGAATCAGCTACATCAACATGATAGTATAGAGCGTAGTATAGAGTAGTATAGTAGCATCTTCTAATATAGAGACAATCATTGTAGACATCTGGCTTGATTATCATGTTAAATAGTCGGATGTAATTGCTTCATCAAATCATTGTTGAGGCAGGACACAAGAGAAATTGGCAAAGGGAAGAAAACTTCTATTCTAGACACAATATTTAGAGATTTTTATTAAAATTTTAACTGCTTCAGTCAGTCCACTATCTAAAATATAATACATAAGTTTACTCAGACATAAGCTGATGTACAATATAAGCCAGTATGATGGTACAAGCAGCTTGAAAAATATTATTCGTCGATAATTTCTAGTAATGACTAATGACTCAATCGAAAATGACTAGGTTATTAACTGACAATGTAACCGTAATAATGTAGATATACTAGCGAAATGTCCGGTGTTGAATGGGTATTAAAAATCAGCTTATAAACTGTGACAGGTAATGTAGTTGGCTGCCAGTTGCCACTGCCCTGACTCATTGTCAAAGACTAATTTGAGTATATAAATATATATAAATATATATATAAATATATATATACATACATATATATACTCAAATTATTGTCTAATTAGAGTATATATATACTCAAATTAGACAATGAGTCAGGGCAGTGGCAACTGGAAGGCAACTACATATATATATATAGTATATATATAGTTATATTTATATATACTATATATGTATATAGTATATATATATATATACTATATATGCATATATAGCATATATTTACTATATATATAGATTGAGATAAACATGCAAAAGCATTGAAATGCTCGACATAATCAGATTTCATAAATACTTATATCAGTTAATTGTCAGGATGTTTTAATATTCCAGATATTCTACTTAATGGGTTTCCTTTTGCCGACAGCAGCCATCAATGTAGTACTTACTGCAACAAGTTGGAAGTCGTTCTCTCAAAATGGGATGAATGTTAGTTTCACACAGGTTATAGCCTCCCATGTCACAAATGAGTTTAGAGTTTGTCCTTGAGAAAATGTCTCTATCTGAGATCTCTAGTAGACCAAATCGAGAGAGACAGCGATTAAATTTGTTGGCCAGGTCAGCTAACACGATGGCCCCCTTTAAAATAAACATAGCTTAATTATAGTCACTTTGTTGTCCATAGAGTTATCAAGCAAATTAAATAGAGTTTGAACAAGCTCAAATTACTCACAACTAAACAGTGAAGTAAGAGAGATACCCTCTCAGTTGATAATATTTGGTGCTGAGTTGAAGTAATTTATCTAAGACAACCAAAAAGTGGATTATAATAATATGTAGTTTAACACAAAATATCATATTTCATTTTGACATATGTCATTTTGCGTGTCCTATGTCTTTTTTTTCAATAATGTGCAATAATATTAAATGACATAAGGTAACATAATATAGCACAGCGAAATATGACAGGAGATGATATAATATAACAGTATTTTATACTATATTATGTTAATTTACACTATGTTATCATATTTTATACTATATTACATTTTATTAAATTTTATTTTAGAGTATTGTACAATATTAAATATTATTTATACTCTACTGTCATATGAGTATCACTATAATGTATTATATTAGAATATGCGATGTTATGTAATGTTATATTACATTCAATTTCATTACATTACAATCCATTAGATTTTATTACATTGCACCATAAAATGTTAAGTAGAAATGATCTAGTCTTTTGATTTATTAGTGGTTTTATTTAAAGGAGATATAAAACTAATATGTGATTTATACAGTTACAGTATCAGTTGTAGTATCAGTTATTTTGCTATTTTGAACAGAGAGTCTTTTACCTGTTGTCTAGTCATAGCAAGAAAGTTAGTGCAGGAAACAGAACTATCTAGCAGAATTCGAAATCCCAACTGTTGAGGTAGGAGCTAAAATCATAAAATCTAGACATAGAAATTCTTTATGATTGATGATCTGCACCTTTTGATATTTAATAACAATAGAAGTAATTTTAGTTAAGTGTATGATACTCAAATGTTAGCCATGTTTTACTTAAGCCTTTCTCTGTGATGCATAATACAATGATTTGTTATAAATCCGGCATCTAATGAAAAAATAATTATGCCAAGCATATTTCAAAGTAAATATCCCTGCATACCCTCACTTCAGCCACAAAATTCTGTTTAATCAACTTTTCAGCTTCATAAAAGTCAAACGTACTCTGTCATAAAAATTAAAAAAAAAAAAAATAATATTTTGTTTTGAAAATTTATAATACATCTAATAAACAAAATAGTTGAAATGATTTTCAGTGTCATTCAGAAACGGTCCGATTATCCAAAAGACGTTTCATTAGTATATAGAATTATTATGAAAACGATATTTACAAACGTTTAATGAAAATGTTTGAACATGTTAACAAAGGTTTTAATGCAAATTAATAATAATGGAAATTTAGAAATAAAAAAATAAAAAATTTTTTGCTAAGATATTTACCATCCAATTATCTATTTCATCGGAAATATATGCAGCCTCCTCTCTAGATATTGGTCTTGTCTGAAAATATCTTTGTAGAGATGTAGCAGACACTACGGGTGACATGAGCCCCACCCCTACAACTGCATATACAAAAGCCTATTTAGAAGATGAAGAAAATGGGCAATAAGTATTTATATGTCACGATGAAAAGCAATGATAACAATTATAATAAAAAATATCAAGTTATAAATAATAGATTGAGAAGATATGACTACAGCTATCATAAAATGTATAAAGTTATAAGTAACTAATTCTACTTACTGATCAAGAGAAGTTTGTTCATGTTTAAAATATAATTAGAAAGGTGGCTACTGTCAAGGTCTTTTAACGAAATGGTTGAACTCACTTATGTGGTGAAACTATACACTACGGCTTATATATATATGACAATGAATGAATATTCAAATTGTCGAATTACAATTAAAAGATTTCCTTAAACTATGAATAAAACTAGGTGCCACATTTGGCACTTTTATTTGGATGCTAAAACTGGTTTACAAATCTGACACCAGCCTTCAATATCATTCAATAAGCATTTTTAAATTGCTGATCCAACTTTCTGCATATTGTAATATAAATTAAACTCTTGTGTAATAATAAATATTCATCTAGTGCCATGAGTAGCTGTAATATTCACAAGGGAAGATAATTCACTGAAAGAAAAACAAGCTGGTAATGAGATCCTTGTCAAGTAAGCATTAAACTGACCCTAGTAAAAAAAATCTCAACTTCATCCTATGTGTCTACAATAAATTATTGACCTCATATCCTTTGTGGTTATACATACTTAATGCTGATTTTTATAAGTTTTAATATTTGTTATACTATATTAAAAAACTGAAATAATTGACTACAAGCAAAAAATTATATGTTACCTTAATTTCAGTCAATATTTTAGAGTGATGTACTTTGGGTAAGTCAGCAAGTAATTAAATAGGAGATTATATGTTACCCACTTAATAAGAGCAATAATTTAAGTGTATATACACTGATAACTACTATAGAGGAGAGTGAGATATATCAGATCTTGTATATATGACTCATAAATTTACAAGTCTAGCAGTACAGAATATAAACTGTACAGCAGCCTAGTATTACTCTCATCTCTGTTTTTCTCATCAAACAGACCCAAGCTTATCCCGTTTAAATAGTGAAACATATCAGTGGTTGACAATTTCTCTTCTAAGATCTTGTACAGATGACTTATAGAACAGTGTTTCAAATCTTCGTGTGTAACTAACTGATAGTAAGACTATAGATGATTAAAAAAAATAGATAACATCAAGTAGGTCGCATGTGCAATCTTTACTATAATAAGAGCAGTCTCCGTACATACGTCCATCTGAAGGCACACTAAAAGTGTTATAAAAGATTTCTTCGCATAAGAATAGCATTCGCATATTCCATGCTAGACAGGCATGCAACAACTGCGCCGCTTGACCACCTTCTAAATCTAATATATAAATCTCGAAGTTTGTCTATCTGTTTGTATGTCTTTCGGTATCTCCAGCTGTAGCTATTAAAGTCTTGGAATTAAAATGTTGCATCGTGCTGGATTTGAACGCACGAAGATTGCAAACTCAGGCTTGCATTCCAATAGTCTAACCACAAGTCCACAAAGGTTCTTTCTATATACTGAGCGCACCATTTTCCTGATTTCACACACTAAATGACATATTTATTGAAACTTTTAATACTCTATTAACTCTATGAACCACGATGCTTTTCGTCCTTGTCGTATTAGGGCTAATTTGTTTTCTGCAAAACGAAATCAACAATAATTTCTCTCGAAATTAAAATTTGGCGATTGTATCTCAGCTCAGCGTCATTCATTATGGTAAACATGGGTTTGCAAACAGATATGTGATAAATTTTGGTTAAAGGTTGACTAAAATGCATACTAAAACATTCTTCAAGTATGTTTTTAGCAAGATAAAGTCATATGAGTTAGACTCAACATTTATGTTACACGACTGTCTCAAAGGTAACAACTCTGCACGTAGTACATTGTAATGGTACATTTAACTATAGTTACACTATAGTTATTGTAGGTAACTATAGTTACTAAGGTTAACATATTGTTTTGTTAAAACTTTTTAATGGTGATTTTTACCAGGCAGTGATTGCACTAGGTAATTACTATGGGTTTCTATACCACCCCATATGTCTATAAAATATTTTCGCCTTTTGATGCCAATACTGAAATGAACTAAAATTATATAATTGTATACGAAATAATTTTTGATTGTAATCATAGCAAAACAGGCTATATTTAGCCATTACTTGCTAATGATTTCACATTTACATTTAAACACCTTTACCGTTTTATTTGTCCACCTAACTTATTTAAACAGAAAACTTCTTTCATGATATGAAATTTAAAAGTTACAGTTGTTTAAAAAAATATGAAAGCCTTAACAGCTGTTTTTTTAAGTTCATTTAAACTGCACAAAAAATTCACTTTTTTAAGATATGAAGTTTAAATGTTAGAATGGTAAATAAAAGTAAATTTTTTGTCCAAAGACCTTTTTATTACTCGTGCAATGCCAGGTTTATTCTAGTCTATATATAAGTCTCCATTCATATTTGATACGCTTTATGTCCAGTTATAGCAACTAAAATCTGTTGATGAAAAACCTGCTTGGGTAGGGGATTGAACATGGAGAACATGTAAGACGCGTTCAGCTCACTACTCCACGCGGTATCTTGCTCTGCTATGACATAGTGCTCATACTTAATTCAGCTATCAATCAAAGTGCTTGTAACTGCGCATCCGTGCACCTGAATGCACCCAGTTCGATTACTGGAATGTGCAATAATTGTTTCCAACGTTTTAGCGACGTGATAATCGGGTTTTTAGGAACGCAAGTTTGTCTGTGAGCTGCATTCGGTTTTAAAAAAGTTTTTGTTAAAACGAACATTTTTCTTAGCTGGCTTACGCGCTGAACAGCTTGCATGCCACAGTTGTTGAATACGAACTAAACTTTGCCTATTTTCTTTATTTACAGTTTTTACGTTCTTTCTTTATTTATTTTAATTAAAAATAATCTTTTACAACTGGATACCTTTTATAAATTTTATTTATAACACCATTGTTTGTATGCATATTGTCGGTTGTATGCATTTTTCATTTGTATGCATTTTATTGCATGTTATATGGATATAATACATTAACATGCAGAATTTTTTTTCATCAACATCTGAATGTTGAGTTCATTACACGCGTTCATCACAAAAGCTCATTACAGTTTTTGTTTGGTATAGTGTCTTACACATTTTCTCCTTCAATTCTCACAAATGGCATATTTACATTTTTTCTCCACTCGGCCAGACAAAGAACATTATTTACCTTTGCATGCTTCAGGATGTATATAATTACGATATCTCATTTTTAAATTTGTACCAGCATCGGTGCAGTCAAAAATTTAATGGATAGTTTCTACAGCAACGGTAATCTTTTTTATACAAAGACTTCTATGTACTCACTATTATTATTAATTCAACTTATTTATAATTTTCATTTGGTTTTCTCAGTTTGTATTATTTGTATTAGTAGCAAATATTTTTACCGCAATCATTGGAGTAGAACAGACATTATTTAGCCATTACTTAACAATAAATTCACATTTAAACACCTTTAATGTCGTTTTATTTTTTCTGTTAATTTTTTTGAAACTTACAAAACACATTTCTTGTGATGTGAAAGTTCAGAGGACTTCCATTCCCGTTTTCATATAATAAAATATTTGTACAACAATCAAATTCCTTAGGTATTGCAAATTGTTTAAAATTTTGGTGGTTGATATGCCTACTGGGGAGCCCGTCACCGTAAAAAGGTGTAATGCGTAACATTCTACCTCCATGGAAAATTACGAAAGTTGTTGTCAGACAGCTCAAGAACGCTGATCAAATATAAAAGTAATCGAATGTATAAAAAAACAAAATGAATGCCCACAAAGGTTTTGCACAGAAAATTTACTTTTAATCACCAGATACAACATCTACCATTATAACTTACAAAGAGAGATATGTGTTAGTTCATTTGTATGCACTGTGCTTATTTCTGTGTAGTTCATACCCTACCAGCTGCAGTGTCTACTACAGCTCTATACTAGTTACAATAGTCCTGCTGCCCATGTGAGTTTAAAGATTTTTCTTCAGGCCAACAATTCTAGCTGAAACATGGGAATGTGTAATGAGAATGCGCGCAATTATTTCATAGTATAGCCAGTTAGACAGTGTAGTGTATTAGATAAATACTTTTCAACAGAACTGAAGGTTCCAAGTTCAACCCCGGTACTAAAAAGAGTTTTCATAGCAAGATTTTAATTGCTATGAATAGAAACAGGGATGACAGAAACAGATCACAAAAGTCTATCAATGTATAACATACATGTAGATTTTGCAACAGCGTAGCAACATTCTGACCAATGTTTTTTTTCATCGAACAAGGCTCATGACCAGCTTAGCCAGGATAAAGTGTTTAAAAAATATTGGTGGTTGATAAGTTACTTGTTAGTGCCTGTATTTTTAATGATATCTTCTTTAAATTGCACTAAGCTTTCAGTTTTCTGGATTTCCTTGTCCAATGCAAACTATGAAAATAAACTAGCCTGTCAAGCAGCCATCAGACACACTTTTGTGCAGTATGACAGTAATATTCTAACACAATGATAAGTTAGCGGTCAGTAAACCGTGAGTAGTTACCTTGTTCTACTGAATCATGAATATTAATGAGGGAGACTCGGGATGCAGTTAGTGACCTAAATAAATAACTAACTAATAGCTTGATGGTTTATAAAGTTTGAGCTGATTTATTCATTTCTATTTCTGTCGTCGCTGCTATGTCATCTTCTAACAGCAGAATCACAGATGGTTTCGTGTACTTGAACTTATTTGCTCTATAATATGATGAAAATAAATCTCTACTAGGTCTGGTTTTTAAAAAACTAGATTTGTACAAACATTATGCATATTGTTTGTACATTAGATATTGTTTAAACATAATGTATTCAATTATCTAATTTTACTCAGATTTTTAGAGAAAGATATTTAATGATTGTGTCTATAGTGGTATATAACTGCAATCTAGTGCTATGATAGTTTCTTTATCGTCACATGTAAATCAACTTTAGCCTTTGGTTTTCATCTGAAAACTGAAAAAAAAACTTTGTTCTCTTTAAATTGTACAAAATGTTTTACCATGTTACCCTATTCAGTTTATTAAATTGGGCCTACATCTGTGCTATCAAACTCAAAACAGGACACATACCCAGGTCAAAAAATGAAAAGTCTGTTACTAAAATCTGTTCTTCAAGTTGCTACAAATAAACAAAAACTATGTGCTGTAAGTTTTTACTTGGAAGGTTTGACCTGAAAAAAATTGAAAGAGATTTTTTTAATTTTCTGATTTTAACTCTGTCTTAATATTTTTGACTACCTTTCATTAAAGTGACGACTTATTTAAACTATGTCCACACTGTTAAAGAAAATGGCAAGCTCAGTCAGTATTAAAAGTTTGAAACATATCAGTGGTAGATAACTTTTCTGCTAGTGACCCTTTTTTAAAGGAGAATCTTTCTATTTGCTTTTATATTTTAGTTGTAGGATTTCCTAGTGCATTTGAAGCTACCACAAATGAAGCAGCATGATCAAGCATCATCAGTCACGCAGGTGCATAATATAGAAGCAATATTCAGACATGATGATAAAGTAGTAGTCAGTACACTGTAGATAGTTACGTTGTTACACGGAATAATCTATTTTAATCAGGTAGACTCCGGATGCAGTTAGTAGTCTATGTAAATAATTACCTAATAACTTGGTGATTTATAATCATTGAGCATTGGCTGATTTATTTCGTTTTGAATACTGCTTCTGCGCTGCTCTGGCGTCATCATTTAACAGAAAAATCATAGACTTGATATAAAAAAATTTGGCTACTCTTTGACTAAATAAAAAGATCTTTATACAGTAGAAAACAAGTAAATTTTTATTTGGTTTACATATTTCAATACATAAAATAATGATTTTTCTCTGATCTTTCTCAGAAGGTAAATTTTTTTCTCAAAAATCTCAGAAATAAACAAAAAAGATTTAGTCTATTTTTGTGGCAGGAAACGCTTATCAACATTATGATATAAACTAAGAAAGTGTTAATACAACTTGCTGTACTTATTCAGAACATTTTAGAATTTATCAAAAGTTTTAGCAACAACCGTACAGTTTTTAACATATTGTGGTAACCATTTCACACCTCTCAATAAATGCTAGCCCTATGTAATATGTACCATGCATTTTGACCAAATGAATGAGACATTCAAATACAAATCAGAAGATTATTGTTTACAGTTCCATCAACTGACACAGTTTCATCAACTTACACAGTTCCATCAACTGACACAGTTCCATCAACTGACACAGTTTCATCAACTGACACAGTTTCATCAACTGACACAGCATCCATCAACACCACTGAGTCAGTTTTCTTCCGGTTGAGAAACTTATATTAATTATGATGACAGTGTTTGCGCAAACACATTTGGTTTCTAGATTTGTCTGAATAAAATATTTCTATAAACAACCAGAAATCTGTTCCATACTTTTAAATGATGAGAACACCCGTTTCAGTTTCAAGAGAGTTAGCCTTGGTAATAATAATTATTAAGTAACAGTTAAAGATGAGTCCATGGTTGTCAGGGAATATATGACTACACACGGATATAGTTTTTATATAATAAAAGCCTCTTTACATACAGTTCAGTTGAGAAAAGTTTTCCATTGAGGCAAAGTTTAAAGAAAGTTATTTGTTTGAATGAACCATTAATAAAGTTGGCATAGTAAGTTAGTTACAAATTAATGAGTTCTTCTACATTATCCATAAGAATTTCTCACTTTTTGTCAAATGAAAGGCTTGTAAACACACTTATCACCTAAATCACTTCTGTAACTAAAATCTCATCAAAGTCAAATGTTTAGTTTGGTTGTTTGCTGAACCTTGTTGTGAAAAATATTACTACTCAGCACCCGGTATATGTTGATCAAAGCAAAAATCTTTTGGAACATTTTTGTTAGGCGCTATATTTAATTGGACTTTTCATAGCCATGATATCTTATAAATAATAACTCTGTTGAGCGTTAATGTACTATGGATTTTATATTACTATATTTCATTAGCCATTATATTTTCTCTAAAATATATTTTGGATCCATTTGATTAAACATATGTAATTGCACTTCATTGCTATAAGATAATAACATCACACAGTTGGCAACACAAGTATATATTATAATTCTAATGACAAGTTTTACTTTGTACCTTTATAAAATTTATTTAGTAACAGTTATTAGGCTGCTAGGTCCTAGTGAGAGTTGTTCTCTCATATTCAACAAACAAGAACTGCTAACCTTAAACCGATCAAGTCCTGTCTCAAATCACAAATATTGAAAAGAAAAATCACTGATCAGTAACAAAACAGCGATTTTACTATGAATAATTTAAATTTTTGCTGACATACTTTGGTTCAATAGCTGTTTGAACTTTTCTGTCTGAGCTGACAGTTAACCAATGGGTAATGAGGTCATGCTAAAGCAGATAAACTGAACCCCAAAAACATATTTGGTCATGTATGCAATTAATGCTTTAGTGCTGGTAATGCAAACATACTACTAGAATTCATAGTTATATTACCTTAACCTTACTAAAGTGTCTGTCTATTAAATATTTATTCATTATATAATAAACTATAAACTATATTTAACTCTAAACAATGATCAGTTGACTTTTTATGATAAACTAGTTTATATAAAAAGCAGCCTATGTATATGATTAATCTGGTTTTGCATGATTACTTTGCTTAAAAACATCCAGCCAATTAAACAAGGAACATACTGGAACTATTCAAACAAACACTGTGACATACATTTATATTGTAGTATTTTTGAATATTTTGAATATTTTTAATATTCATACACTAGTTTTGAAGACTGGTGACTAAAGTCTCCCATTTTTACTCTTCTATATATTTTACCATATATAGCATTTCTGTTTGAACAAATCCAATTGGTGAGTATTTCCTATTAATTGACAGTTAGAGATCCATTTGGTAGGCTGAACCATTTGCTTGTCACTTGTGAATTCCACGCTGTGTCAAAGTTGATGGTTTTCAAATTCCAAGAAATGCTTGTAAACTGAATTTGTGAATAAACCATTTATTAATGTGAATATATTTAAGGAAGTTTTGAATCAGCAAGAACCAGAGCTGCCGCTGTCAAAGTGAGTATTAAATGCTCAGAGCTTAGAGAATCTCATTAGTGTAAATGAAATAATACCATATTGTGCAACATGGTATGTAAGCTTCAATGCCACTTGATGCAGACATGTAGCGAGTCATAAATCTAAATGTGAATAATATTGTTTGTGTGACACTCCTCGAATAATAAACAAAACAGTACGAAATTTCCTGAAAAAATGATCCAACTGTCTGAAACAGAAAATAGAAGGCTAGAGATACAGCCAAGGTAAGGTGGAGATAAGGCTCAACCTTAGCTCGGCTTGGTGAGTATTAGTGTCGACAGCATAAGGCTGTCGACATGAGATTCTCGGGCCTGGCTATTTAGCATGAGATTTAGCCTGTTTAGCATGAGATTCTCGGGCCTGGCTATTTCGCACTGGCCCTATCATCTCTGCTTTTGTTTGGTTCTTGATATACAATTGTTTGAAACTTCTTTGTTTTTTTGTTCGTATGTATGCAATTGTATGTACTATATGTTTGATGAAATAAATGCCACACACACACGCGCGTGCACGCACGCACACGCAGCAACCATAAGGTGACGCATGAGAGAAGCATTAGCTACAACAACATGATTATAGATCTTTTAGTATAAAGATTATCATTATGCACATCTGGCTGGTTAGTTTATTAAATTTCAGGAGGTAAATACTACATAAAAGAAATGTTGAGACTGAACACGAAAGAAATTGGCAAGAAAAAAACTTCTATTTTAGACACTTATAATATTTAGAGATTTTTATTAAAATTTTAACTGCTTTAGTCAGTCCACTATCTAAAATATAATACATAAGTTGACTCAGACATAAGATGATGTACAATATAAGTTAGTATGATAGTACAAACAACTTGAAATATATTATTGGTTGATAATTTCTATGTTACTGACCATTTTTAGATGGGGGAATCTTTCTAATTTCATGAAGCTTTCAGTTTTGCGGACTTCTTAGTGCACAGCAAACTATCAAAAATAAAACAGCATCAACAAGCTCACATCAGACACACGCAGACTTTCACGCACTAAGCTTCCGGTTACGCGGCTATGTTGGTGCTTAGCATACAGACACAAACAAAACATAATGCGTAAAACAAGCACGTGCATGATATAGAAGAAATATTCTGGCCCAATGACAAGTAAGCGGTCAGTGTACAGTAGATGCTGAATAATGAATATTAATCAGGAGACTCGGATGTAGTTATACATCCCGATGTTATTTGATGATTTATAAAGCAGAGGGTGGTTTATTTAGTTCTATTTTGTCCTGGTGCTACTGCAGAATCTCAAGTAGTTTTGTGTCATATATAAATATCTATAATTTTCAGAAGTTAAAGTGCTGTTAGCATAGGCCTGACTAGTTTTTTTAGTTATTAGATTTCCACTGCTGCTTACTTCTATAACAGAAAGTTTAAATAGTTCTTTTGGTTGTTCAAAACTTACAGTAAACAGCATAATACTCAGTTTTGAGATTCTGCAGCAAACAGATATGGTAGAGTGTCTTCAAATCATATAGTTTCTATGAGCAGAATATGAATGTAAGATAATCACTAAGGATTGTTACATAAGAAGTAGCTTTCCCTCAAAACTCCGTAATGTTATTTTCCAATATTATAATGTATAGTTTAGCAAAAGAACTCTTGACCTCCAACTAAAAAAAGCTCATATAAAGCTCAATAAATTTCATAGTTTTCAATTCGGTAATACTAGTCATAATTTATATGTTTAATTTTACTGTTTAATTTTTTATATTTTCATCTTCTTACTATTTCAACACTCTTTACAGTGTTGAAATAGTAAACAATTGATATCCGTATATTTCACTGTTAAACTTCTCTCTGAAAGATATCTTAAAGTAATCCATTAGAAGGAGCAGACATGTAGTTACATGGAGGATTTCATCACTCTTTGATATAAATCTCTCATATCCAGTTACGAAAATATATATAAACTTTGTAGTGACTGTCGTTACTATGTATCACTTGTCAATATATTCCATCATTCAGTATATATTAGTTTACTAAGTAAGAGTGAGAGTTGTATTTTTATATTCCAGAAACAAGCGCTGCCAACTAAAACAATTAGATCCGATTATAAATCAAAGTTACTACAAAAGGAACTAGTGATAAATAACGGAATACAAATTTCACTATGTTTTTTTTATGATCACTCACATATTATTGTTCAACATCTGTTTATACTTTCTTGACTATGCGCAGTCTGTTAAATACCAGGGTTAGGAGGTTAATTAAAAGTGGCTACACAGGACAGACTCAACACATTGATCTATGTAAGTATTTAGCTCAATGCTTTAGTGCTAGTAATGCTAACATACTACTAAAACTCATTATTACATAGATAAAACTTATTACTGTATATTAAATTATTATACACCATGTAATGAGCTGTAAATTATATTTAACTCTATAATATGATCAGCAGAGTTTTAGGATAAACTAATTTATAATGTGAGCAGAATTGGGAACATCGTCTGCAGAAGCGCAAGCAGGAGTAATCTGATCTTGAGTTTTAGTTTAATAAATGATCTAATAAATTAAAACAAACAAAATGCTCGCACTATTTTAACTAATGCACTGAATTACATTTACATAGTAATATTTGTAATATTCATACACAAGTTTTGAAGATTTTCGACTCATGATTAGAATCTCCTATTGTCTTTCTCCGATATATTTTACCATAACCAACAAACCTGGTTAAGCAAATAAATTTTTGTGAATATTTACTATTGATTAAAAGTTAAAAGAAACCACTGGTTATGGTGAGCCATTGACTTGCCACAAATAATTTGAACTCCATCCGAATAAAATGAATTTCACTCAAAATGGATTGAACTCATTGATTGACTTTTGAACCGACTATGTAAGTGAACTATTTGTCAAGTTGGATATATAGAAAGTAATATTAAATCAGTGACAGCCAAAGCTGCAGCTGTGAATATGAGTAATATATATACACACAAAGCTTAGAGTATCTCAATAATATATTTCATGAGCATCTCAATTAGGCAGATGAAATAATATTATATTGCTCAAAATGGTATGTAAGCTTTCAATAGCAGCACTCGATGAAGGCAAGTAGCAGTTCATAAATTTTTATATTACTAAAATGATTTAGCTAATACTACTTAAAAATGGGCAAAACAAAAACGAGATTTTGGCTATGTAAAAAAGCTTTCTGAAATAAGAAACACATGGCTAGAAATAGATACAGTAACAATAGGAAGACACATTAGAGTACAAAATGATACTCAGCTCCTGCAAATGATTATGGATCTTCTAGTATAAAGCTATTCATTATAGACATCTGGTTAGTTATTACATACTACTACTTATATAATATGTAAATGCTTCATAAAATAATTTCTGAGGCTGAACAGTAGAAGTTTGCAAGGGAAGATAGCTTCTATTCCAGACACTTATAGTATTTAGAGATCTTCATCAATGCTTTAACTGCTTCCGTCATTCCACTATCTAAAATATAATATATAAGTTGACTCAGACATAAGCTGATGAACAATATCTTGTAAATCATCTGAAAATGTAATTGTCATAATATGAATAGACAGTATTAAGATAAACATGCAAAATCATTCAAACTCTTGACATAATCAGATCTCAGAAACACTCATATTATTGACTTGTTGACTGAGTTACTTATTTACTTGGATATTTTAACCTCCCAGATGTTCTACTTAATTCATTCTCAATTGCTGGCAGTAGCTATTAACGTAATACTTACTGCGACATGTTGGGAGTCGTTCTCTCAAAATGGGATCCATGCTTATTTCACACAGGTTATAGCCTCCCATGTCACAAATGAGTTTAGAGTTTGTCATTGAAAACATGTTCCTATCTGAGACCTCCAGTAAACCAAATCGAGAAAGACAGCGATTAAACTTATTCACTAGGTCAGCTAACAGATCCGCCCCCTTTAAAATAAAAAGCTTAACAATGGGCACCTAAACATTTATAAATATATCAAGTGCAGAACCAAATAGTTTGTGCAAGCTTGATTACTTACATCTAAACAGTAAATTGAGAGTGCTACCCTCTGAGGTTCAACTATTTAAAAACAACTTGATTACAGTATAATAATTTCTTTTTATATTATTTTGTATTAAATATATGATTATGGCATCATGTCATGTTCTATTATATTACATTATTTTATACTATATTGACAAGGTAATGATTACAGCTAAAGGCAACAAAAACTAATGCAGTAACACATCAATAAATCCATTGCCTTGGACAAGGGTTATATCATACCTGCTGTCTATTCAGAGAAAGAAATTTAGTGCAGGAAACAGAACTTCTCAGCAGCATTCGAAATCCCATTTGTTGAGGTAAAAGCTGAAACCACAAAACAAGAATATATGAAAATCTTTATAGTTCATAATTTTTACTACCGGTATGAAACAATTTTACTTATGTTTATGGTAACTGACAAATCAAAAATTTTTATTTCATCATTTCTCTTTCATTTTATTACATCATTCTATAAAAACTTGATAGAAAGCCAGTAAACTTGAGGTTCATCAACCAGTCAAAACTATCTGTCACACACAATAACAATATATGTCAGAGAATATTTATAATTAATGTAGGAGTGCAAATTCACTTCTGCCGCAAAATTGTTTATAGTCAAGATTATTTCAGAGTTTTATAAAACCGAAACTTATTCGATCTCTAAAAATGATGAAATTGTTTAATGTTACCTTTTAAGTTTTTAGTATGAAACCAATTTAACATAAATACTAGCAGTTTGCCTCCCGATGCACAGAATGTTTCATTTTTGATTAGGCCAGTTGTTTAACACAAATATACGGTAGTTGAAATAGTTTGCTAGTGAAATCCAGCATGTAAAAATCTAAAAAGAACTTTTACAAACATTCTGTTCCTAAATAAAATGCTTTATTACGCAAAGAAAAAGAATGAGAAAATATAAATAACAAAAAGAATTGCTTATTAGTAAGTTGTTTACCATCCATTCATCTATTTTCTCTGAAATATATGCAGCCTCCTCCCTAGATATCGGTCTTGTCTGAAAATATCTCTGTAGAGAAGTAGCAGACACTACGGGTGACATGAGCCCCACCCCTACAACTAAATATATAAAAGTCTATTTAGAAAAAAAGACAATGATCTATAAGTAATTATGTGTATTATTGAGAAAAGATGGTACATCAATAAAAGTCATATAAAGTTATAAGTAGCCAGTTTTACTTACTGATCAAGATAAGTTTGTGCATATTTAAAATATAATTTGAAATATGGCTACTGTCAAACTCTTTTTTATGGAAAGGTAAAACTCGTTTGTGTGGTGAAACAAGAAGTTACAGTTTATATATACGTTACAATAAATAAATTCAAACCACTAGATTGCATTTAAATGATTTCCTCAAAGTATGAATCAAACTATCAGCCACGCTTGGTATCTAGAATTTGATTCTTAAACTGCTTTACGAATCTGACAACAGCACTCGTGTCATTCAATAAACAATTTTGAATTGCTAATTTAAGATCCTGTTTATTGTATTAAATTATACTTTTGTGTAATAAGTGCTCTAGTGCCATGAATAACTGAAATATTTGTGAGAGAAGATAACTAACTAGGAGAATAATAAACTGGTGGTAAGATTCTGCTGAAGTAAGCATAACAATGACCTTAGCAAAGTCACTTTCATTCCATAGGTATACAATATAATATATCATATCCTTTTTTGGGGTAAAAGTACTTGATGCTGATATCTAGAAGTTTTAGTATGTGGTATATTATGTATATTATTATATATTATATATATTATATTATGCTAGCTAACCAAAAATAATGAACTAATACTTTACAAAAAATGTTACCCTCTTATTAAGGAAATTAATCCAAGTGCATATGAGCCTCTTACTACTAATAAAGGAAAGTCAGATGTATCAGATCTTGTTTAGATAACTGCTATATTGAAAAGACTATTAATATAAAACATGAACTTCACAGCGGCCTAGCAATACTCTAATCTGTGTCTCCCTCATCAATCAGGAACTGTGACTAGCTCAGCCAGTAATTATTAGACGGTGTGAATAACTACTTAATAAATTTATGGTTTATAAAGCTAAGGCTGGCTTATCTATGTATAAATCCCAGTGTTTGCCTTTCTGTCATCTATCATTTATACGGGCCTAGGTACCATGATAATATTTTGGGTATAAAAATACACTTCCCAAAGAGTTTGAACTCAAAACCTTCAATTCTGCAGACAGACATTCTGATCACTCAATCACAAAGGCTACTTGCATTACAATTGAATAATTGTACACATAGCTATTAGATCTCTTAGAAAACACAATGCCGTATAGAGTATAGAGTGAAGAGTATAGAGTGAAGCATAATTTGCTAGCTAGCTACTCACTTAAGTTAATTAAATGAGCCAATTTGCTAATTTTGCTATTGGATATTTAGTCAACTTAGCTAATGGCAACTGTAAAACCTGCCACTGTCTATTAACTGTTTTTAATTACTTGTGCAATGTTGGACATTCCACTGGTTCATTTTTATTCTTGGATGTTCCTATTCCATCTTCCCACAGCAGAATAACATATGGTTTGATGAGCTGATAACTATCTACTCCATGATTTGGAGGTGAGTTATCTTTATTAGATCAGGTCTTTCTTTAAACTAGACTTCTGGAACTTAGGTATGTAGGTATGTAGGTATGTAGGTATGTAGGTATGTAGGTATGTAGGTATGTAGGTATGTAGGTATGTAGGTATGTAGGTATGTAGGTATGTAGGTATGTAGGTATGTAGGTATGTAGGTATGTAGGTATGTAGGTATGTAGGTATGTAGGTATGTAGGTATGTAGGTATGATGTTTGTTTAAATGTAATATATTTAGTGTTTTAAATTTACTCAGACTTGTAGAAAAAACTATTTATTGATTGTTTCTCTAGAGGTTAGCTTGTGTTCCTTTGCAACAATGGGCAAGAAGTGTACAATTTATTTTACATTCTCTAGTGAGTTTCCTACAAAAAATTGTCAGTTTTAGCTAACTTCATCACATTAATGTAAAGCACTGATAACCTGTAAGTTTGTAAATGATAGCTAGCAAGAATTTAACAACAATGGAAACCATTTAATGTTTGTTTCAACAGTCCTGCTCTCACCATCTAAAGCTGATTTACCAAGGATTTTTAATTAAAAGGCATTTTATACACAAATTCGTAAATGAACAGAATAACATTAAACATGTTTTTCAGGCTCAAATTTTTGGGGAATTTGAAGCTCAGCCTAACATCCTGCTTAAAATGACAAATGATGTTGCTAACTTTATTCATCCTTGAAGGAAAAATATAGCTTTAATCCAGTGATTTGAGGGTTTCTTCATTGTAACATATATAAATGGTGGCCCTTGGTTTGTACCACCAAACCAAAAAGACAAATACAAATAAACGTGATTTACTTTAAATCATGTAAAGATTGTTATACAGTTGAGTCATTCAAATTTGGTCCACACCAGAACTATCAAATTAACACCCGAACACATTCTTCACTCACACAAGGAAATAAACGCTAGTAAAATTGTTTTGTTAAGTTGATTAAAGTTAAAAAACTATTCGCTCCCAGTTTTTGTTTGATGAGAATCATTAATTGAAAAATGCTGAGCCAGAATCTTTAGTCAGAATTCTAAACTTTTTAAAAGTTGATAAATTTAACTCTGTTTTAGTATTTTTGATTTCTTTTTGTTAAACAAAGACTTTTTCACATTATATCGGTTTTTTTTTATTTGACAGGGACAGCGAGCGGCTCAGCCAGTATTAAGACTCTGAAACATCTTAGTGGTAGATAATTTCTCTGCTCATGACTATCTTTTTTATAGATGAATTTGACTGCTTGCACATAATTGTTAGTTGTACCAATTCTCTAGTGTATTGCAGGCTACCAAACATAAACCAGTGTGTTCAAGCAGCCATCAGACACGTATGTGCACAGTATGAGAGTAATAAGCTGACATGAGCAGGAGGTAGGATTCAGTGCACCGTGGATAGTTTCATTTCTACACTGAATAATGAATACTAATCAGGGAGACTCCGGACACAGCTGGTAGACTATGTAAACAATTACCTAATAAAGTGATGATTTATTACCATACAGCGTCTGCAGATTTATTCATTCATAGCTTTGTTTAATCTCAATCTTCGCCTATTATTTAACTCTCCATCATCACAACCACAGAAGGTTTAGTCTAATTAAAATTGCAATGATTAGTCTGAAAGGAGACTGCTTCTATTATATTGAATGATCTTTATACTGTGCAAAATATATGAGTCATTTTACAATTGGTTTTTATACTACAATATGTAAAATCATAACATTTTTTGTTAAGGCCATTGATCTAATCTAGTCAAACTTAGTACAACGGAATAGATACAGTGTAGCAATAGCAAAAGTAGTCATGACTTAGACCCATTCTAAAAGCGGATGTTACTGAACTTGGGATGGCAGCCCTTTGAGCATCTTTAAAGATAAACTTGCAACAAAATTCACATTACAGTTATTTGGCAACAAAAAATTCACCATGTCTTACTCTGTTGTGTTGTAGGTGCCAAATACGTGGAAATATGATTACAAGCCCTTAAAAGCTCAAAAACGAAAAGCTGCTGTAGATTGGAATCTGTTTATTTATCTGACGAAGTTATTACAGTTTGCTTATCATCTTGTCACGCGATGTTCTCACGTGTATTGAAAGGCCAATAAAAAGCTTACTATAAAACGTATCGTAGCACTAGTTTATGACAAACACTTCGGGTTTTACCGAGGTCCCCGTGTCAAATATAGATGCTCGCTACTTTACAGTTTTGTTTCGGCATTATTCAATCGTCAAGTCGTAATTTGATCACGTGACCCAATACTTCGCAAATAATTTGTGCAACACTTTGATTATCACAGGTAACCAACAGGCTCGTCATGATTATCAGACAATGATATGTACTCCTTCGTGCTAAGGTTAAAAAGTTTAACGACTTTTTACGGTAAGTTATAAGATATCAGTGCTAAAAGTGACAGCATTACAATGACGATAAAACAGAGGCATAAGAACAATAGACATGGTTTTATTGAATGCGTGAAGTATATTTGTGAAAATATTTTGACGAAAGAGGTTGCATGAAAGTGTAAACAGAAACCATCCTGTAACAGCTACATCCCATTTGAGCCGTATTGGAAAGCGAATCCAAACTACGGCGGTCTCGTGTGGCTGCGATTAACTGTTCGTTTTTTTACCTTTAAAGAGTTTGTAATTACATTCCCATATATTTTGCACCTACAACACAACAGAGTAAGACATGGTGAATCTTATGATACCAAATAAATGTTATGTGAATTTTGTTGCAAGTCAACCTTTAACTAATAACTTGATATGAAAGTATCCTTCATAACATTCTTTAAGCTTGTAAGGGCTGATTACATTTTCTGTTAGTTTCTTCAAATTGAAGTACTGAGTTTTAGGCTTATATGTAAAGGTAGCAAACAATTCAGTCAACTCAGAAACATATCTTGCATTTGTAGCAACCTTTTACAGCATTTATTATTAGCTCTCTACATTCGTACAATTTTTAATAAGTTGTTTTGCTTTTAGCTTTTGTTAATCTAGTTTTGCGAGGTATAAATTTCTCCGCTGCGTTCTGGAATCTCTTTGGTATTGTAAACATAAAAGAACACCAGCTTGGCACATTCTAGCGTGTAAAGTTGATTGCAAGTCTCATCTATTGTTCTTGGTTGTCTTTCTTTGGCTAATAGATATGAAAAAGCGTATAAAACTTTCCAATCAGTGTGCGAATGCTGATAAAAATCACCGTATTCCCTAGCTTAGCCCGTTTAAGTTTTGTAGACTTAACTTAAAAGAAACAATTTTTGTTAGAATGTTTAGGGTACTGTCTGCTTAAACCCGTTTCAACTGATTTGGTTTCATAGAACCAATTACTAATGGTTCTATGAAACCAAATGTTTAAATTCACAGCTTACTTTGTGAGAGCTTTGACTGTGCTTAGTGAAATGTGAAAGATATGTGATATGTGAAAGATATGTGATATGTGAAAGTGATATGTGAAAGCTATGTGATATGTGATATGTGAAAGATATGTGATATGTGAAAGTGATATGTGAAAGATATGTGATATGTGAAATTGATATGTGATATGTGATATGTGAAAGTGAGATGTGAAAGATATGTGATATGTGAAAGTGATATGTGAAAGATATGTGATATGTGAAAGATATGTGATATGTGAAAGATATGTGATATGTGAAAGTGAAAGATAAAAGTTTAAATAAGTTTCATCACGAATTCTCCTGTTTAAAATAGACATTAAAGCAATCAGCCAAAATTTAAATTTTGTAATTTTAATTGCAGAGCAATCATTATAGCTATGTAAGAATTGTTAGAAACTCTATAAGAACACTTATTTATTGGTAGCATTATTACAAGTACCATTGTGTGATAGTAAAAGATAGTGATAGTAAAAGCTAAAGTTGTTTTCAAAATGAATGTTTGATAACAATAATAATTGGCAGTCATATCTATTGATTTTGTTGGATTTAATCCTCACCATGTGCTGCATTTTGTTGTATAAAACTGAATACTACCTAACTATTAGTTCACTAATCTAGATAACACAGAGGGTAACTACTACGATAGGTCATAATGTGACACAAAATAGAAGCGCAACACCATTAAGCAACCAACAACAACACGGCTCACACATGGGCTCCTGAATTCTGCACACATCAATGAGTAAGCAATGCACAGCTGGGCTTAATAAAGGATAATTCAAATTCCACCAATAATTACTTTGGAATAATAAAATAACATTTTTTGAATGGCACACAAAATGTCCTTCACCAAGAGAATGTAAAATATCTCCTTGATTATGTCGTCTTGTTTAGAGCTAAGACTTTCTGACACATTTTTTCAATGGTATTGAAACAAGCTTGGCACAAAGATTTTCTCAAAACTCAATTTATTTGTCTGTTTTGCAGTTAGTTTTTGGAGAATTTTTGAGAAATCGCATTTTTATACTTATTTTCATTAAGTAGACTTTGTTCTTGTTTCAAAATTTAAAAGCCATACTTCAAATGCAGTGGTTTTAATAACCATGTTGGCCAAATAATGTAAGTTTTTGCTAGAA
The DNA here is from genome assembly GCF_963576615.1 of Watersipora subatra. Taxonomy (NCBI): domain Eukaryota; kingdom Metazoa; phylum Bryozoa; class Gymnolaemata; order Cheilostomatida; family Watersiporidae; genus Watersipora; species Watersipora subatra. The sequence continues at coordinate 62,369,492 of NC_088715.1, forward strand.
ACTACAACGTAACTAAGATTTTTCAATAGGCCTAGCGGATAAGTTGTTTAATTTTTAATTGCAAACCTTTTGGTTTGAGCTTGTGAAAAGGAATATACCATCCTCTTTGATAACTGTTGCAACATTAGGTGTTACATGACTAGCTACACGAAAAAGTCATTTACAGCTGCCAACATAACTAAACCAACTAAATGTGCCAACATTCTTATTAAAATATTCTGTGCTCTACACGAATCTATTGTCAAGTTGGGTGTGTAAGAGTTTGACCTAGAAAATTTCTGCCAGTTTGTTTCTGTACAACAAACCAGAAAAGTTAAAACAAATTATTAGGCTGGAAGCTTTCAGCATGAAAAAACATTCTAGGAAACAAAAAGCTGGCAAATTTTGGACAGATTTTTGTTTCTAGACTAGGGATTTTATCTCACATTTTCAACTTTTTATTACTATATGAAAATAAAGTTCAATAAGAAATGCAAATCAACATTAGAAAGAACAAAAAACTGATTTTTTTCTATTGTTGCTTAAATTATTATTAAAACAGATGACAACTAAACAAGCTGTCAAGTGAAGAAATAAAATGGAAGATTATGGCTTTTTAGTTTAGTAAATAAAGTCACTTGTTTTTTCAAATAAAAATGTAGAATGGAGTCACAAACACTTCACTTTTGTCTATGTTGGCGTTGCTCATGAATAAACAATTATTTACAAGATTTCGAGCTAAACTCACTATCAAGACCAGTGATTTCTTAAGCTTTCAACATTTGCAACATTTCTTTTCAAATAGAGGTTTTAACTGGCCAGAAGCGATCTTTATAAACAAAATGAAAACTATAACTTCGTGTTTTCCACTTTTAAATTTAATAAGTTATATTAAAAAATTAGAGGCGGTAAGGAGATCAAATCTCTTGTCGGAGGTTGATTTTGTCTATGTTATTTATTTAAGGTAATGGTTTCTCACAACCCATGTCATTGCGACTGTTCAGAACTGAAAGCTGTATGATAACAACAGCTGACTTTGTGAACTAGTGAATGAAGTGTCAAAGGTTAGGAGTACTATTAAAGCAAAGCAAAGGTATTGCTTTGCTCAATAGTACTTGTTTGCTGTTGGGCTACTCCGCACAAAGGTACAAACACACTTGGCGATATTCAGAGCGATATCGCGCTGCGTGGCTCTAATCTGCGCTAGAACTCGCTCAGCGAGCTCATGCAGAGTGATCCCGCAAGAAATCCTCTGGCACAACTTTATCGCTCGTGAGATGCATTTCGATTGGTTTATTTTTTTCCCAGAATGCAATTTTATGGCGAGTAATTATTTCTTATCGATATTCTATTTTATAGCAGCAAAATTTTGCTATTTTTTATGATTGAAACACCATCAGAACGAACACTGACTTGTTCATAAATTTAATAGAAGCACTCTCAGTCCTGTACAACGTAACACACAAAAATTACAAAAAAACTCAGTCGAAACCAACATTTGGAGTTTATCGTTGCACAGGTTGACCCTCTTGAGAATGATATATATTTAATATATTAAACATGAAAAGCTACTATTAAGTAAAATATTTATATAAAAATTGTAAAATATTTCTGTTAAAAAAACATAAATTGTTTTTCCTTATGTTTTTTTTTGTAGTTTACAATCCGTAAAAGTGAGATAGGCCTAATAACAAAATCGGAAGTTGTTTAGGTCGTTGCCAAGACGGCAACATATTAATTTACTTAAATTTATTAATAACTCCGAAGAAACTGATGTTACGGAATTTTATTGGCAGTTTGTGAGTGTACCTACGTCATTGTTTGCTGATTAATTGCTCAAGGGTGTTTAGGCACACGCCAGCAATATCTTCACGCCCCTTATGACACTTGCTCGAGATAAAATCGCCCAGTGTGTCTGAGCCTTTACTCAAAGCAAAGGTGTTGAAACCAAAGTCTGCTAGATAGCTCACAAAGTGTAAGCTGATCAGGAAAAAGGAGGCCTTTTGCCTTTCTGAATAAAATGTCAGGCTTTGAATCAGAAGTTTCTTCGGTCAAGTAACAAAGATTGAATAGTGGTAACTCACAATTAGACATGAAATTTATTTACCAAAGCTTGATGACTTGTTTTGGAAGTTAGAGCTGTGGAAACTAGTCCATGTAGTCATTACAATGAGCTTCGCCGTTTCATAGTATTATCAATTGAAAACTTATCGATATAATTTTGGAAAGACTTCTCAAGAATGGCCTCAGACTGTGGCTTTGTGTTAAAGCAAAATATATATGTAAAGTAAATTAAAAGCTATTATTAAACTGAACTTTAGCAATGGGACAAACTAAGTGAGAGTTACATTGTGACAGCTGGGGCCTTGCTTAGTAAAATAGGAAATGTGAGAGTTCAAATAACTCTCATCATAAATTCTATTCTTTGAAATAAACATTAAGGTGATCAACAGAAAATAATAAACTATGTGATGCTAATTGCAAGGCATTTATTGCAGCTATGCAAGTGTTGTTCAAGACAGTTAAAGAACACTTATTATCAGTAGCATTGCTACAATTACAATTATGCAATACAGGTAAAAGTATTGTTTTTGAGATGAAATTTTGATAGCCATAATTATTGGTAATCATACCTGTTGTTTTTGAGTCTCTCATTCCTTATCATTCGCTGCATTTTGTCCTATAGAATGTGACACTAGCTTGCTAGTAGCTCACTAACCTAGGTAGTAGCTACTACGTTACGCCGTAACATAACGTAAGGCAGAAGTACGAAACTATGCAACAATCAAAAAGTACTCAGCCCACACACAGCTTTTTTCAACCTCTATACATCAAAAAGTAAGCCAAAGTGCAGCTTTGGCTTATAAAGGATAATCATTATAAATATATTTATAAAAAAATAGAACTATATAAAGAATACAGCTTTCTAGCAAAGCTTGCAGGTTCAGGATAAATGCGCTATTTTGTTAATAACAAACTGTTTTGTGTTTTATGCAAGGTTTTGAGTCATATTGCATATACAGTAGATGCTCCCATAATGTATACCTCCTATAATGTAAACTCCAGATGAGGTGAAAAATCTATGTGAAGTTTTCGCTGCATACTACCTAAAGTATTCTCTAAAACTTAGAGTGTAAAATTGATGAAGGTTGTCAAATTTGATTTGAATAACGAAATATCGTAAATAGCCTCAAAACATGTACTTTTTCTTGCTGCACTTGTGTGAGAAAAGGACATGGCGGGTTATCTTATTATGATTATTTGTACTCTGGCAGTCTAGCTGGTTGTGACAGATCATCAGACATGCTGATAAAACACAGAGAATAGTTTATAATTTAGAGCAAGTTTTCATACAAGTGTCAGCTAGATCAGGTCAGAAAATGAATATTTGGTAGTGACAACAGTGGCTCTGTTGCCTAATGGAAAAGGCGTCTGATTTTGAATCAGAAAATTGTGGGTTCGAGTCCCATCAGGGTCAATGTTTTTTAGTTTTGTAGTTTTAGAAATGTTAACATACTCCGTAAACTGATCATGATTTTGCACGATGATTGTTGTCAATTTTTACGACATTTATTTTTACAAATGATAAGGTTGATTGTTCAGCTCAAACTACATGTAACTGTTTGATGCAGGAAGTTTACAGGAAATAACCTTTATGTTGTCAGACATTAATTTACTAAAACAATTGAATGAAAGTATTTGAATTGAAATAAACCGCTAGTTTTTGTTCAATTATCACGTTTATTGTTTTAATAGATAGTAGCAACTGAGTCTGTAGTCATATGAATAAGGATATATATCCCAAGTAGCTCATGCACACACTTTATGTAATGATATTATCTCTGGTTGATTTATTGAATGTAAATTGATATGGTCAGTGAGTAATAAAACAGTTATATGTTACTTTTTAATAAGAACAGTATTTTGAGCGTATATATGCTGATAACTACTAGTAGAGGAGAGTCAGGTGTATCAGGTCTTGTGTAGATGACTCATAGATTAACAGGTCAATATAGAGTATAAACTCTACAAGCGCCTAGTATTATTCTTATCTTTAGTTTCCTCATCAAACAAAGATAGTGACCAGCTCAGCCAATATTAATTATGAAACATATCGGTATTGATATTCTTTAAAGATTGTGCTTAATGAGTCTCTGGTAAGGATATTCAATTTTTAAGATAAATTTTTTCAGCTGCATTGAGCTTTTAGTTTTTAGATTTACTAGTGTGCAGCAGATAATGTGAAGCAAACAAACCGTAATGTGCAAGGGATGCACTTGCAAAAGTATGAGGGAAATTGCCTGACCTAATAATAAGGTAGCAGTCAGTGTTCTGTAGATAGTCGGATTAATAGGTATACTGAATAATGCATATTAATCAGGGAAACTCGGAATGAAATAATATTTAGAGGTCTTTATCAATGCTTTAACTGCTTCAGCCAGTCCACTATCTAAAATATAATATATAAGTTGACTCTGACATAAGCTGATGTACAATGACTAAAGGACTAATTTGACAATGTAATTGCTATAATATAGATACATGTAAAGATAGATAAAGATGATAGATGAGTTTCAATACAAAAGCATTGAGACTCTTGACATAATCATGTTTTAGGAATACTCATATATATATATATATATATATATATATATATATATATATATATCTGTATATATATATATATATATCTGTATATATATTATAATTATATATAATTATTCAGTAAAATACATGGAAAAAGTTGATGGAACGGAATAAACAGCTATTTCTCAATTTATTATATGTGTTTGCCCCGATAGATAATAGGTTCTCAACTTCTGAGGCTAGGGCTGTACGAATAAGTAGAGATAACCCTAAGTTGCCTGTGCGCACACTTTTTTCTAATTATTTTAGCTTTAATTGATTGTAATTGATTGTTGACTGGTTGTGATTTGTTACTGGTTGATTTGTGATTGATTTAGTGAGTAGTAACAGAGAGAATTAACTGTTGTCTTTATAATAAGAACAGTAATCCAAGTGTATATGCACTGATTCCTATGAGTAGAGGAAGTCAGGTGTATAAGGTCTTGTATAGATGACTCCTAAATTAAGAAGTATTTTAATATAGACTAGGAACTTTACAATATCATAGCAGTATTCTTAACCATGTTTTCTTTATCAAATAGGGACAGTGACTAGCTCAGCTACCGTGTACAAATTGTAACAGTAGTTGATAATTTTTTGCTAGTGATTTCTCATTTTAAAGAATCATTTCAATTTTTGCAGATTTCCTAGTGTGACACAGACTACGGCAAACAAACCGACATTAAAAAGCTGCCATCAGTCACCAAACTTACTAAAGCTTAGCAATATTCTCATCTCTGTTTTCTTCACCCAGCAAAAATGATGATCTTCTCAGCTACTATTGGTAGTCTGCAGCATATCAGTAGTTGATAATTTCTCTGCCAAGAACTATCAAATTTTCAAATGAATTCTACCAACTGCATTAAGACTTTAGTTGTATGTATTTCCTAAGTCAATGCAGACTCCCACACGTGAACTAGTATGCTCAAGCAACCATTAGACACACACTTGCTCAGTATGACAACAATAAAAATTGTCAAGTTAGAAAACATTATAAAAACTATTTGCGAAGAGCTTTTTTTTGATGGGTTTTTCAATTGAACAAAAAATTGAAATAATTTTTGTTTGTAGAAATAAAAAATCTTGTGAAAGCTGGTAAATTTACCTCATCATATTTTTGATTTTTTTATTCCCCTGCTTTTTTAAACCGGGACAGTGACCAGCTCAGCCAGTATTAATGTTATGAAACATACCACTGGTAGATTATCTTTATGCTAGTTACTACCTCTTTTTAAAACAAATCTTTTTACTTGCACTCAGCTAGTATTTTTAAGTACTTGTTAGTGCAATGCAGGCTATCACACATAAACCAACATAATCGAGCAACTATCAGACACGCTTGTGCAAAGTGTGAGAGCCTTATTCTGACACAATGGTAAGGTGCCGGTGTGGGCCCTAAATATAGTTACATTGTTACACTGAATCATGAATATGAATCAGAGAGACTCGAGATGTAGTTGATAGTTTAGGTAACTTATCACCTGAAGACATGATGATTTATGAAATTCAGGCTGGTTTATTCATTTTTCATTAACCCATTCACTGCCGTATGCGCATTTTTGCAAATTTCGCAGCAATCGCGCTATAACGTAATTTTATTATTTATTTAAAACAACCAACCATGTTCAGAACTTTTATGGTATTGACAGTGTTTTCTAAAAATTTCACTTTAAAATTGGCCTAAATTGACGAAGAAATTTAAAATTTTTGTTTGGAAATTTCCTACACAAAAACACACATTTTTTTCTGATGTTTGAACTATTTAGTGTTATTATGGATTTCGTGAGTACCTCCCGAGTTAGAAAACAGAGAATTACTTATTTTGATGACACTATAGCCAATTTAGATTCAGATTGTAGTTATTACATAGATAATTAAAGTAGCAGAACTAACTCTGATGGTGATGAAAGTAATAGTTTTGTAAGAGTAAGGAACATTGTAGAGGATCGTTTTAGCTTCGTAGAAATTGCAGTTTCTCATAGCTGTAACAATGCACAAAGAACAGATAAATCGATTTTTTTGCTTATAACTGTTTGTTACCACGTTAGAAAAATAAAATATATAACAAAAATGTTTTAGGTTGAGTTGGAAGTTGAAAAAATGCATACATATCATGGAGCAGAATCGGCAATTTTTGGTAAAATGGCGGGTAGTAGGCAGATAGTTAAATTTGTACATGGATGGCACTAAAAAGTTTAAGGTTTTAGTATTATGTATATAACTCTCAATGTTGGTGTGTCCGTGAACTTTTTCAGATGTAGCTACTGAAATCTTGGAATAATGAATCTGTATCGCAGAAGATTTGATCCTGGACCGTCCCTTTTGCCAGTCCGACACCATACTAAGTTAGTTACATGAGCTTGATAGATTCTTTAGGCAATATACGTCACCATATGGGAGCAAATATTCTACCGCTTTAGGTCACGGCGCCGAGTGATTGTTTAACGTCTCGAGAAGCTGGTAGCTCACATTAGTGAGCATACGCAAGTTATCCATTGACAGTGTGCCAGGTTAATAGCAAGTGGCAAGCAACTCTCATTACCTTTCATTGTTTATAAGCGGATTTTTAATACCTGGGCAACACTGGATAGCGCAGCTAGTCATCATATAACAGTGGAATTCCAAGTTTAAAGTACCTAATAGAAGTTGTTTATTTATAGATAAGAGAAAAACTAATTTTTACTACTTTTTTATGCTGTATAAAACATATGTATATTTTTTCAATTAGTATTTATGTTTTAATACATAAATTTGTGACATTCGTTAAATTCATCACTGTAATCTAGTAGTCATTAACAAAACTGAGCAGGTAGTAATAACAAAGTAGTAAATTCTTAGACACTTTTTGTCACTTTTTGATAATGTACTAATATATTGTTATTACAGTCTTTATTTAGCATTTTCTAAAATTTTAAAATATCTGTAGTCAATAAATCATTATTTTACACAAAAGTACTTTAATTTGAAAGGAACTACTAGAACCCTTGTATACGTATGTTCGAGGTGCATCTTCAAAATTTAAATTTTCTAAAGTTCGTTTTGATCTTAAACAAAATAATGTGTCATTTTACATGTAAGTGCAGATACTTTGTCAACATATTTGAATTAAAATATAGTAGTTTTACCTTTTTAATAGTGCAGTCTTTGAAGTATGAATTGCATGAATGAGTTGCAAAGGTTGCTAGATATGGTGGCTGCATATACATTGATTATAGTAATGTTTTATTTTATACCAGTAGTAATCTGCCTGGAGCATGAAGAAACAATTTTTTATTAAATTGTATGTAGAACATTTATATTATAGACCTTATCATAAAAGATATGTGAGATTAAGAATAAAAAATTTGCACAAGCAGAAACTTACATATAAGGAAAATTAGTTTAGAGGCTGAAAAATGAAATTTCTTTTTCTTCAAATAATTATTCAGATAAAATTCATTTTCCCTGAAAATGTACTTTCAAAACCTGTTATAACACAGGTTTGCTACGTAGCTGTTGGAAAGGCTATAGCTAATAAATGAGGAATATCAACTTCAAGTAGTCCATGCACACACTTCATGTAACATTTTAGTTTTTATTCCAGGTTTGGTTGTTTGAGTGATGTACCCTAGACTAGTCAGTGAGTTATAAGAAAGGAAGTTATTCATTACCCACTTAATAAGAACAGCAATTTAAATGTATACATACTGATGACTATTAGTAGAGGAGAGTGAGGTGTATAAGATCTTGTATAGATGACTCATAGATTAACAAGTCTAGCAATACAGAATATAAACTGCACAACAGCCTAGCAATATTCTAATTTGTGTCTTCCTCATCAAGCAGGAAAAGTGACTAGCTTGGCTCTCATTTAGATAAGGCAACACAGCATTGGTTGATAATTATTTTGCTGGTGACTATCGTTTTACGAATGAATTTTTTTAATTGTACCAGGCTGATATTTGTGGAGATATCCTGGTGCATAGCAGATTGAGCAAACAAAAGATTAAGTGCAGATAAGCCAGCAGACAGTATAAGATTAATGTCCTGACGTATTGATAAGTTAGAGGTCAGTGCACCAGGTGGAACAGGTGGAATAGTTACTATGTTACACTGAATAATGAATATTTAATGAGAGAGACTCGGGATGTAGTTAATGGCTTATATAAATATTACCTAACAATTTAATGATTTATAAAGTATGAGCCGATTTATTGAATTCTATTTCTGTGTTGCTCTGATGCTATCTACAAATGGCTGGTTTACAAAAGAGCTTGTGCTAATAATAGAAATTATCTACTTTACGATGGGATTAAATCAGGTCTTTCTTTAAACTAGACTTCTGAAAATTAGGTATATAAGTATGATGTTTGCTTAAATATAATAATATATGTAATGATTCAATTTCACTAAGATTTGTTGAGAAAGATATTTGCTTATTGCACTTGTAGAAGTCTAGTATATTTAGCCTTTGTTCCTTGGCATTGATAATCATTACAAAAATGATCTCTTTTTACCTTTGCTCTTGTGCTACAAAAACCTTAGCAGCTTCAGTCAATTTATTCGCAATGAAGTAAAACGCTGATAGCATGTAGGGTTTTAAATAGAAAGCCACAAATGACTTGAAAAAATATTAGGCATCTGGCTTCTAAATTAATAACTTTATTTTGTGATACATAAAAGAGAACACCTAAAAGCATGAGTTGTACTGGAAATACTTTTTTATAAAGTTTTGTTTATAAACAGAAAAAAATTAGATGTTCTTTTATTGCTCAAGCTATTAAAATTTTTTTAATCCAGTTTGAGCATTAAACTGGATATGACAAATGTTGGCTGTACTTTTATTTATACTTAAAAATAATTTAAATTTGATGTAATAATTTGAAAGTTTGTCTAAAGACCAATACAAAGCATAGCCTTTAGCATATACCATAAACCTATAAAACAGTTAAAAGATAATGTCAACAAACAATGTCAATTTTGAATTCCTTCCATGTTTGCAAAAAATCTGATAAAAAGCCATAAAATATGCTGACACCGAGTATATGTTGATCAAATCAAGGTCTTTTTAAAACGCGTATCACTTTGAACATTTTTCAAACATTAGAATGTAAATGACAAGTTTACCTTATGCTCTAATAGATTAAAATGTGACCTTGAAAGTAGATGAGCGTGATATTTTGTTACAGTTCAACATGTTAATTTTTGTGTCCTGGTTACTAAACAAACTAATTACCAAAGGTTTCGTGGAATATTTTTTATAAGAATAGTTCAGAAGTCCAAAATATAATTTGGTGTTACGCCTAGTGATTATGCCATTCATCTGTAATTTTAAAAGTGGTTGACTGACTGAGAATTATGGCAAAATGCCTTCGCCGTGTATACTCTGTATTTATGACCCCAACCAGGAAGTAGCTGCAGTTGTCTTTTCGCACACTAGTTATTAATCAAGCCCTTTTTGGCTCCAACAAAACTATCTGTACACTATATGGCGCAATATGGTACCGGACACGTTTTGTTAGTACCACAGTATCCTAATAACATACTGTACTAGTAACACAATGTACATAATAACAACATTCTAGCGATACCATAATGTTAAAAGCACACATGCAAAGTTTAAGTAAATAAAAATAATCTATGACACAAAATCATTTAGTGAAATTATGTAGACTTGGTTTAATGTCTATAAATACTGTTCATTAAGACAAAATTTGTTTACATCTGCTGTGATGGAAAGAAAACATTCTTCCACTAAATGATATCAATTATTCTTATTGTAAACAATAACCACCACTCAGTAAAGTCTAGGAAAACATCATATGGCATTCTAGAAAAGTGCTCATAAAGCGACTCGTTTGATAATCGCTGTATTCTTAGAGAACTTAGCTTACCTAGTATTAGTTCTACTCTGGTATGATTTGTGATTATTGAGAAAGTAAAGTCATTGGAAAAAACAAGAATGCATTGCTAGTCTGTCTACCATTAGGGAATCTGATCCATAACTCTATAAAAAAAACATTGGATGTAGGTTTAGGTGGTTGGTGAAGTCTGTGAGTAAATTCCAACAAATTATTACATATGCGCTATCCTAATTTAAATGAATTTGATTTGGTTTTCTAAAGGTTAAATAGAAGTTACCATTACAGGCAGCTCAAATACGATACTTTAATTAAATTTACCATAAAACAGTTATTTATTCTAATTCCACAGTACGATGGGTGGTCTATTACACCTTAATGCTTTGAAATCCAACCAGTTCATTATATGCAAACTAAAAATGCAACTGTTTTAACTATTTTTATAATATACAATTTAATTACTAGATTTCTATGGCTGCTAACTTGTATAGCAGAGGATTTACATAAGCATATCGATGTTATTAGAAAGTGAGATAGTTAACAGAATGATACTAACTTTTTAGATACTATGGCGGACAGATATAGTGGAGTGTTCTCAATTGTTAAAGATGCAGTGAGCAAAAGATAAATATGAGATGACAACTAAAGACCATTGCATTAGCAATAGTTTTCACTCAAAACTTCAATGATGCTATTTTCCTAAGCCTTAAGGCATGGCTTATGAAAGAAAGTTTGGCTCTCCAACTCAAACGATCATACGTAAAACATCTACAAAATAAATTTCGTGTTATTCATTTTGGTGTTATTAATTGTAATTTATATGCGATTTAAATAAGACTCTTGAATCATGTTTCAAACTAAAAAGCTTTACCTGCCAATTTTAAATTACTTTTTAGTATGTTTCTTTTGGCTTCAATGGTATCCCTAAGAAAATATATTTCATGTTCGAGATAATCATTTAGAGAAAGTGTTCATAACTTCATACACATTTTAACTAGGTTAGGTGTAAAAATGAATGTTGAGAAGTGACAGCATTGGCCTTGTGGCCTAATAGATAAAGCTTTGTAGATAAAGATTGTAGAAACGAGTTCCACCAAGTTCAATTTTTTAATTTGAAACACATATTATGCTACTTTCTGCAATACAAGTTTGCGTTATATTGCGCTACGGCTTTGTGCGGAGTGAGCAAATATCAACGAACTAGAGGTTTAGATATGACAAAAGCCATCATGAACTTTCATGCCATGTACCAGATGCAAAAAATACTCACTCAGATGAAAGCTAGAGACCCCGGTAACAATCACTTCAATCCTCATAACAATCCTTATAACAAAATTGAATATTAGAAGTTGTTAAACGAGTTTAATGTGAGAGCTCAAGACTTTCTAGAAATTGATCAACCCACTGAAGGTCTGAGATATATACGTGCATAATGTGGGCCTCCAAAGGTAGAGGGTCTCGGATTACATCACCATGAAAAAGTGTATCCTAAATACCCATCGACTGCTTCAGATAACAAGTACATGAGTGCAAAGATCTGGTGCCAATGGCCGAGGTACTTATTACCAGTTTCCTAAATAGAATTTGAGTGTGGGTACTTAAATTATTTTTCAACTCAAGATCCATTTGATTATAGTTGCAAATAGTTTACGAGTTCAGGAATAGTAAAATTAAACGGTAATATTAGGACTTACGTTTAATGGCACGCGAGTACAGGCTAGACAAGCTGGTTCAGGTCACGAATTGCGAAAAGAGTTTTCAACATTAGCCAATGATCGCATTCATGGGAAGCAGTCATAGCAAGATTCGATAAAAAACTTTGAAGATTAATTGAGCAAAACGAAAGGAATGACCCATTACGTCATTGTTAAATGATTGTATTTGATACCCACTAATATGAATGTGAATGTGCTTGAAAACCGTGTTCTGGATTTCAATGATAGATTACAAATAGCCAAAGATATTGTGTTGTTAGTGAAAAACCTGATCGTTCAAAGCCCAAAGTTTTAGCAACACAAAAAATCCAAAGTTGTATCAAAGCCGAAGCTTATAACTTTATCAAACCCTGTTGTAACTTTACCACAGCCCGTTGCAGCTATACTAAAACTGCAAATCGAGCTAGAGACTACTCTAGCACCCAAAGTAAAGATTTCACTAAAACCTAAAAAAGTAGAGAAAGACGTTTTTGAAAATAGAAAGCTTCTACTCATTGGTGGGATTGTAGTGACTGGTATCGCTAACCCGGTTTGGGTTTAGTTTCATAATTTTTAAATTATAAAACTACATTTCATTTACAGCGTTTATAATTTCATCTTTTTTGCTTTTAAAATACTAGTATCTTTACTAAGAGCTGAGCTGTTCATTCTAGCTTCTCTAATTAACCTATAACGTTATCTATAACTATAAACTTTATCTTTATCATTCATAAAATTGTTAATCCCATTTTCGCTTATGCAACCATCGTTCATAGCGACTGAAACTCTCAAAAACATAAAGTTGTATATGGACTCTACTTCATTTGCAATAGGGGTGTGTTTAGATCATTTTTCTCTAAATAATGTATCGGGATAACCATAGAAACAGTACCACCCGCGCATACCGCTCCTAAAATATTTAGCCGGTACTATACCAATTGCGGTACTAGTCAAACCTGCGCCATTTGTGGAGTTTCCTAGAGGGATTACAGTACATAATGTTGCTAAACCTTTACAGGAGTTAACAGCCTTTCTGTATTTTTATACAAATACCTTCTATTTTATACTATCATTTGAATTTCACTACCTAATGCTATTATTTCTTTCATTCCAAATATGTGTGGATCCAGTGGTTGCCGATTCCTCGACAGTAGGATATAATTTATTTATCGCTTCTGCCATTTATATATAAACAAAATATCAACATTGAGGTTCCTTCCTAATTTGCTCATTTATTATACACTCACATCTATTTGCAACTCTCTCACAGAGTTCAACTAGTTTCTTCTTTATAGGTTAATAGATACATCACCGTTACAAAAGTTACCAACTATTATATTATCCACCGCCCATGAGCCCAACTATTTATCAAGTCCATGTAATATCTTATATTATCAGAGGCTGACACTGTCTTTTTATGATGTAGTTTTAGTAGTAATAGAATGTAATACTTACTACAATAAACTTATAGTGCAAAGGTCACTGCAGGGGTCACCGGGTATTCTAGAAACTGAGCACTCTTTGTATTTGTCAAAATTCCAATCTTTAGCAATATCGTGTCTTGATCCTCATACCTCACTCAATAAGATTTTTATCTCAAGGATCCATACTCCAAAAATTGATTTACCACTACCCTCAGCTTTTGGTAGACCTGTGACCTTGATATTTTTAGATTTACTGCTATATAATTCATAAAGTTAAATGCACAAAGTATAAAATTTTTTATACTGTTTATAAAATCTTTTATACTGTTTATAAAATATTATTCACTTTTTAGCAAATGATTTGCAAATTTTAAATTTATTGTGTATCAATGTTGTTTTGTGATTTAGCAACTGATCAGAGATTTCTATATTTTGTATAAATAACACATTCTCTCTATGTGCTCTCCAAATATCATATGAAGTTGAATATTATTTGAAGTTCGCATCACATAACCATAAAGCAGTTGAATCGTCATTTATATCTGTTGTAAATCTCCCCCTTAATATCTCCCCCATCCTTGCTCTAAACCAGGACAAAATTCTTTGGTCTTTATATAGCTTCTTTAGGTTCTTCCTTTTAGTGTCGTATTTTCTAGCAAATACTCCAACTTTTCTACAATATATACACATTTTTCATTAAGCTAACCGTATTCATTGATGCAAAGTCTAGTATAATTGATATGCGTATAATATTTTTACCTTTAGGTCTTTTTGGTAGATGCTGTGTTCGATTTTCATGTGGTATCAAGTTTCTAATGAACGTTGTCATCATTGTATAATAAATAAGATGTTTCTCTAGCAGTCTCCTCCCATCTTCAGCCCAAACACAGCACTTTTGAGTTGATATAATTATCTCCAGATGCTATGTCATTTATAAAATCGCTATCACTAATACTACGGCATCCATTACTCAACTCCTCTCTTTGCTGACTTTAATTTAACTGTCTATATACGATAAGACAACAGCTGCAACATTCCCCAAATAATTAAATTTATGTCGTGTGACAGATGATTTAAATACGCCAACAAACACACTTAAGTTGTGATGTTTTCAACTTGATAGCTTCAAGCCGAGTGAAACTTATGCCGAGTCCGCTGCCGTCATATTTTGGTCGCAAGCCATTGTATACAAATCTTGCTAGGTATAGTTCAATCGACTATATATGTATTTTGACACAAAAACTTTTAATTATTTGCTAGCATCGTCATTTGTAATTGTAACTATGAAACAGCTGTATCTAGTTGGTTTAGGTTTGACTGATATGATGGTGGACAGAGTGGTTTGATTTAAATTTGCTAGTTTGTATATCAGCTCAGTAGTTGCTTCAGATTCTGTACCATGTACTACCTTGCTATCCATGTTTAATTATTATAAGTTATGCTTAATACCAAAATTCAGCTAGAGTAGTATGCTATATGGGGTTGGCTTATATTGCCGTAAAGACATTCATCTCATATAGGCCTACCACATATTTTATTTCATTTTTATTTTTCCATGATTTTTATTTTCAATTTCATAAAATATGACTATTGCTAACCACAATAAGAATTGTTCATGTATAGATTTTAGTGATACTATACTAAAATATATAAAAAAATATTAACTTTAAAAGGTGATCAAGCTGCCGGGAACAGGAAATATAAGGCTAAAGATAAATAAGGTAACAAAAAAATGACACATGAGAGTATAAAATTTTATTTAGCTACAGGAACATTAGTATGGATTTTATTGCGCAAAATTCATTTCTATAGACATTTGGATTGCTTATTACATTAACTTGGAGGATGTAAATGCTTTATAAAACAACTTTGACTCTGACATAAGCTGACGTACAATGACTCATAAATCATCTAGCAAAATATTTGGAATAATATAGATATATTAAGATAAACACGGAAAAGCATTGCAAGTTTTTTCATGATTAGGTTTCATAAATACTCATATTGTGGGGGACGCCAGGCCATGACTGCGTAATTCGTGTAAATATTTTTATATGTTATATCTTGCATGCTGTGTTGTTCTTTTTATTTTATCGTTATTAGTTTGTCCATATACTATATCGCTATTATGTCTTTGTTTATCGCTGTATTATAACCATGCCAACGAATTAGTGGTTTCGTTTATTACTAATTTTATACAGTTTTTACTCTGTTCCATTAGCCGGAACTAGGGGGTTTATTGTATATAAAGGAGCACGCTGACTCTGTTTGGCAGAGCAGATAGCCGTATGCTCCTCGCTTAGTGGAATTTCTTTCTGTAATAAAAACTGAACAAAACTACACGCATTCTCTTCTCTTCATGTAATAATCTAGATTGTGCCAAGTAATGACCGGCAAATTCCTTTACAATATCATTTACTTTTCAAGATGTTTTAATATTCCGAATGCTCTACTTAATGTATTCCAATTTGCTGACAGTCGCCTTTAATGTAATACTTACTGCAACAGCTTGGGAGTCATCGTCTCAAATTAGGATCCATATTTGTTTCACACAGGTTATAGCCTCCCAAGTCACAAATGAGTTTAGAGTTAGTCCTGGAGAACCTGTCTCTATCTGAGACCTCCAGTATACCAAATCGAGAAAGACAGCGATCAAATTTATTTGCTAGGTCAGCTAACAGCGCCGCCCCCTTTATAATATAAAGAACTCAACTATAGCCAGCTAGTAGTCTATAGTGCTATAAAGTACAAAAATAGAAAAGTGCACAAACTCTATTTATAACAAAAAGGCTATAAATAGAGTTTGTGCGAGTTTGAAGTACTTACATCCAAGCAGTAAAGTGGTAGTGCTATACCATCAGAGTTTAAGCTATTACGCTACAATAAATTTCTGTTATATTATATTATAATATATGATATCACATTGTCCTATATTGTATTATATGATATATATTGTTATATTATATTAGTAAGGTAATGCTTGTAGATGCTGTGATGCTTGTCTAGAACCAATACAGTTACACATCAATAAATCCATTATCCCGGACAAGGGTATATTATACCTGCTGTCTAGTCAGAGGAAGAAAGTCAGTGCAGTAAACCGATTGTCTCGGCAACATCCAAAATCCCATCTGTTGAGGTAAGAGCGAAAACCACAGAATAAAAAGTATTAAAGTGTTAATAATCTCCACTACTAATTACATTAACTTACAATTATCAAAAATCTTTTATGATTTTTTCCCGTGATGTGTCATGAAATGAACTGCTAGCAATTTATAATAAATTTATATAAAGCTAGTAAACTTTGAGGTTCATCTGCCAGTCAAGAGTATCTGTCACCCACAATAACTATATATCAGGGCATATTTTAAAAGATAATATAGTGGTGCAACTTCACTTCTGCCACAAAGTTGTTTACAATCAAGAATTACAACATTGTTACAAACAAAATTATATAACACATAAGTGCACATTCACTTTTAAAACATTTAACATCTTAAGTTCTAAGCATAAGTACACTGTCTCACCTGTCTCACAGCATAACACCGTTGTGCGATAAAACTTGTAATAAATCCGGCGTTGCTCGGAACTTTTTCTTTTTTTAATCAGATAATTCTTAAAAAAAGAGTAAAGTTTCACCGCTCATTTCTACACAGTTTTTATGAGAACACTTCATGAATGCATTTATTGATGGCAATTTATTGAAGGGCAAGAATTTCTTGAACTTTATGTAACATGGATTTGGTACCGATAATTCTGTTTGTCTCAAAACAAGGTTGATCAATGCTAGTGGTATCATTTAGATCTAATAAACTAAATGCTATGAGTTCAAGGCCCACACAGAACAACATTTTATGAGGCATTTAATTATTTATCACCTATATTATTTTTTGAAGTTGTTGATATCAAGTTAAATTACAAGACGTGAGAGATTTTATAAATGAATATAAAAAGTGTTTGATATAAATACAAATACGTATAGCTATTAGTTGCTTATTGAATTATACAAAGTGTACAAATTCTATGAGACAATGTTCATGAGCATTTTTTTTATAAGTGTAATGTTATCTAAATTAGTGAAAAATATAATACAAACTTGTGAATAACGGATGAAAATGCTTGTTAGTGATATATTTACCATCCAATCATCTATTTTCTTTGAAATATACGCAGCCTCCTCTCTAGATATCGGTCTTGTCTGAAAAATATCTCTGTAGAGAAGTAGCAGACACTACGGGTGACATGAGCCCCACTCCTACAACTAAATATATAAAAGTCTATTTAGAAAATGAAGAAAATGATCTATAAGTAATTAGCTGTGTTATTGAGAAAAAATGGTACATCAATAAAAATCATATAAAGTTATAAGTAGCCAGTTTTGTCTTATAAACAATGAGAAGTAGTGAGAGTTGCTCGCTATTAGCCAGTTTAATAATGTAAGCAAACAGCTTCTCGTGAAGTTATGCTATGACCCGCGTAATATGCAAAGCAGTTAAGTATTTGCTCTCATATAATGACTTATATTGACAAGCTAGCAATTTTATTTCTATAGTCTAGTGAGTAAGGCGTCAGACTTGTAACGGCAGGGTCCGAGATCGAATCTTCTTTGGTACAGAATATTTATTCCAAAATTTTAAGATCTATAGCCGGACAATCAATCCTACAAATACACATACGACAAACTTTGAGAAATATATATATGTATATATATATATATATATATATATATATAGAACTATATTTCCCAACTAGGAGGCTTCTATCAATATATAATCCATGTTAGGAGGCTCTGAAAAATTAGGAGGCGTCCAGGGAGCCTCCTAATTCTAGCAGTGTTTATAGTGCTTAACAACCCTATAGAAGTATTTTAAACATGATTCCCATAATTGCCTTATATATCTATATTCATATATATGGAAAAGAGGAGACAACTCCAACAAAAATGTGTAATTTTCTATCAATAAATTACAAACTCTAGGAGGCTCTTATATATGGAACTAGGAGGCATATATCAATTTTAAAATATTCTTACTTTTAAGTGTTTTGGTATCGTTTCAGTTAATAGCACAATCTATTTAAAAACATATTGCAATAAGCTTATGACTAATCATCAGCCAATACAAGGAATTAGCAGCTATGTCGGATACAGTCAGTTTTGCTAATATTCATGATAGCTTTATTAGATTTAAAATAAAGTTGTATGTTAACAAACTACAATACATTACAATTTATTTGCTGACCCTCTATATGGTTTTCAAGACTGCCATTTAAGCACTCCCTTTTTTTGCACGGTTTCTCATTGATCTGCTCTTTTTTGTGAAAATTCACATAATTGCACATTATGGTTTCCACTGATGTTTAAGCATGGCTGTAGTAAAAGTTTAAATAAGTGTATAATCAGTACAATTCATATTTTTGCTGCCGTTGCATCCAGCCACAAAATAATTCTTTTTTTGAAACTTTTCATCCGAATGCAATACCTGAGAGATGGTTTTTTAGTCGAAGAATTGATTTTTTAAATTTATTGAAATAAAGTGGCAAAAGTATAACCACAGTATATAACAGCTAGCGAGATGTGGCTGTTATAATGTTGCTGTGGCTGTTAGGACTATTAGTTCTTCACCCATGTAGTCTACTAGAGCTTGGTAGCAGCGGAATAACTACATGTAAGGGAGCACGTCACATTTGGTATTGTTGTTCATGTTATTTTAGTCAATTTACAGTTTATTTACTTGAAACATACAGTTGTAGAAAACCAGTATAAATTTTATTTAATAAAGAAATAGGACTAGCGTGAAAAAAGTATGTTTCAATTATTATAATTTTTAAGGAATGTAGCATAGAACACGTTTGATATATATTTTTTACACCTGTTTATGTCATCCAACTGCTGATATTGTTCTGCATAGAAAAGTCAAGAAAGTTCAGCATTATAGTACCATAAAGGAGAATATCAAAACTTTTTGTAAAATCCTAATTTTGGACTTTATTATTGTTACACGAATGTTCGGTTTTGTAACATCAACACAGACACGCCAGCTGACAATCAATAGTTATTTTAGTGAATCAGTTAATTCTCTAACATTAATCTATTTTCAGTTATTAATGTAATAATTTTTGATGTTTTTTTTATAATGATAAGTAAAGTTATTAATGTGGTTCTACCAACAGTCAAAACTGTTGTTAGAATATCATGATCATTATGTAATTGTATTATTGTTATCATGAATAGTGAGAGTTTGCGTATTTCAGTTATGATTTTGTAAGTAATAGTAGTACATGCATAGGCATAAGCAAGTAAGTGGTGTATATGCAGCCTTTGAATTTTAAAACTTTTAGTATTTAGTTTGAATCTTGTGTAGTAATTGTGTAGTAATTAAGAGCTTAGCTGTTTTATAGAGCTTCAGTAGTAGGAGGCAGACATTCAAGTTTGCCAAAAAACCTAACCAGTGAACTAAAATGTGTATTTTGCATTCATTTTGGTTTGTATATCTGTTAATGCTATTTGAATTATCTATTCATTTTTTTAGAAACTTGGGAAGCATTAATGCCAGTATATTCATCAGATGGCAGAGAGTATTAGACAAAGTTGGATGTTCTTTTCTAGAAAAGGTATGTTGCTAATTACACGTTGGTTTGCATAAAAAATATGTCAAAATAATCAAGGTTTCACCTACCGAATTTTATAATATTTTTTAACATGTACATAAGTATAGATTACAAACTATAAAACATTATATCAGTAAGGTTGTATTTTGAAATGTAGTAATGTTTGACGTTTTGGCAAAGTTACTATGATAAGCAAAACTTTAAATTCACCAACACAAAATATACTGTACAAAGTTTTACTGTAACTAGCAAATGTATACCTGACGTAAGAATGTAACAGCATGCCCAAAATTAGTTTTTCTTTGTATAGTTGCAAATAATCAATGACGCTTCATAATCAAATTAATCAATTAGTTATAGATAACTGCTGGATGAGAAGCATTGATGGCCCACACCAAAGACTGATTTGCAGACATAAAATTAAAGGTATGCAATATTGCAATAAGTTGCTGTCAACTAGCACATTATACATGCGAGCCAAAAATTAGTGTGATAATTTGATATAGCCATAGCTTCAGTAAGAAAAGTTGTCAATTTTTACACGCATTGTATTAGTCTAAGATTAGATTAGTCTAAGATAACCAAGCAGTTTCAAACTTTTTATTGAGAATTTCCAAAATAAAAATGAACATTTTTGTGTAAGTTTTGTTAAGTATCACGCAAGTCAGAAAACATATAATTACTTACATGTATGTTGATGACACTATAGCCAATTCAAATTCAAATTTTTTGTGATTACACAGATAATTAAAGTAGCAGCAGTGACTCTGATGATAGTGAAAATAATAGTTTTTTAAGTGTAAGGGACATTGTAGAGCATCGTTTTAGCTTCGTAGCGATTGTAGCTTCACATAGCTTTAGCAATGCACAAAGTGAAGGTACATTGATTTTTGCATAGCACTATATGTTAACATTTTAGCAAAATTAAATATATTACAAAAAGTTTCTAGATAAACTTTGAAGTTGAAACAAAATTGTATACATGCTTCATGTACATATCATGAAGCTAAATTGGCAATTTTCGGTGAAATGGCTGGCGGTAGGCCAGTAGCTTAGTTTGTACATGGGTGGCAGTAAAAGGGTAAAGCTATAACAGAATTAGAGATACAAGTGTATGTATTTCCTTTTGAATGATTTAGTGAACTTTGATGATTCAAGACAATGAGTTTGGCAAATGATATATATGTATAAGATGCTGCTGAAGTTGCGCAATGACTTGCATTTAATAATTTGTTAGAAATTCAACTCATGGCTTTTAATTATTACCTCAAAATGTTGAAAACACCCGATAGGAAGGGCCAGAACACTACTAAAACTCATAGTTACTCAAACCTGAAATACAGTAGGTTTTATACAAATTGCTATACAATAACAAAACTGCAAAACTATTGGTTAAAATATAAATAGCAATATATATTATTATTTTTGGCCTTCGGTATCGGGCAGCATGTATGCAGTTTGTTTGCTGATGTTAACAAAAGTTTTACTAATAAGCTACATAATTTGCTCAATTATTTGTGTCAACTTTAAAATTGAAAACAAATGTAGTGTTAGCACTTTTAGAATATACTACAAACAACTCAGAGGAACTTTTTGTGGCATCTGACTTGAATTTAAAAGTTCTCTGAAAATGCAACTTGTATTTGCCCATTTTAATACTTTAAAATGTCAAAGGGAGCTCATAATGAAAGCAACTTTAATATAATTTCAAGATGCTCAAAGCGGTACGGATGTTATGTTGACAAACATTAAACGGTCACTCTGTACTATGGCTAGTAAGTATTTACATGTATTTAGATTTTGCATTGATGCTTTCAATTAGGTAGTGTAGGAAATCTATTTACATTAGCTAAATTACAAGCATGTGCAATACCCAGCTTTGTTTCCTATCCATCCCAAACATTTTGCCAATGCTTATAATAATTCATTGCTCTTTTCAAATCTGATTTCTGAACCAAAGGTAGTTTTAGCAGTATAAGAAAATATACTTCTCTTCCTATGGGTCTACTCACTTTTCTGTAGCAGCAAAGGCCATTGTTTTTAAAAGGTCTGAAAGAATTGTATTACTTATTTTGACTTCCATTGGTGCTCGTAGCAAATATAATTTCAGTACAATTTGCATCAATAAAGTTATTATTACTTGTTTGTAAAGTATTTGGAGCAAAACAATATTTTATGTGCACAGCAAACATTTTTGCTGCAAGCTTACCAAAACAAAATAAAACGTTTATTTTTATGTTACATTTTAATTAAACATCATGTTCTATTCAGTTATTGCTGTCAGTACTATGCAGTTATTGCTGTCAATGTTCTTTGTGCATTCTTGGCACACTTTTATGTTAAACTTCCAATGCATTAAACACTTTAGAAATAAAGTGTCCAAACAAGGATGCATAACATGAGATTTGTCACTGGCTTGTTTTGACCTATAGCTAGCACTCTTTAGCCAAAGGTGTCTAGCTTTACTAAAAAAATTTGGTAGTGAAATTGTACATAAATTCATTGCCTGCATACACGTCAATCATGATGCCTATGCTCTTATTATGTGTGTTCTACTATTGCCTGCTTAGCTAATTCACTTTCTACTTCTCAATAGCCTCAGCCTCCGAATGAAAGCTATTGTTGTTATTCCTATTCTTTGTAACTTTATAATGAAGGATGTTGTGGTTGGGCAGCTCATTTGTTTTTCACTCTATTAGAAGTATTGCAGCACAAGTATAACTGCAGTAATAAAATCTTCACAGAATTGCATAATGTGGTCTTATTCTCCAAGGTCTTCTCACTAGCAGAAATGACCTATGTACTTATGCTATTGTGGTTTGTGCTTAAAGTGACTCATTTTCCTAATGTGGCATGGCTTGCTATCTTCTTGCATGCTAGTCAATTGATTAAATAGATTGTAAGAAACAAGCCAACCTCTCACTCCTACACAACCTAA
Source organism: Watersipora subatra (assembly GCF_963576615.1). Taxonomy (NCBI): domain Eukaryota; kingdom Metazoa; phylum Bryozoa; class Gymnolaemata; order Cheilostomatida; family Watersiporidae; genus Watersipora; species Watersipora subatra. Next base: position 62,392,602 of record NC_088715.1, read on the forward strand.
AGACTTATCACATAAGTTCAACCTTCTAGCGAGATTGTAGCCGCTAAACATTTTGCTTTTTTCACGCGTCTAGCCATTTAGGGTTTTGCAGCAGCAGAAGAACAGACTAATCATGTCACAATTGGTATATTTGTTTGTCACAATTGTTTTATATTACTTTTGCCAATTTTGTCATTGAATTAATTGTACCATATTGTGGTGAAAAGGCATCATGAAAAGGTATTTTACTTCGCCTCAATACCAATGCAAAAGGTTAGACCTGTAGTGGCCATTTTTGACCTGTAGGGCGAGCCACTTTAAATACTATATCAAAGCAACTTACTCATGTCATCAAATTGTGACGGCAAACAACAATGCATAGGTTTTCGCAGCTAATTTGGATTTGGATTTTACTGCCTTAATTGCAAGATCGTAATATTGTCAAGTTAAAAAGATCAAGAAACCCCAACTTTATAATGCTAAAAGAATGAAATTATTACTAATTTTCATAAAATGATAACTTTGTAATTATACACGAGGGTAGCTTTGTGAGTGAGATTAACCGACACACATTAAAATAGTTGTGGTAACATATAGCACAGTAGCCAGCAATTGATGAATATCTGTGACTCTGTCGATGCTCCTAACTTTTGTAACTTTTTAAAAAGCATTAAAATAATTATGGATGCTTTTTATTCTGGTTAGTAGTGTTAGCTGATTGATAGCACCAAACAGACAGAATTATTAGTAGCCTATACTTTACTGCCCTGAGCAAGCAAAACGCTGTATCTTGATATTTGTAAATTGTTCAGCACAAGCACAAACGCGTTTTGGTCGAGCCTGGCATCAGTATTAGCAGTATTTTAGTTTCTTTTTTTATTTATTATGGTGAGATATCCAACAATCTTTACCAAATTTTTTTTCGCGAAACTTTAAAATCAAAGGAGTTATTTCACTTAGGGCATTTTGTTTGCTTAAATCGACAATTTACTAAGCTGGCACTAGGCAATCAAAACGCCCTATCTCTGCAGATAGGGCCTTTTGATTGCATAATTGAACTGGTTTCTCATTGTTAGTTTGCCACAAGACCATTTGCCATGACTGGATTATCAAAGGATTACAAGTTTAAATTCTGATATTAACCCGCAATTAGTCAACAAAATGATATATGTTGCAATTCCTATTACTCATCCAGTCAACACATGGATTAAAGCCCCGTAATAGCCATATTTAGCTCAAAAGTTAAGAGATGATCAAAGATCTAGGTATCCTTCAAACCTGATGTCATGAAATGAAAGGAGTAAGTAAAATAGTAGTTTAAAAAAGATCAAAAGCTTTTATTGAAAATAATTTAGAGCAAACAACTGAGTGCAATAATGTCAGTATTTTAAAAAAGCAAAACCTTCCAATGGACATGTAATTAAAACAAATTTTTCATCAATTCTCTTAGTCGGATCTTTAAATCGAGACTTTTGTCACTTAGATATCGTCCTGTCATAATAAATATATTATGATAAAAAATATAGCAATAAGATGAGCACTTAGAAGTGCACTAGCTTGTATGAGCTGCCTTAAAACAACCAAATATATATGCTTCAGTTTCGCTTCCCTTTGTTTATATACTCTTTGATTACATAATGCTGCTCATAATGTCCAACTTTGTGTATGTTCAGGCCAATCAAAACGCTGTATCTGCAGATAGAGAGCTTTGATTGCCACTTTATGTGTGGTAAATGTAGATAGGGCATTTTGCACATTGTGAAAAGTGCTATTTCTGGTGGTCTCAGATATATGAAATTTTGAGACATGTTAGATCTCAACCTAAATTACATATAAGCACAAAAAAGTGAATTTTGAAAAACTTGTCAGATAGGGCGTTTTGCTTGCTTAGGGCAGTATAAAGTTATGATAATGTATTATTTTCATTGTAATTAACAAGTTGATGCATTTTAGTCGTAATTTGATACGGATTTAAACTAGAGGCTGAGTCATAAGTAAGTGACTGGAGTAAATGAAATCCTTTAAATTGCTGAAGCTTTAAAATCTATGTTTCAATTTTGTAGAAGAATATCGCAAGAGATAAAATATTACTGCTTCATAGAATTTTAGTAATGGGAGGTAGGGACACGGATTTGCTGAAAAACCTAAAAACATCAGGCATCTTTTGCATCAATTTTTAATCTGCATAACATCTGTTTGGGCTATTAAAATTGTTTTGCTTATTTTGGTAGAAACCTGGTCACCGCATCCAAGCACTATATCCACCAGATGGAAAATGGTACGAAGCACAGCTGGACGCTTTCTTGAAGGGGGTATGTTGCTGATTAACGGTTAATTTCCACAAGAGCGTGCCACATTAATAAAAGTTTTATTTCAAAAAACTTATAAGAAATAATATTACTATAAAATCTATGTTTGAATGACATGGCACTGCATTTTTTAACCCTTCCCATTATAGTGGCAAAAATTGTCGATTGTGCTTCATAATATATGTTCAATCTTTATTAGCTTCAACTCTATCTAAAACCTTTTTGTTATAGATTTTATTTTTCCAACACGTTAAAAAATAGTACTATTCAAAAAACTTAATGCATTCCTACTTCATGCATTGCTAATGCTATGTGAAGCTACGATCCCTTCGAATCTCAAAAAACAATGCTCTACCATGTTCCTTATTCTTACAAAAACTATTACTTTGACCACCATTGGAGCCACTATTGGAGCTGCTACTTTAATTATATGTGTAATCACTAAAATCTTAATCCGTCAGTCATCAACAATCATCAATAATGTTATCAACATAAGTAATTATCTGTTTTCTATTCTGGATGTACTTGCGAAAGCTATAATAGCACTAAATATTTCGAAAATCAGAAAGAACAAATGTTTCTTTTTATGTTGAAAAGTCCTAAACAAAAATTTAAAATTGCTTCATGAGTTTAGGGTAATTTTACGGGGAAACTTTTGGACAACACTGTCAATACCATAAAAAGTCTTAAAGACTGTTAGTTATGTTGTCAACGAATAATAAAATTAAGTTACTACGCAATTGCCAGGAAATTCGCAACATGCACATATGCCGGTCGTCCATTGATTTCGCCTAAATGCGCATGCAGCGGTGAAAGGATTAATAAAATATTATGTAATCTCTAATTGAATCCCCATTCATTTAAACGCCCCTCTACTAGACCTGTACTATAATAGATGACGGTTAAAGATAGAACGCCACCGTTCAAGTAAACGTTACTTCTTTTGAAAAAAACACATAAAAACTATATAACACACAAACTAAGCTGTGATCCAGTGTTAACATATACACTGGGCGTTGAGCTTGCAAAATGCCATCGTTAACTGCTTATTCTAATGATGTAGCATGTGCAAAAAATTTTAGCCTCAAATAGTAGTACAGATTTCATCATATTTGCTAAACCGTTTTTTCATATATGCCGAACTATCAAGGCCGCTTAAACAATAAAATTATTATCAGCCTGATAGAGTTATTAATTATTTCCACGGTGCTGCTTTCAAAGCTTTAACGAAAACACTGTAAAACTTAGAAGTTAGAAAACTCGCTTCAATATGCATTGACAAAAGTATTAATTGCTATTGTTGTAACTGAGTCATTGTTAGTAAAAATTTGTCAACATTTTTCTATCCATCCTGTCCAAAATCGGATCCAAAGATCAAAGAATGTTGAAGTCGCAGTCAGCTGGAAGTGGTTGTCAATTAAAGGGTGACACTCTAGTTTTCAACACTTCTAGAGTAGCACTCAAATGAACATGGCCTTCAAATTAAGATTCTACCTTATGTCAATTTAGCTGTATTTCAGAATGTTATAATATTGGAGTTTTGGGTCAAGGTTAAAATAGCAAGCATAACTTTGCAAATATCGACACAAAAAGATTTTAGTTTTAAATAAGGCTCTGTTTTCATATATTTGCAAATCACTAATGCATGAATTTAAAAAAAGAACCCAAGGGTATATTTCTCTTTGTGCAGTAGCATCTAATCAAAAATGCATTGATTTTAAATAAGTGCAGAGTGACATACATGGATTATCAACACCGAAGAGTGATTTTCAGACATCAGATTAAATGTGGGTGATGCTATGAAAAGTGGCTTTAAACTAACACAATGTACTAGGGAAACAAGCGTGATTATTTTGCTGTAGCTCAAATGCAGTAGAAAAAATAAAGGTGTCTAACTTTTCAAGCATTTCAGTCAAATTTGTTGCCTACATAAATGCTGACACTAGTGTTTGTGTTCTGCTGCTGTCAGGTTACAAAACATAGCTCTCCTAGTCAGAGGCATTTAGGTATCTAGAGCAATCTAGGCATTAGTGGTTTCAAGAAAGACCTGAACAATGCGTGTTTAACCACAGTGGTTGACCCCATAGGTCAAGTATTAGCCTAATTAATGACTCAATAAATAGCTACCCAGTCAGGTCACACTAAGCTTAGCAGCAATCGTTCTGAACACTGGCCATTGAGACTGCTCAATGAATGTTAATCCTGATCATTTCTCTAATAGTTTGAAGCAAATAGAAATCCAAACTGCTCTATCGCATGCACACAAGTGGCACACCATTTAGTTTCATAATTAGCTACTAAAGTAGTATATAGAAGTGGTCATCAAAGTACCTTCTACAGTATATGTGTGTTTTGAATAACAATACATTGGTTAAGTATTATATTACTAAATGAGAAATGACACTAACGAGCATTAATGTCCTTATTGTTCACTTGTATCTGAGAAACCGTCAATTCTGTTTTGACTTGCCGCACATAAACCAGCTTATTTAACTTTTGAATGGAGCTGAGCAATGATATGTGATTCATCAAAGCCATAGCTTATCAGATTTTTATAAATGATAATTCACATTATTTACTATTTCAGTCAGCAGAAAACGGTAAAGTGCAGAGGAAAAAGCAGAATTTGACAAGCACTGGACTGAAAAATCAGGCAAACTGCCAACAAGATCAGTGTTGGATGCTATACACTCAACGCTGCTTAACAGAAGTGTTATAGTGATTCGGGCTCGAGCCAACAACTTGCTAAAGAAGGCTGCGAGAAAAAATGCCTGCTGAATTTTTATGTTGTTGAACCTTCTTATTATCATTGCGTTGTATTTGTCAATAAATGTGCTCTTTTTGAAGACTAAAAGAGACCAACTCCGCAGTAATGCACTTGAATAGTTATTTTGTATCAAGCAGTCTTAGCTATTATTTTATGTACAGAAAATGTGCATAAAACAATGACTATGATAGATAATACAATACCGACAATAGATATTATCTGTTGTACTGCACTGTACACTATGATGTATTATTCAAGCAACAAGCTCTAAGATAAATTATAATAATTCTTTTAAAGAAAAACCAAATATAAGAAAATATGCCGCAGCAGCCAGTCTACTGACAACTTTCTGTCAAACCGACAAGCCCAAAAAATTACTTAGAACGCTGTGCTTGACTAAAAACAATCAGAAATTCACTACACAATGAGAAATATATCTTTTTGGGTCATTTTCCAAATTTAAGTGAATGTGTCTGAGTAGAATGTTCTATCAATTTCTTGACAGTTCAGGGCATTATTATTACTGGTAAAATGTGAATAATAGCACTCAGTATTACTATCGATCAATAAAACCACCCAAAGTCAAGAGATCTAAAGTTAGAAAAAATTTGGTACTGTGCTGGGTCCAGCCCGACTGATCAGTGCTAACAATAAATTGCAGTAAGAAAGAAGTTTTGAAAAGCGAAAATGCCCTCAAGATAGAATGTTATTGTGTTTTTATTGGCTCTCTATGTGACATTAAGTTTTTCCATGGGTTCTACATAGGCACAATGGGCTTGTTTGGAATCTACCTAATTTATGGTGCTGTGGTATTGCGCAGGTTTTGCAACCTGACACTCCATTCCCGAGTGGGAAAATGTTTTCACTTAACGTTCTAAGAGTGGCTTAAGATGAATAGGAAGACATTGCTGTTATTGTATGTTAGATTGAATAACTAAGTATGTTGTGCGAGTAATTCATATTATTACTGTAGATAATATGCACAGCAAGCAAAGATGTGTGTGTTTCATTTTAGCAATCACAGTAACTGAGTTGCGTCCATGCATTGTTACCAACTAATTTTTTTAAGTTTTTGTATGCAGTGCAGCAGCGATATGTGACTGAATAAGAAACTATAACATAGACCATATTTATAAATATTGAGTTACATTATTCGTTTATTTTAGTGAGCAGAAAGTTAGCAATGATATGTAAGTTATACAAACCTCTTAAATGATATATAAATAGCAGCAGCCTCCTAATTAATATATAATTCATTGCAGCCTCCTAACTGATATATAAATAGTAGCTACCAACTATATGAAATTCAAATTACAGTAAACTCTAATGTGATCTATAAGTCATAGCAGCATCCTAAATTGTATGTAACTGAGAGCAACCTCTGCAATGATATGTAAGTTATAGCAACCTCCTAAATGATGTAAAAATAGCAGCAGCCTCCTAATTTATATATAATTCATTGCAGCCTACTAAATGATATATAAATATTAGCTATCAACTATGGGAAATACAAATTATAGCAAGGTCTTAGGTGATCTATAAGTGATAGCAACATCCTAAATTATATGTAACCCATAGCAGCCTCTGCAATGATATGTAAGTTATAGAAACCTCTTAAATGATATATAAATAGCAGCAGCCTCCAAATTAATATATAATTCATTGCAGCCTCCTAACTGATATATAAATAGTAGCTACCAACTATATGAAATTCAAATTATAGTAAACTATTATGTGATCTATAAGTCATAGCAGCATCCTAAATTCTATGTAACTAATAGCAACCTCTGCAATGATATGTAAGTTATAGCAACCTCCTAAATGATTTAAAAATAGCAGCAGCCTCCTAATTTATATATAATTCATTGCAGCCTACTAAATGATATATAAATACTAGCTATCAACTATGGGAAATTCAAATTATAGCAAGGTCTTAGGTGATCTATAAGTGATAGCAACATCCTAAATTATAGGTAACTTATAGCAGCCTCTGCAATGATATGTAAGTTATAGCAACCTCCTAAATGATATATAAATATCAGCAGCCTGCTAATTAATATATAATTCATGGCAGCCTTCTAACTGATATATAGATAATAGCTATCAACTATGGAAAATTCAAATTATAGCAAAGTCTTAGGTGATCTATAAGTGATTGCAACATCCTAAATTATATGTAACTCATAGCAGCCTCTGCAATGATATGTAAGTTATAGCAACCTCCTAATTGATATATGGATAGCAGCAGCCTCCTAATTAATATATAATTCATAGCAGCCTCCTAACTGATATATAAGTAGTACTGTAGCTACCAACTATATGAAATTCAAATTATAGCAGACTCTTAGTTGATCTATAAGTGATAGCAACATCCCAAATTATGTGTAACACATGGCACCTCTGCAATGATATGTGATTTATAGCAACCTCTTAAATGATATATAAATAGCACCAGCTTTCTAAGTAATATATAATTCATTGCAGCCTCCTAACTGATATATAAATAGTAGCTACCAACTATATGAAATTCAAATTATAGTAAACTCTTATGTGATCTATAAGTCATAGCAATATCCTAAATTCTATGTAACTCATAGCAACCTCTGCAATGATATGTAAGTTATAGCAACCTCCTAAATGATATATAAATAGCAGCAGCCTCCTAATTAATATATAATTCATAGTAGTCTTCTAACTGATATATAAATAATAGCTATCAACTATGGAAAATTCAAATTATAGCAAGGTCTTAGGTGATCTATAAGTGATAGCATCATCCTAAATTATATGTAACTCATAGCAGCCTCTGCAATGATATGTAAGTTATAGCAACCTCCTAAATGATATATAAATATCAGCAGCCTCCTAATTAATATATATTCGATAGCAGCCTCCTAACTGATATATAAATAATAGCTATCAACTATGGAAAATTCAAATTATAGCAAGGTCTTAGGTGATCTATAAGTGATAGCATCATCCTAAATTATATGTAACTCATAGCAGCTTCTGCAATGATATGTAAGTTATAGCAACCTCCTAAATGATATATAAATATCAGCAGCCTCCTAATTAATATATAATCCATAGCAGCCTCCTAACTGATATATAAATAATAGCTATGCACTATGGAAAATTCAAATTATAGCAAGGTCTTAGGTGATCTATGAGTGACAGCATCATCCTAAATTATATCTAACTCATAGCAGCCTCTGCAATGATATGTCAGTTATAGCAACCTCCTAAATGATATATAAATATCAGCAGCCTCCTAATTAATATATAATCGATAGCAGCCTCCTAACTGATATATAAATAATAGCTATCAACTATGGAAAATTCAAATTATAGCAAGGTCTTAGGTGATCTATAAGTGATTGCAACATCCTAAATTATATGTAACTCATAGCAGCCTCTGCAATGATATGTAAGTTATAGCAAACTCCAAAACAATTTATAAATAGCAGCAGCCTCCTAAATAATATATAACTTATATCAGCCTTCTCACTGATATATAGATAATTGCTACCAACTATGTGAAATTCAAATTATAGCATTTTCTCAAGTGATCTATAAGTTATAGCAACATACTTTATTATATGTAAATCAGAGCAGCCGCTCAAACAAACAAGTTATAGCAAACTCCTAAATGATATAGATTACGGCATCTTACTAAAGGGTAGGTAAGCTGTGCCATGCTATGTAATGTTTCCATTGTGACTATTACATAAGTTACAATGGTAAAATTCTAATTTATGTGTAAGTTGTAGCAATCTGTTAACTGGTAATCATTATTTTTGCTTACTCATTGAGGTATGAATTATTTTACCTTCAAATTGATATGTAATTTACAACAACCATCTAGACATTCTCCAAGTTTTGACAGTTTTTCTAGAATGCATATATACAAAGTATGATAAGGCGATGAATATATATTGTATGATACCATATTCTCATAAAATTTTCATAAAAATATATAATAATTAGGGGGTGAATAAATATATATATATATCTACAATGTAGATAAATTAGACCATATAGGAGGCTTACCCATATATATTTGCGTTAACTCCTAATCCCTTATATTCCGAAACCTCCTAACTGGTATATATTTATTCAACTCCTAACTCTGAAATATGGGTATATATATATATATATATATATATATATATATATATATATATATATATACATATATATATATATGGACTATAGAATATAGACTATAGAATATAGAATATAGAATATAGACTATAGAATATAGACTATAGAATATAGAATAAATGGGCTGATTTACTTGATGATCTTACATTATCATCTAACACTAGAGTCGCAGGTTTAACGTATTAGGAGTTGTATACTTCTTGATAATAGGAAAGTATCCTTATTCTGTATAAAACATATTCATATTTTTGCGATTGGCATATATAATTCAATACATAGAATAGTGAAATTATTTTGTTAAATTTGTTACTGTATTCTAATAGAGGTAAATAAAACAGAATAGCTAGTAATAACAAAGTAGTACTCACTTAAATACTTCCTGTCCATAATTAACTACTATTATTACTTTCATGGTCACTCACATACTTCTGCTCAATATCTGTTTAGACTTTTTTGACTTAAAGTTGAGTTTAACTTCGGGGTTAAGAGGTCCAACTATAAAAACTAAATAGAAAAAGACCTAATATATTCGGTTATGTATGTATTTAGCTCAACGATTTAGGGTCATAATGCCAACGTACTATTAGAACTCATCGTTACATCATTTGAAACTTCAGTCACTAAGAGCTGAATGTCACTGAGATTGTCTGTCTATCAAATATGTATACGTTATGTAATCATATATAAACTAAAGTAAACTACTTTAGATAAATAGGCAGTCTTTGTATAATAGAACTTCTGTCTCGCAAGCCTAATTTGCTTAAAAACACTTAGACAATTAAAACAAGAGCAAAGCTAGAACTATTGTAACTAACATACCAAACTAAATTCACATAGTAATACTTTTAACATATATAATACTCATACACTAGTTTTTAAGCCTCGTGACTTACTGTATTATTGGAATCTTGTATTTTTCTTCCGCTGTATATTTTACTATATATAGCAGCTCTGTTTGAACCAATCCATTTGGTGAGTTCTCACTATTGATTAAAAGTTAGGGTTCAAAAATCAATTGTTAGGGTAAACCATTTATTTGCCACTAATGAATTCAACCCTGAGTCAATAGTTGAGATTTCATTTTCAACTCAACGATTGACGCCCAAACAAACTTTGTAAATAATTCATTTCTCAAACTGAATATATATAAGAAAATATTAAATAAATAAATAAAATAAATCTCAACAGTGCAGATGAAGTAAGATTTTATTGTTCATAATACATGGTACATGTATGTAAGCTCTCAATACCACTTGATGTAGTCAAGCAGGTTTAGCATGATTTAAATCTGCACATGAATAACACTATTTGGGTTATACTAATTAAATAACAAACAATACCAGATTTAGCTTGAAAGGAAAAATGCTTTGAAGCAGGAAATGGAAAGCTAGATATAGATATGTTGACAATAGAATGAAAGATGAAAACATAAACTCTTAATCAGCTACATCAACATGATAGTATAGAGTAGTATAGAGTAGTATAAAGTAGTATAGAGTAGTATAGAGTAGTATAGAGTAGTATAGAGTAGTATAGAGTAGTATAGAGTAGTATAGAGTAGTATAGAGTAGTATAGAGTAGTATAAAGTAGTATAGAGTAGTATAGAGTAGTATAGAGTAGTATAGAGTAGTATAGAGTAGTATAGAGTAGTATAGAGTAGTATAGAGTAGTATAGTATCATCTTATAATATAGAGACAATCATTGTAGACATCTGGCTTGATTATCATGTTAAATAGTAGGATGTAATTGCTTCATCAAATCATTGTTGAGGCAGGACACAAGATAAATTGGCAAAGGGAAGAAAACTTCTATTCCAGACACTTATAGTATTTAGAGATCTTCATCAATGCTTTAACTGCTTCAGTCAGTCCACTATCTAAAATATAATATACAAGTTGACTCTGACATAAGCTGGTATACAATATAAGCCTGTATGATGGTACAAACAGCTTGAAACATATTATTCGTTGATAATTTCTAGTAATGACTAATGAATCAATCGAAAATGACTAGGTAATTAACTGGAAATGTAACTGTAATAATGCAGATATACTAGCGGAATCCCCGACGTTTCATGGGTATAAAAATCAGCTTATAAACTGTGACAGGTAATGTAGTTGCCTGCCAGTTGCCACTGCCCTGACTCATTGTCAAAGACTAATTTGAGTATATAAATATATATATAAATATATATATATAAATATATATATATATAAAATATGTATAAGTGGAACTATATATATGTAATTGCCTGCCAGTTGCCACTGCCTTGACTCATTGTCTAATTTGAGTATATATATATACTCAAATTAGACAATGAGTCAGGGCAGTGGCAACTGGCAGAAAACTACATATATGTAGTTATATTTATATATATATACTAAATATGTATATATATACTATATATGTATATATAGTATATATATACTATATATATATAGAGTAGGATAAACATGCAAAAACATTGAAATGCTCGACATAATCAGGTTTCATAAATACTTATATCAGTTAACTGTCAGGGTATATTAATATCCCAGATATTCTACTTAATGGGTTCCTTTTTGCTGACAGTAGCCATCAATGTACTACTTACTGCAACAAGTTGGAAACCGTTCTCTTAAAATGGGATCGATGTTAGTTTCACACAGGTTATAGCCTCCCATGTCACAAATGAGTTTAGAGTTTGTCCTTGAGAAAATTTCTCTATCGGAGATCTCCAGTAGACCAAATCGAGAGAGACAGCAATTAAATTTGTTGGCCAGGTCAGCTAACACGATGGCCCCCTTTAACATAAACATAGCTGAGTTATAGTCACCTTGTTGTCCATAGAGTTATCAAGCAAAGTAAATAGAGCTTGAACAAGCTCGAATTACTCACAACTAAACAGTAAAGTAAGAGAGATACCCTCTGAGTTGATAACATTTGATGCTGAGTTGAAGTAATTTATTTAAGACAACCAAAAAGTGGATTATAATAATATGTAGTTGAACACAAAATATTATATTTCATTTTGACGTATGTCATTTTGTGTGTCATATGTCATTTTTTTTCAATAATGTGCAATAATATCAAATGACATAAGGTAACATAATATAGCACAACGAAATATGACAGGAGATGATATAGTATAGCAGTATTTTATAATATATTATGTTATTTTATTACATTTTATACTAGATTACATTTAATTAAATTTTATTTCAGGTTATTGTACAATATTAAATATTATTTATACTCTACTATCATATGAGTATCACTATAATGTATTATATTATAATATAAAATGTTATGTAATGTTATATTACATTCAATTACATTATATTATAATCCATTAGATTTTATTACATTGCACCATAAAATGTAAAGTAAAAATGATCTAGTCTTTTGATTTATTAGTGGTTTTATTTAAAGGAAATATAAAACTAATATATAGTTTATACAGTTACAGCATGTAGTATCTGTTATTTTGCTATTTTGAACCAGAGAATCTTTTACCTGTTGTCTAGTCATAGCAAGAAAGTTAGTGCAGGAAACAGAACTATCCAGCAGAATTCGAAATCCCAACTGTTGAGGTAGGAGCTAAAATCATAAAATCTAAACATGAAATTCTTTATGATTGATGATCTCCACCTCCTGATATTTAATAACAATAGAAGTAATTTTAGTTAAGTGAATGCTTCTCAAAGTTTAGCCATGTTTTACTTAAGCCTTTCTCTATGATGCATAATACAATGATTTGCTATAAATCCGGCATCTAATGAAAATATATGCCAACCATATTTCAAAGTAAATGTCCCTGCATAACCTCACTTCAGCCACAAAGTTCTGTTTAATCAACTTTTCAGCTTAATAAAAGCCAAACGTACTCTGTCATACAAATTTATAAAAAAATGTAATATTTTGTTTTGAAAGTTTATAATACATCTAATTAACAAAATAGTTAAAATGATTTTCAGTGTCATTCAGAAACTGTCCAATTATCCAAAAACCGTTTCATTAATATATAGAATTATTATGAAAACGATACTTACAAACGTTTAATAAAAATGTTTGAACATGTTAACAAAGGTTTTAACGCAAATTAATAGTAATGGAAATGCATAAATAAAAAAGGGAATGTTTATTGCTAAAATATTTACCATCCAATTATCTATTTCATCTGAAATATATGCAGCCTCCTCTCTAGATATCGGTCTTGTCTGAAAATATCTCTGTAGAGAAGTAGCAGACACTACGGGTGACATGAGCCCCACCCCTACAACTGCATATACAAAAGCCTATTTAGAAGATGAAGAAAATGGGCAATAAGTATTTATATGTCATGATGAGAAGCAATGATAACAATTATAATAAAAAAATATCAAGTTATAAATAATAGATTGAGAAGAGATGACTACAGCTATCATAAAATGTATAAAGTTATAAGTAACTAGTTCTACTTACTGATCAAGAGAAGTTTGTTCATGTTTAAAATATAATTAGAAAGATGGCTACTGTCAAGGTCTTTTAACAGAATAGTTGAACTCACTTGTGTGGTCAAACTATACAGTACAGCTTATATATATATGACAATAAATAAATATTCAAATTGTCGAATTACAATTAAATGATTTCCTTAAACTATGAATAAAACTACGCGCTACATTTGGCACTTTTAGTTGGATGCTAAAACTGGTTTGCACATCTGACACCAGCCTTCAATGCCATTCAAAAAGCATTTTTAAATTGCTAATTCAAGTTTCTGCATATTGTAATATAAATTAAACTCTTGTTTAATAATAAATATTCATCTAGTGCCCTGAGTAGCTGTAATATTCACGAGGGAAGATAACTCACTAAAAGAAAAACAAACTGGTGATGAGATTCTTGTCAAGTAAGCATTAAATTGACCCGAGTAAAGAAAACAATCTCAACTTCATCCTATGTGTCTACAATATAATATTTACCTCATATCCTTTGTGGTTATACGTACTTGATGCTGATTTCTATAAGTTTTGATATTAAATTTTGTTATATTATATATATTAGAAGACTGAAATAATTGACTACAAACCAAATAATTATCTGTTACCCTAATTTCAGTTAATATTTTAGAGTGATGTACTTTGGTTAAGTCAGCGAGTAACTAAAAAGGAAATCATTTGTTACTCTTTTAATAAGTCTAGTAGTTTGAGTGTTTATATAATGTTAACTACTAGTAGAAGAGAGTCAGATGTATCAGATCTTGTATATATGACTCATAGAGTAAGAAGCCTATTAATATAAAACATAGACTCTACAACAGCCTAGTATTACTCATATCTCGGTGTTTCTTCTCAAACAGAAATGAGCTTATCCAGTTTAAATAGTGAAACATATCAGTGGTTGACAATTTCTCTTCTAAGATTTTGTACAGGTGACTAATAGAGCAGTGTTTCAAGTGTACACATGTAACTAGCTGGTAGTTTTTGGTCCTCGCCGTACCTCGGCTAATTTGTTTTTCGCAAAACAAAATCAACCATAATTTCTCTTGAAATAAAAAATTGGCGATTGTATCTCAGTTCAGCGTCATCCGTTACGGTAAACATGAGTTTGCAAATAGGTGTGTGATAAAATTTGGGTTGAAGGTTCACTAAAATGCATACTAAAACTTACTTCAAGTATGTTTTAGTAAGGTAAATTCATATGAGTTAAAGGTAAGAACATTCGTCTGTGTTTAAGGTAAGAACTCTGCACGTATTACATTGTGATGTTACATTTTGTTGCAGATCATAGCCAAAAAATACACTATAGTTATTGTAGGTAACTATATGTATTAGATAAATACTTGTCAGCAAAAGTTCAGAGGTTCTGCTGACAATTTGAGCAGAACCTCTGAACGTTGTCAGCAGGTTTCTTAACCTACTTCTCACAACGTGAGCAGAGGTTCCAAGTTCAATCCCAGTACAAAGTGGATGTTTCACTGCAAGATTTTACTTGTTTTAACTAGACACAGGAATGACAGAAAAGAAAGAACAAAAGTCTACAAATGTGTAACATAGATTTCGAAACAGCTGTAACTATATTCTTACCACTATTTTCCTAATCATACAAGGGCGATGACCAGCTTAGCCAGTATAAAGCGTTTAAAATATATCGGTGGTTGACAATTCATTTGTTAATGCCCTATGTTTTCATTGATGAACTACTTCAATTGCACCAAGCTTTCGGTTTTCTAGATTTTCTTGTGCAATGCAGACTATGAAAACAAACTAGCATGTTCAAGCAGCCACCGAACACACGCTTTTACAATATGACAGTAATATTCAAAACAATGATGAGGTAGCGGTCAGTGCACCGTGGATAGTTACATTGTCACACTGAATAATAAATATTAATCAAGGAGACTCGTGATGTAGTGAGTGGCCCAAATAAATAATTACCTAATAACTTGATGATTTATAAAGTTTGAGCCGATTTATTGAATTTTATTTCTGTCATCGCTCCTACGTCATCTTCTAACAGCGGAATCACAGATGGTTTCGTGTACTCGAAATTATTTACTTATAATATGATGAAAATAAAACTCTACTAGATCTGGCTTTTCTTTGAACTAGACTTGTACAAACATTATGCATATAGGTATTGTTTGAAGATAATATAATCAATCATTTAATTTT
Organism: Watersipora subatra; assembly: GCF_963576615.1. Classification (NCBI taxonomy): domain Eukaryota; kingdom Metazoa; phylum Bryozoa; class Gymnolaemata; order Cheilostomatida; family Watersiporidae; genus Watersipora; species Watersipora subatra. Next base: position 62,408,461 of record NC_088715.1, read on the forward strand.
ACTCAGATTTTTAGAGAAAGATATTTAATGATTGTGTCTATTTAGGAGTTTATAACTGTAATCTAGTGATTTAATGGTTTCTTTGCTGTCACATATATATAAACTGTGGCCTCTGGTTTCCACCTCAAAACTGGAAAACAAAATAAAAAATAAGTTTGTTCTCTTTGAATCATACAAAAGGTTTCATCATGTTACTCTATCCAGTTTATTAATTTGGGTCCACACCAGTACTATCAAATTAAAAACAAACACGTACGCAGATCAAAAAAAGAAAGTCTGTTAGTAAAATTTGTTTGTTAAGTTGCTCCAGATAAAAAGCTATTGACTGTAAGTTTTTAGTTGGGAGCTTTTACCTGAAAAATTGAAAGAGAATTTGTTTTAATTTTCTGATTTTAACTCTGCCTTAATATTTATAAGTACCTTTCACTAAAGTGACAACTTTTTGAAACTGTATCCATATTTTGAAAGACAGTGACCAGCTCAGCCAGTATTATAAGTTTGAAACATATCAGTGGTAGATGACTTCTCTGGTAGTGACTATCTTACTTAAAAGAGAACCATTTTATTTGCTGCTATGTTTTATTTGTAAGGATTTCCTAGTGCGTTTGAAGCCACCACAAATGAAGCAGCGTGATCAAGCATCATTAGCCATGCAGGTGCATCATATAGAAACAATATTCAGACATGATGACAAAGTAGTAGTCGGTACACTGTAGATAGTTACATTGTTACACTGAATAATCTATTTTATACAGGGAGACTCAAGATGCAGTTAGTAGTCTACGTAAATAATTACTTAATAACTTGGTGATTTATAATCATCGAGCGTTGGCTGATTTATTCATTGTTGAATCCTGCTTCTGTTCTGCTCTGGGGTCATCATTTAATAGTGAAATCACAGGCTTACTGTAATACAGTTTGTCTACTTTTTGACAAAATGAAACGATCTTTATTCAGTTCAAACTAATACAATTTGCTGGTTTACATATTTCAATACATAAAATACTAATTTTTTTCCGATCTTTCACAGAAAGTAGATTTTGTTCTCAAAAACCTCAGAAATAAACAGAAAAGATTTAGTCTATTTTTTGTGACAGCAAACGCTTATCAACATTATGATATAGACTAAGAAAGTATTAATATATCTTACTGTACTTATTCAGAACAGTTTAGCCTTTATTGAAAGTTTTAGCAATAACCGTTTGGTTTTTAGCATATTGTGGTAACCATTTCACACCTCTCAATAGATGCCAGCCCTATGTAATATGTCTCATGCACTTTGGCCAAATAGATGAGACATTCAAATACAAATCAGAAGATCATTGTTTACAGTTCCATTAACTGACACAGTCTAATCAACTGACACAGTTTCATCAACTTACACAGTCTCATCAACTGACCCAGTTCCATCAACTGACCCAGTTCTATCAACTGACCCAGTTCCATCAACTGACAGAGTTCTATCAACTAACACAGTTCCATCAACTGACACAGTCCCATCAACTGACACAGTTCCATCAACTTACACAGTCTCATCAACTGGCACAGTCTCATCAACTGGCACAGTCTCAACAACTGACACAGTTCCATCAACTGACACAGTTCTACCAACTAACACAGTCTCATCAACTGACACAGTCTCAACAACTGACCCAGTTCCATCAACTGACCCAGTTCCATCAACTGACCCAGTTCCATCAACTGACACAGTTCTATCAACTTACACAGTCCCATCAACTGACACAGTCCCATCAACTGACACAGTCTAATCAACTGACACAGTCTAATCAACTTACACAGTTCTATCAACTTACACAGTCCCATCAACTGACATAGTCTAATCAACTGACACAGTTCAAACTGATACAGTTTCTTCAGCTGACCTAGTCCTATCAGCTGACACAATTTCATCAACTGACACAGCGTATATCAATACCACTGTGTCAGTTTTCTTCTGGTTGAGAAATTTATATTATTTATGATGACAGTGTTTGCGCAAGCACATTTGGTTTCTAGATTTGTCTGAATAAAAGATTTCTATAAACAACCAAATATCTGTTCCATACTTTTAAATGATGAGAACACCCGTTTCAGTTTCAAGAGAGTTAGCTTTGGTAATAATAATTATTAAGTAGCAGTTAAAAATGAGTCCATGGTTGTCAGGTAATATATAATTACACATGGATATAGTTTTTATATAATAAAAGCATCTTTACATACAGTGCAGTTGAGAAACGTTTTCCATTCAGGCAAAGTTTAAAGAAAATTATTTGTTTGAATGAACCATTAATAAAGTTGACATAGTAAGTAAGCTACAAATTAATGAGTTCTTCTACATTATATATAAGAATTTCTCACTTTTTGTCAAATGAAAGGCTTGTAAACACACTTATCACCTAAATCACTTCTGTAACTAAAATCTCATCAAAGTCAAATGTTTGGTTTAGTCGTTTGCTGAACCATGTTGTGAAAATTATGGCTACTCAGCACCCGGTATATTTTGATCAAAGCAAGAATCTCTTGGAACATTTTTGTTAGGCCCTATATTTAATTATACTTTTCATAGCCATGATGTCTTATTAATAATAACTCTGTTGAGCGTTAACGTACTATAGATTTTATGTCACTATATTTCATTAGCCAGCATATTTTCTCTAATATATATTTTTGGATCCATTTGATTAAACATACGTAATTGCACTTCATTACTATAAAATAACAACATCACACAGTTGGCAACACAAGTATATATTATAATTCAAATGACAAATTTTACTTTGTACCTTTATAAAACTTATTCAGTAACAATTATTAGGCTGCTAGGTCCTAGTGAGAGTTGTTCTCTCACATTCAGCAAACTTGACTGCTTACCTTAAACCGATCAAGTCCTGTCACAAATCACAAATATTGAAAAGAAAAATCACTGATCAGTAATAAAACAGCAATTTTAATATGAATAATTTAAATTTTTGCTGACATACTTTGGTTCAATAGTTGTTTGAACTTATCTGCCTGAGTTGGCAGTTAACCAATGGGTAATGAGGTCATGATAAAGCAGATAAACTGAACCCCCAAATCATGTATGCAATTAATCCTTTAGTGCTGGTAATGCAAACATAGTACTAGAACTCATAGTTATATTACCTTAACTTTACTAAAGTGTATGTCTATTAAATATTTATTCATTATACAATAAACTATAAACTATATTTAACTCTAGACAATTATCAGTTGACTTTTTATGATAAACTAGTTTATCTTAAAAAGCAGCATGTGTATAGAATTAATCTGGTTTTGTATGATTACTTTGCTTAAAACATTCAACCAATTAAGCAAGAAACATGCTAGAACTATTCAAACAAACACTGTGACATACATTTATATTGTCATATTTTTAATATATCAAATATTTTTAATATCCGTACACTAATTTTGAAGACTGGTGACTAGCGTCTACCATTTTTACTCTCCTATATATTTTACCATATATAGCAATTCTGTTTGAACAAATCCAATTGGTGAGTATTTCCTATTGGTCGACAGTTAGAGATCCATTTGGTAGGTTGAACCATTTGCTTGTCACTTGTGAATTCCACGCTCTGTCAAAGTTGATGGTTTTCAAATTCCAAGAAATGTTTGCAAACCAAATTTGTGAATAAACCATTTATCAATGTGAATATATATAAGGAAGTTTGGAATCAGCAAGAACCAGGGCTGCAGCCGTCAAAGTGAGTATTAAGTGCCTAGAGCTTAGAGAATCTCATTAGTGCAAATGAAATAATACTATATTGTGCACCATGCTATGTAAGCTTCAATGCCACTTGATGCAGACACGTAGCGAGTCACAAATTTTGATGTGAATAATATTATTTATGTGATACTCCCCAAATAATAAACAATACAGTACGAGATTTCCATGAAAGATTTATCCAACTGTCTGAAACAGGAAATAGAAGGCTAGAGATACAGCCGAGCTAAAGTGGAGATAAGGCTTCACCTTAGCTCGGCTTGGTGAGTATTAGTGTCTACTCATTTTGCTGTGGACTCTGGCCTGCTACCGGTTAGCTCGACTATTTCGCACTGGCCCCATCATTTCTACTTTTGTTTGATTCTTGATATAAAATTGTTTGAAACTTTTCTTTGTTTTCTTGTTTGTATGTTTGCAATTGTATATACTATATATTTGATGAAATAAATGCCACACACACGCGCGCACGCACGCACGCACACACACACAGCAACCATAAGGTGACACATGAGAATATGAACCATTAGCTACAGCAACATGATTATGGATCTTTTAGTATAAAGAAAATCATTATACACATCTGGTTGGTTAGTTTATTAAATTTCAGGAGGTAAATACTACATAAAAGGAATGTGGAGACTGAAAATGAAAGAAAATGGCATGAAGATAACTTCTATTCCAGACACTTATAGTATTTAGAGATCTTCATCAATGCTTTAACTGCTTCAGCCAGCCCACTATCTAAAATATAATATATAAGTTGACTCAGACAAAAGCTGGTGTACAATATAAGCCAGTATGGTAGTATAAACAGTTTGAAATATATCATTGGTTGATAATTTCTATGTTACTGACCATTTTTATATGGGCGACTCTTTCTAATTTCATGAAGCTTTCAGCTTTGCGGCCTTCTTAGTGCACAGCAAACTATCAAAAATAAAACAGCATCAACAAGCTTACATCAGACACACACAGACTTTCATGCATTAAGCTTCCGGTTATGCGGTTATGTTGGTGCTTAGCATACAGACACAAACAAAACATAATGTGTAAGACAAGCACATGCATGATATGGAAGAAAGATTCTGGCCCAATGACAAGTAAGCGGTCAGTGTACAGTAGATGCTGAATAATGAATATTAATCAGGAGACTCGGATGTAGTTATACATCCCAATTTTATTTGATGATTTATAAAACAGAGGTTGGTTTATTTAGTTCTATTTTTGTCCTGGTGCTATTGCAGAATCTCAAATAGTTTTGTGTCATATAAAAATATCTATAATTTTCAGAGGTTAAAGTGCTGTTAGCATAGGCCTGACTAGTTTGTTTAGTTATTAGATTTCTACTGCTGCTTACTTGTATAACAGAAAGTTTAAATAGTTCTGTTGGTTGTTCAAAACTTCCAGTAAACAGCATAATACTCAGTTTTGAGATACTGAAGCAAACAGATATGGTAGAGTGTCTTCAACTTATATAGTTTCTATGAGAAGAAGATGAATGTAAGATAATCACTAAGGATTGTTACATAAGAAGTAGATCTCCCTCAAAACTCCTTTATGTTATTTTCCAATATTATAATTTGCAGTTTAGCAAAGGAAGTCTTGACCTCCAACTAAAAAAAGCTCATATAAAGCTCAATAAATTTCATAGCTTTCAATTTGGTAATACTAGTCATAATTTATGTGTTTAATTTTACTATGTTTAATTTTTTATATTTTTACTTCCTTACTATTTCAACACTCTTTACAGTGTTGAAATAGTAAATAACTGATATCCGCATATTTCACTGTTAAACTTCTCTCTAAAAGATATCTTAAAGTAATCCATTAGAAAGAACAGACATGTAGTCACATGGAGAATTTCATCACTCTTTGATATAAATCTCTCATATCCAGTTGCAAAAATATATATAAACTTTGTAGTGACAGTCGTTACTATGTATCACTTTGTCAATTTATTCAGTTATTCAGTATATATTAGTTTACTAAGTAAGAGTGAGAGTTGTATTTTTATATTCCAGAAACAAGCGCTGCAAACTAAAACGATTAGATCCTATTATAAATCAAAGTTACTACAAAAGGATCTAGTGATAAATAACGGAATACACATTTTACTATGTTTCTTTTATATAATCACTCGCATACTGTTGTTCAACATCTGTTTATACTTTTCTGACTATGCGCTGTCTGTTAAATACCGGGGTTAGGAGGTCAATTAAAAGGGGCTACACAGGACAGACTCAACACATTGATCTATGTATGTATTTAGCTCAATGCTTTAGTGCTAGTAATGCTAACATACTACTAGAACTCATAAGTACGTGTATATAGATATAACTTTTTTCTGTATCTGCCTGTTAAATTATTATACAATATGTAATGAGCTGTAAATTATATTTAACTCTATAATATGATCAGCAGAGTTTTAGGATAAACTAATTTATAATTTGAGTAGATTTGAGAACATCGTCTGCAGAAGCACAAGCAGGAGTTATCTGATCTTGAGTTTTAGTTTAATAAACGATCTAATAAATTAAAACAAACAAAATGCTCGCACTATTAAAACTAATACACTGAATTAAATTTACTTAGTAATATATGCAATATTCATACACAAGTTTTGAAGATTTTCGACTCATGATTAGAATCTCCTATTGTCTTTCTCCGATATATTTTACCATAACAAACAACTCTGGTTAAACAAATAAATTTTGGTGAGTATTTAGTATTGATTAAAAGCTAAAAGAAAACATTAATTATGGTGAGCCGTTGACTTGCCACAAATAAATTTAACTCCGTCTGAATAAATGAATTTCACTCAAAATGAACTAAACCCAATGATTGACTTTTGAACCGACTATGTAAGTGAACTGTTTGTCAAGTTGGATATATAGAAAGTAATATTAAATCAGCGACAGCAAAAGCTGCAGCTGTGAATATGAGTACTATACACACAAAGCTTAGAGTATCCCAATAATATATTTCATGAGCATCTCAATTAGGCAGGTGAAATAATATTATATTGCTCAAAATGGTATGTAAGCTTTCAATAGCAGCACTCGATGAAGCCAAGTAGCATGTCATAAATCTTTACATTAATTTTTATGTTACTATATTTATATTAATAAAATGATTTAGCTAATACTACTCAAAATGAGCAAAACAAAAACGAGATTTCGGCTATATAAAAAAGCTTTCTGAAATAGGAAACACATGGCTAGAAATAGATACAGTAACAATAGGAAGACACATTAGAGTACAAAATGATACTCAGCTCCTGCAAATGATTATGGGTCTTCTAGTATAGAGCTAGTCATTATAGACATCTGGTTAGTTATTACATACTACTACTTATATAATATGTAAATGCTTCATAAAATAATTTCTGAAGCTGAACAGTAGAGAAATTCGCAAGGGAAGATAACTTCTATTCCAGACACTTATAGTATTTAGAGATCTTCATCAATGCTTTAACTGCTTCCGTCATTCCACTATCTAAAATATAATATATAAGTTGACTCAGACGTAAGCTGATGAACAATATCTTGTAAATCATCTGAAAATGGAATTGTCATAATATGAATAGACAGTATTAAGATAAACATGCAAAATTATTCAAACTCTTGACATAATCAGATCTTAGAAACACTCATATTATTTACTTGTTGACTGAGTTACTTATTTACTTGGATATTTTAACATCCCATATGTTCTACTTAATTCATTCTCAATTGCTGGCAGTAGCTATTAACGTAATACTTACTGCGACATGTTGGGAGTCGTTCTCTCAAAATGGGATCCATGCTTATTTCACACAGGTTATAGCCTCCCATGTCACAAAGGAGTTTAGAGTTTGTCCTTGAGAACATGTTCCTATCTGAGACCTCCAGTAAACCGAATCGAGAAAGACAGCGATTAAACTTATTCACTAGGTCAGCTAACAGCTCCGCCCCCTTTAAAATAAAAAGCTTAACAATGGGCACATAAACATTTATAAATATATCAAGTGTAGAACCAAATAGTTTGTGCAAGCTTGATTACTTACATCTAAACAGTACATTGAGATTGCTACCCTCTGAGGTTCAACTCTTTAAAAACAACTTGATTACAGTATAATAATTTCATTTTATATTATTTTGTAATAAATATATGATTATGGCATCATGCCATGTCCTATTATATCACATTATTTTATACTATATTGGTAAGGTAATGATTACAGCTAAAGGCAACAAAAACTAATGCAGTTACACATCAATAAATCCATTGCCTTGGACAAGGGTTATATCATACCTGCTGTCTAGTCAGAGAAAGAAATTTAGTGCAGGAAACAGAACTTCTCAGCAGCATTCGAAATCCCATTTGTTGAGGTAAAAGCTGAAACCACAAAACAAGAATATATAAAAATCTTTATAGTTCATAATCTTTACTACCGGTATGAAAAAATTTTTGCTTATGTCTATGGTAACTGATAAATCAAGAAATTTTATTTCATCATTTCTCTTTCATTTTATTACATCATTCTATAAAAACTTGATAGAAAGCCAGTAAACTTGAGGTTCATCTACCAGTCAAAACTATCTGTCACACACAATAACAATATATGTCAGAGAATATTTATAATTAATGTAGGAGTGCAAATTCACTTCTGTCGCAAAATTGTTATTCAAGATTATTTCAGAGTTTTATAAAACCGAAACTTATTCGATCTCTAAAAATGATGAACTTGTTCAATGTTACCTTTTAAGTTTTTAGTATGAAACCAATTTAACATAAATACTAGTAGTTTGCCTCCCGCTGCACAGAATGTTTCATTTTCGATCAGGCAAGTTGTTTAGTACAAATATACAGTAGTTGAAATAGTTTGCTAGTGAAACCCAGCATGTAAAAATCTAAAAGAAAGTTTTTTACAAACATTCTATTCATAAATAAAATGCTTTATTACGCAAAGAATAACAATTAGAAAGTGTAAATAACAAAATTAAATGCTTAATAATAAGTTGTTTACCATCCAATCATCTATTTTCTCTGAAATATACGCAGCCTCTTCTCTAGATATCGGTCTTGTCTGAAAATATCTCTGTAGAGAAGTAGCAGACACTACGGGTGACATGAGCCCGACCCCTACAACTAAATATATAAGCGTCTATTTAGAAAATAAGGAAAATGATCTATAAGTAATTATGTGTATTGTTGAGAAATGATGGAAACCAATAAAAGTCATATAAAGTAATAAGTAGCCAGTTTTACTTACTGATCAAGATAAGTTTGTGCATATTTAAAATATAATTTGAAATATGGAATATAATTTGAAAATTTAAAATATAATTTAAAATATGGCTACTGTCAAACTCTTTTTACGGAAAGGTAAAACTCATTTGTGTGGTGAAACTAGAAGTTACAGTTTATATATACGTTACAATAAATAAATTCAAACCACTAGATTGCATTCAAATGATTTCCTCAAAGTATGAATCAAACTATCAGCCGCGCTTGGTATCTAGAATTTGATTCTTAAACTGCTTTACAAATCTGACAACAGCACTCGTGTCATTCAATAAACAATTTTGAATTGCTAATTTAAGATCCTGTTTATTGTATTAAATTATACTTTTGTGTATTAAGTGCTCTAGTGCCATGAATAACTGTAATATTTGTAAGAGAAGATAACTAACTAGGAGAATAATAAACTGGTGGTAAGATTCTGCTGAAGTAAGCATAACAACGACTTTAGCAAAGTCACTTTCATCCTATAGGTGTACAGTATAATATATCATATCTTTTTTGGGGGTAAAGGTACTTGATACTGATATCTAGAAGTTTTAGTATGTGGTATATTATGTATATTATTATATAATATATATATTATATTATGCTAGCTAACCAAAAATAATGAACTAATACTTTACAACAATTTTACCCTCTTATTAAGGAAATTAATCCAAGTGCATATGAGCCTCTTACTACTAATAGAGGAGAGTCAGATGTATCAGATCTTGTTTAGATGACTGCTATGTTAAAAAGACTATTAATATAAAACATGAACTCCACAGCGGCCTAGCAATACTGTAATCTGTGTCTCCCTCATCAAGCAGGAACTGGGACTAGCTCAGCCAGTATAACGAGTCTGGAATATATCAACGGTTGATAATCTCCATGCTACTGATTATCTTTTTGAAAGATGAATCCTTCCAATTTCTCTAAGTTTTCAGTTTTGCGAATTTTTTAGCACTCGACTGATTGGCACAAACAAATCAGTGCCAACAAAATAAAATCAGTCATTCACGTGCTTTAATCCACTTAAACACACCAAGACCAACACATGTGGTAAAGTGGCACATGATAAGTACACTGTATAAGAGCAGTTTGCTGAGACAATGGTAAGGTCAGTACACTGTTTATGCTGAATAATCTTAACAATCTGAGAGAATTGAGACAAAATTAGTAGACGGTATGAATAATTACTTAATAAATTGATGGTTCATAAAGCTAAGGCTGGCTTATCTATGTATAAATCCCAGTGTTTGCCTTTTTTTCATTTATTTTTCACAAGGCCTCAGTTACAAGAATATATTTTTATGTACGAAAAATACGCATTTCAGAGAAATTGAACTCCGAACCTTCAATTCTGTAGACTGACATTCTAATCATTTAATCACAAAGGCTACTTGCATTACAATTGGATAATTAGATACATAGCCATTAGATCTGCTAAAAAACAACCTACGGTGTGTGAGGCGTAACCTCAAGCCATGTTACTAGCTAGTTACTCACTCAAGTTAGCCAATTTGCTAATTTTGCTTTTGGCTGTTCAGTCAATTTAGCTAATGGCAACTGCAAGACCTGCCACTGTTTATAAGCTGTTTTTTATTACTCATGCAAGGTTTGACATGAAACTAGTTCATATTTGTTTTTTTGGTCCTATGCCACCTCCCACAGCAGAATAACAGATTGTTTGGTCAGTCATCTTGATTAGACCAGGTCTTTCTTTAAACTAGACTTCTGAAACTTAATTATATAGATATGATGTTTGTTTAAATGTAATATATTTAGTGGTTTAAATTTACTCAGACTTGTAAAAAAAACTATTTACTGATTGTTTCTGTAGAAGTCTAACACATTTAGCTTGTGTTCCTTTGCAAAAATGTGCAAGAAGTGTACAATTTATTTTACGTTCTCTAGTGGGTTTCCTACAAAAAAATTGTCAGTTTTAGCTAACTTCATCACGTTAATGTGGAGCACTGATAACTTGTAAGTTTGTAAATGATAGCTAGCAAGAATTTAACAACAATGGAAACCATTTAATTTTTGTTTCAACATATCTGTTCTTACCCTCTAAAGCTGATTTACCAAGGATTTTTAATCAAAAGGCATTTTATACACAAATTCGTAAATGAACAGAATAAAATTAAACATGTTTTTCAGGGTCAAATTTTTGTGGAATTTGAAGCTCAGCCTAACATCCTGCTTAAAATTACAAATGATGTTGCTAACTTTATTCGTCTTTGAAGGAAAAATATAACTGTAATCCAGTGATTTGATAGTTTCTTCATTGTAACATATATAAATGGTGGCCCTTGGTTTGTACCACCAAACCAAAAAAGCAAATAAAAATAATCGTGTTTTACTTTAAATCATGTAAAGATTGTTATACAGTTGAGTCCATCAAATTGGGTCCACACCAGAACTATCAAACTAACAACCGAACACATTCCTGACTCAGGCAAGAAAATAAACGCTAGTAAACTCGCTTTGTTAAGTTGATTAAAGTTAAACAAATATTAATATCAAATAAATATTTGCTCCCAGATTTTGTTTGATGAGAATCAGTAATTGAAAAATGCTGAAACAGAATCTTTAGTCGGAATGCTACACTTTTTGAAAGTTGATGAATTTAACTCCGTTTTAGTATTTTTGATTTCTTTTTGTTAAATGAAGATTTTTTCACATTATATCGGTCTTTTTCATCTGACAGGGACAGTGAGCGGCTCAGCCAGTATTAAGACTCTGAAACATATCAGTGGTAGATATTTTATCTGTTCGTGACTATCTCTTTTAAAGATGAATTTGACTACTTGCGCATAATTATTAGTTGTAAGACTCTCCAGTGTATTGCAAGCTACCAAACATAAACCTGTGTGTTCGAGCAGCCATCAGACACGTATGTGCACAGTATGAGAGTAATAACCTGACATGAGCAGGAGGTAGGTGTCAGTGCACCGTGGATAGTTACATTGCTACACTGAATAATGAATATTAATCAGGGAGACTCTGGACACAGCTGGTAGACTATGTAAACAATTACCTAATAAAGTGATGATTTATTACCATACAGCATCTGCAGATTTATGCACTTGTAGCTTTATCTAACCTCAATCTTCAGCTCTTATTTCACTCTCCATCATCACAACCACAGAAGGTTTAATCTAATTGAAATTGCAATGATTAGTCTGAAAAAAGACTGCTTCCGTGATATTGAATGATCACTATACTGTCTAAAATATATGAGTGATTTTACAATTGGTTTTTATACTACAATATGTAAAATCATAACACTTTTTGTTAAGGCCATTGATTTAATCTAATCAAACTTAGTACAACAGAATAGATGCAGTGTAGTAATAGCAAAAGTAGTCATGACTTAGACCCATTCTAAAAGCGGATGTTACTGAACTTGGGATGGCAGCCCTTTGAGCATCTTTAAAGGTTGACTTGCAACAAAATTCATATTACAGTTATTTGGCAACAAAAGATTTACTATGTCTTACTCTGTTGTGTTGTAGGTGCCAAATACGTGGAAATGTGATTACAAGCCCTTAAAAGCTCAAAAATGAAAAGCTGCTGTAGATTGGAATCTGTTTATTTATCTGACGAAGTCATTACAGTTTGGTTATCATCTTGTCATGTGATGTTCTCACGTGTGTTGAAAGGCCAATAAAAAGCTCACTATAAAACATATCGTAGCACTAGTTTATGACAAACACTTCGGGTCTTACCGAAGTCCCCGTATCAAATATAGATGCTCGCTACTTCACAGTTTTGTTTCAGCATTATTCCATCGTCAAGTTGTAATTTGATCACGTGACCTAATACTTCGCAAATAATTTGTTCAGCACTTTTCGATTATCACAGGTAACCAACAGGCTCGTCATGATTATCAGACAATGATATGCACTCCTTAGAGCTAAGGTTAAAAAGTTTAATGACTTTTTACGGTAAGTTATAAGATATCAGTGCTAAAAGTGACAGCATTACAATGACAATAGAACAGACGCGTAAAAACAATAGACATGGTTTTATGGAATGCGTGAAGTATATTTGTGAAAATATTTTGACGAATGAGGTTGCATGAAAGTGTAAACAGAAACCATTCTGTAACAACTAATCCCATTTGAGCCGTTTTGGAAAGCGAATCCAAACTACGGCGTTCTCACGTGGCTGCAATGTTCTGTTCGTTTTAGAGCTTTTAAGAGCTTGTAATCACCTTTCCACATATTTTGCACCTACAACACAACAGAGTAAGACATGGTGAATTTTAACATACCAAATAACTGTTATGTGAATTTTGTTGCAAGTCCACCTTTAACTAATAACTTTATATGAAAGTATCCTTCATAACATTATTTAAGCTTGTAAGGGCTGATTACATTTTCTGTTAGTTTCTACAAGTTGAAGTACTGAGTTTCAGGCTTATATGTAAAGGTAGCAAGCAATTCAGTCAACTCAGAAACATATCTTGCATTTGTAGCAACTTTTTACAACATTTATTATTAGCTCTCTAAATTCGTACAATTTTTAATAAGTTGTTCTGCTTTTAGCTTTTGTTAATCTAGTTTTGTGAGGCATAAATTTCTCTGATGCGTTCTAGGAACTCTTTGGAATTGTAAACATAAAAGAACACCGGCTTGGCACATTCTAGCGTGTAAAGTTGATTGCGAGTCTCATCTATTGTTCTTGGTTGTTTTACTTTGGCTAATAGATATGAAGAAGCGTAGAAAACTTCCAAATCAGTCTGCGAATGCTGATAAAAATCACCGTATTCCCTAGCTTAGCCCGTTTAAGTTTTGTAGACTTAGCTTAAAAGAAACAATTTTTGTTAGCATGTTTAGGGTACTGTCTACTTAAACCCTGTTTCAACTGATTTGGTTTTATAGAACCATTTACAAATGGTTCTATAAAACCAAATGTTTAAATTCACAGCTTACTTTGTAAACTACTCAGCTTACTTAAAAATTATGTAATTTTAACTGCAGAGCAATCATGACAGCTATGCAAGAGCTGTTAGAAACTGCTTAAGAGCACTTATTATTAGTAGCATTAGTACTAGTACCATTTCATAATAGCAAAAGTGAAAGATTGTTTTCGATAGGGTAACTACTACGACAGGTCATAATGTGACACAAAATAGAAGCGCAACACTATTAAGCAACCAACAACATTACAGCTTACACATGGGCACCTGCATTCTACATACATTAATGAGTAAGCAAATGCACAGCTGGGTTTAATAAAGGATAATTTAATCACCACCAATAAATACTTTGTAATAATAAAACAACCATTTTTTGAATGGCACAGAAAATGTCCTTCACCAAGAGAATGTAAAATTTCCCCTTGATTATATCATCTTATTTAGAGCTAAGACTTACTGACACATTTTTTCAATTGTATTGAAACAAGCTTGGCAGAAAATCTTTTCTCAAAACTTAATTTATTTGTCCGTTTTACAGTTAGTTTCTGTAGAATTTTTGAGAAATCGCATCTTTACACTTATTCTCACTGCGTAGATTTTGTTCTTGTTTCAAAATTTACAAGCCATACTTCAAATGCAGTGGTTTTAATAACCTTGTTGGCCAAATAATATAAGTTTTTGCTAGAAACTACAACGTAACTAAGATTTTCAAATAGGCCTAGCGGATAAGTTGTTTAATTTTTAATTGTAAACCTTTCGGTTTGAGCTTGTGAAAAGGAATATACCATCATCTTTGATAACTGTTGCAACATTAGGTGTTACATGACTAGCTACACGAAAAAGTCATTTACAGCTGCCAAAATAACTAAACCAACTAAATGTGCCAACATTCTTATTAAAATATTCTGTGCTTTACACCAATCTATAGTCAAGTTGGTTGTGTAAGAGTTTGATATAGAAAACTTCTGCCAGTTTGTTTTCGTACAACAAACCAGAAAAATTAAAACAAAACATTAGGCTGGAAGCTTTCAGCATGAAAAAAACATTCTAGAAAACAAGAACCTGGCAAATTTTGGAGAGATTTTTGTTTCTAGTCTAGAGATTTTATCTCACATTTTCAACTTTTTATTACTATTTAAAAATAAAGTTCAACGAGAAATGCAAATCAGCATTAGAAAGAACACAAAGCTGTTTTTTATCTATTGTTGCATAAATTATTATTAGAACAGATGACAACTAAACCAGCTGTCAAGTGAAGAAATAAAATGGAAGAATATGGCTTTTTAGTTTAGTAAATGGTGTCGCTTGTTTTTTCAAATAAAATTGTAGAATGAAGTCATAAGCACTTCACTTTTATCTACGTTGATGTTGCCCACTAATAAACATTTCTTTGCGAAGTTTTGAGCTAAACTCACTATCAAGACCTGTGATTTCTTATGCTTTCAACGTTTGCAACATTTCTTTTAAAATAGAGGTTTTAACTGGCAGGAAGTGGTCTTTATAGATAAGATGAAAACTATAACTTTGTATTTCCCACTTTTAAATTTGATAGGTTAAATTATTAGTATTAGTATAGTAGGTATTAAAATGGGAGGTGGTAAGGAGATTAAACCTTTGTCCGAGGTTGATTTTGTCTAGTTTATTTATTTAAGGTAAAGGTTTCTCACAACCCATGTCATTGTGGCTGTTCAGAACTTAAAACTGTATGATAGCAACAGCTGACTTTGTAAACTAAAGAATGAAGGGTCAAAGGTTAGGAGTACTATTAAAGCTCATAACAAAGGTGCTGAAACCAAAGTCGGCTAGGTAGATCTCAAAATTTAGGCTGATCAAAAAAAGGAGGCTTTGGCCAATTAAATAAAATGTCAGGTTTCGGATCAGAAGTTCGGGGCAGTATCGTGTTGCGTGACGTTAATCTGCGCAAGAACTCGCTCAGCAAGCTCATGCAGAATGATCACGCAAGACACTCTCTAGCACAACTTTATTGCTCGTGAGATGCATTTTGATTGGTTGATTTTTTTCCGAGAATGCAATTTTATGGCGGGTAATTATTTCTTATCAATATTCACCGACGTAGAGCAGCAACATTTTGCTACTTTTTTACGATTGAAACACTATCCGAATGAACACTAAATTGTTGATAAATTTAATAGAAGCACTCTCAGTCCTGTATGACATAACACATAAAAATTACAAAATGCTCAGTAAAAACCAACATTTGGAGTCAATCCTTGCGCGGGTTGACGTTTTTGAGAATGTTAAATATTTAATATATTAAACATGAAAAACTACTATTAAGTAAACTATTTATATACAAATTGTAAAATATTTCTGTTAAAGTACAAAAATCGTTTTTTCTTATGTTTTTTTTGTAGTTTACAATCCGTGAAAGTTAGAACAACCTAACAACGAAAGCGGAAGTTGTTTACGTCATTGCCAAGACGGTGCCATATTAATTTACCTATATTTATTAATAACTCTGAAGAAAGTAATGATACAGAATTTTATTGGCAGTATGTGAGTGTACCTACGTTATCGTTTGCTGATTAATCGCTTAAGTGTGTTTAGGCACACGCCAGCGTTATCTCCACGCCCCCATGACGCTTGTGATAAAATCGCCCATTGTGTCTGAGCCTTACTCAAACCAAAGGTGTTGAAGCCAAAGTCTGCTAGACAGCTCACAAAATGTAAGCTGATCACGAAAAAGGAGGCCTTTGGCCTTGCTGAAAAAATTTTCAGATTTTGAATTAGAAGTTTGTTCGGTCAAGTGACAAAGATTGAATAGTGGTAACTCACAATTAGACACGACATTTATGTACCAAAAGTTGATAATTCATTTTTTGAAGTTGTAGCTGTGAAAAATGTCCTATGCAGAAGTTACAATGAGCTTTGCCGGTTTATAGTATTATCAATTGAAAACTTATCGATATAATTTTGGGAAAGACTTCTCAAGAATGGCCTCAGACTGTGGCTTTGTGTTAAAGCAAAATATATAAATAAAGTAAATTAAAGAGCTATTATTAAATTGAACTTTAGAAATAGGACAGAATAAGGTAAAGTTACGTAAATGGGACAAACTAAGTGAAAGTTAGACTGGGGCAGCTGGGGCCTTGCTTAGTAAAATAGGAAATGTGAGAGTTCAAATAACTCTCATCATAAATTCTATTCTTTTAAGTAGACATTAAGGCGATCAACAAAAAATAATAAACTATGTGATGCTAATTGCAGGGCATTCATTGCAGCTATGTGAGGGTTGTTTAAAACAGTTAAATGAATAAATGAATAATGTATAAATCAGAGAGACTCGGATGCAGTTATGCATCCCAGTGTTATTTGATGATTTATGAAGCGTAGGTTGGTTTATTGATTTCTATTTCTGTGTTGCACCTATGTCATCTTCCAACAGCATTATATCAAATAAATATACATGTAGCAATGAAACATTCTCTGGACCGAAAATTGATTTGTATTTACCTTATATCAACATTTGCCATTCCAACTTTCAAACTACATATCATGAGAGAAGTGCTTGTGCAGTTCAAAAATAGTAAAAAAGCAATATATTAACTTTAGTAACTATAGCTACTTACAATAACTTAAGAGCATTTTGTGGCTATGATCTGCAAAAAAATGTAGCCTTACAATGTACTATATGTACTTGCAAAGTTCTTACCTTCAAGACACAGGTTTAACATAAACGCTGAATTTAACTTACATGTATATGAATTTAGCTTACTACAAACATACTTGAAGGAAGTTTTAGTATGCATTTTAGTAGGCTTTTAACTAAAATTTTATCACTTATCTGTTTACAAACCGGTTTTTGCCATAACTGATGACGCTGAGCTGAAATACAATTGCCAAAATTTAATAAAATATATAACGTACATCATATATATAGCCTACAAATATATATATATCTGTACGCTATATGTATTAAAATTTATCATACCTAAAACTAAAATCACAATGCACAATATAGAATGGAGCAGTATAAACTAGTGGAAAATTAGATTGTCTAAAATTTTAACTATAATTATTACCAAAACGAATGGTAAACTTATATAGAAATATATACATATAAATGTATATATATACACGTATATATATATATATATATACATATATATATATGTATATATTTCTATATAAGTTTACCATTCGTTTTGGTAATAATTATAGTTAAAATTTTAGACAAGCTAATTTCCTACTAATTTATACTGCTAATATTTATATTTTAAAATTTACTAATTTATATATATATAAATATATGTAAGAATACATGTAAGAATGCATATACATGCATTCTTACATGTATATATACATGTATATATACATATATATATAAATATATATATATATATGTATATATACATGTATATATTAATTATCTATATAATTATAGATAATTATTCAGTAAAATACATGAAAAAAGTTGATGGAACGGAATAAACAGCTATTTCTCGATTTATTATATGTGTTTGCCCCGATAGATAATAGGTTCTCAACTTCTGAGGCTAGGGCTGTATGAATAAGTAGAGATAACCCTAAGTTGTCTGTGCGCACACTCTTTCTAATTATTTTGGCTTTAATTGTTTGTAATTGATTTGTGACTGGTTGGGATTTGTGACTGGTTGATTGGTGATTGATTTAGTGAGTAGTAAGAGAGAGAATTAACTGTTGCCTTTATAATAAGAACAGTAACCCAAGTGAATATTTACTGATTCCTATTAGTAGAGGAGAGTCAGGTGTATAAGGTCTTGTATAGATGACTCCTATATTAAGAAGTATTTTAATATAGACTAGGAACTGTACAATATCGTCGCAGTATTCTTAACCATGTTTTCTTCATCAAATAGGGGCAGTGACTAGCTCAGCTACCGTGTACAAATTGAAACAGTAGTTGATAATTTTTTGCTAGTGATTTCCCATTTTAAAGAATAATCATTTCAGTTTTTGCAGATTTCCTAGTGTGACACAGACTACGACAAACAAACCGACATTAAAAAGCCGCCATCAGCCACCAAACCTACTAAAGCTTAGCAATATTCTCATCTCTGTTTTCCTCACCCAGCAAAAATGATGATCATCTCAGCTACTATTGGTAGTCTGCAGCATATCAGTAGTTGATAATTTCTCTCCTAAGAACTATCAATTTTTCAAATGAATCTTACCAACTGCATTAAGACTTTAGTTGTATGTATTTCCTAAGCCATTGCAGACTCCCACACATGAACTAGTATGCTCAAGAAACCATTAGACACACACTTGCTCAGTATGACAACAATAAAAATTGTCAAGTTAGAAAACATTATAAAAACTATTTGCGAAGAGCTTTTTTTTGATGGGTTTTTCAATTGAACAAAAAATTGAAATAATTTTTGTTTGTAGAAATAAAAAATCTTGTGAAAACTGGTAAATTTACCTCATCATAATATTTTTGATTTTTTTATCCCCTGTTTTTTTAAACCGGGACAGTGACCAGCTCAGCCAGATATATGCTATGAAACATACCACTGGTAGATTATCTTTATGCTAGTTACTACCTCTTTTTAAAACAAATCTTTTTACTTGCACTCAGCTAGTAGTTTTAAGTACTTGTTAGTGCAATGCAGGCTATCACACATAAACCAACATAATCGAGCAACTATCAGACACGCTTGTGCAAAGCGTGAGAGCCTTATTCTGACACAATGGTTAGGTGCCGGTCAGGGCCCTAAATATAGTTAAATTGTTACACTGAATCATGAATATGAATCAGAGAGACTCGAGGTGCAGTTGATAATTTATGTAGCTTACCACCTGAAGACATGATGATTTATGAAATGCAAGCTGGTTTATTCATTTTTCATTAACCCATTCACTGCCGTATGCGCATTTTTGTGAAATTCTTAGCAGTTGCGCTGTAACTTAATTTTATTACTCAGTTAAAACATAAACGATCTTCAGAACTTTTATGGTATTGACAGTGTTTTCCAAATATTTCTCTATAAAATTAGCTTAAATTGATGAAACAATTTTAAAAATTTGTTTGGAAAGTTTCAACTCAAAAACACACATTTTTCCTGATGTTTGAACTATTTAGTGTTATTATGGTTTTCGTAAGTACCTCCCGAGTTAGAAAATAGAGAATTACTTATGTTGCTGACATTATAGCCAATTTAAATTTAGATTTTAGTAATTACAAAGATAATTAAAGTACCAGCACTGACTCTAATGTTGGTGAAAATAATAGTTTTGTAAGAGTAAGGAACGTTGTAGAGGATCGTTTTAGCTTCGAAGCGATCGCAGTTTCTCATAGCTTTAACAATGCACAAAGAACAGATACATCGAGTTTTTTGCATATCATTGTTTTTTAAAACGTTAGAAAAATGAAATATATAACAAAAATGTTTTAGGTCGAGTTGGAAGTTGAAAAATTGCATACATATCTTGGAGCAAAATCGGCCATTTTTGGTAAAATGGCTGGTAGTAAGCCGATAGCTAAATTTGTGCATGGATGGCACTAAAAAGTTTAAGGTTTCCGTACTGCTTCCACATCTATGTTTATATTTTCAATGTTGGTATGTTCATGAATTTGTCTAGATATAGTTACGGACATCTTAGAATAATGAATCTACATCGCAGAAGATTTGATCCCAGACCCTCCCTTTTACCAGTTCGACACCATACTAAGTTAGCTACATGAGCTTGATAGAATCATTAGGCGATATATGTCTCTATATGGGAGCAAATATTCTACCGCTTTAGGTCCCGGCGCAAAGTGATTGTTTAACGTCTCGAGAAGTTGGTAGCTCTTATCAGTGAGCTTACTCAAATTTCCTATTGGCAATATGCCAGGTTAATAGCAAGTGGCAAGCAACTCTCATTACCTCTCATTGTTTATAAGCTGAATTTTAATACCTGGGCAATGCCGGGTAGCACAGCTAGTCATCATATAACAGTGGAATTCCAAATTTAAACTACCTAATAGAAGTTGTCTATTCCTAATTAAGATAAAAAAAACTTTTTATTCTGTTTTTTTTTGTGCCGTATAAAACATGTTTATTTTTTGATATAGTATATATGTTTTAATACATAAAATTGTGACATTTGTTAAATTCATCGCTGTAATCTAGTAGTAGTCAAAAAACGGAGCAGCTTGTAATAACAGTAATAACAGCTGATAATGTACTAATATACTGTTATTACAGTCTTTATTTAGCATCTTCTAAAATTTTAAAATATCTCTAGTCAATAAATCCTTATTTTACTCAAAAGTACTTTAATTTGAAGGGAACTGCTAGAACCCTTGGATACGCAGGTTTGAGGTGCATCTTCAAAACTTAAATCTTACAAAATTCATTTTGATCTTAAAGAAAATAATGTGCCATTTTAAGTGCAGATACTTTGTCAACATATTTAAACTAAATTATAATAGTTTTACCTTTTTAATAGTGCAGTCTTTGAAGTATGAATTGGATGAATGAGTTGCAAAGATTGATAGATATGGTGACTACATATACATTGATTATAGCAATGTTTTATTTTATACCAGTAGTAGTCTGCCTGCAGCATGAAGAAACAACTTGTTATTAAATTGTATGTAGAACTAATATATTATAGACCTTATCATAAAAGATATGTCAGATTATAAATAAATATTACACAATTGAAAATATAAGTAAAATTTGTTTCAGCCAAAAAAATGAAATTTCTTTTTCTTCAAATAATTATTCAGATAAAAGGCATTTTCCCTGAAAATGCACTTACAATACCTGTTATAACACAGGTTTGCTACGTAGCTGGTGGATAGGCTATAGCTAATAAATGAGGAATAACAACTCAAAGTAGTCCATGCACACACTTCATGTAACATTTTAGTTTTTATTCCAGGTTTAGTTGCTTGAGTGATGTACATGTACCTTAGACTAGTCAGAGAGTTATAAGAAAGGAAGTTATCCATTACCTACTTAAAAAGAACAGTAATTTAAGTGCATACATACTGATGGCTATTAGTAGAGGAGAGTGGGTGTATAATATCTTGTATAGTTGACTCATAGATTAACAAGTCTAGCAATACAGAATATAAACTGCACAACAGCCTAGCAATATTCTAATTTGTGTCTTCCTCATCAAGCAGGAAAAGTGACTAGCTTGGCTCTCATTTAGATATGGCAACACAGCATCGGTTGATAATTATTTTGCTGGTGACTATCGTTTTACGAATGAATTTTTTTAATTGTACCAGGCTGATATTTGTGGAGATATCCTGGTGCATAGCAGATTGAGCAAACAAAAGATTAAGTGCAGATAAGCCAGCAGACGGTATAAGACTAATGTCCTGGCGTATTGATAAGTTAGAGGTCAGTGCACCATGAATAGTTACTATGTTACACTGAATAATGAATATTTAATGAGAGAGACTCGGGATGTAGTTAGTGGCTTATATAAATACTACCTAACAATTTGATGATTTATAAAGTATGAGCCGATTTATTGAATTCTATTTCTGTGTTGCTCTGATGCTATCTACAAAAGGCTGGTTTACGAAAGAGCTTGTGCTAATAATAGGAATTATCTACTTTACGATGGAATTAAATCAGGTCTTTCTTTAAATCTAGACTTCTGAAAATTAGGTATATAAGTATGATGTTTGCTTAAATATAATAATATATGTAATGATTCAATTTCACTAAGATTTGTTGAGAAAGATACTTGCTTATTGCACTTGTAGAGGTCTAGCACATTTAGTTTTTCTTTCTTGGCAACGATAATCATAACAAAAATAATCTCTTTTTACCTTTGCTCTTATGCCACAAAAACCTTAGCAGCTTCAGTCAATTTATTCGCAATGAAGTAAAACGCTGATAGCAGGTAGGGTTTTAACTAGAAAGCCACAAATAACTTGAAAAATATTAGACATCTGGATTCTAAATTAATAACTTTATTTTGTGATATATAAAAGAGAACATCAGAAAGCATTAGTTGTACTGGAAATACTTTTTTATAGAGTTTTGTTTATAAACGGAAAAAAATTAGATGTTCTTTTATTGCTCAAGCTATTATAAACTTTGTAAGTCAGTTTGAGCATCAAACTGGATATGACAAATGTTGCCTTTAGTTTTTCTTATACTTAAAAATCATTTAAATTTGATATAATTATTTGAAAGTTTGTCTAAGGACCAATAAAAACATAGCCTTAAGCTATTACCATAAAACTATAAAACAATTAAAAGATAATGTCAACAAACAATGTCAATTTTGAATTCCTTCCATGTTTGCAAAAAATCTGATGAAAAGCCATAAATCATGCTGAAACTGAGTATATGTTGATCAAATCAAGGTCTTTTTAAAACGCATGTCACTTTGAACATTTTTCAAACAGTAAAATGTAAATGACAAGTTTACCTTATGCTCTAATAGATTAAAATGTAACCTTGAAAATAGATAAGTGTGATATTTTGTTACAATTCAATATATTAATTTTTGTGTCCTGGTTACTAAACGAACTAATTACCAAAGGTTTCTTGGTGGAATATTTTTATAAGAATACTTCAGAGGTCAAAAATATATTTTAGTGTTATGCCTAGTGATTATGCTGATCATCAGTAATTTTAAAAGTTCATTTCTTAAGGTTGACTGACTGAGAATTATCACAAAACTTATTATTATTTATATATTAAATTATGTATACTCTGTATTTACGACCCCAACCAGAAAGTAGCTGCAGTTGTCTTTTCTCACACTAATTATTAATCAAGCTCTCTTTTGCTTTAATAAAACTATCTGTGCACAATATGCTGCAATATGGTGCCAGACACATTTTGTTGGTAACACAATATCCTAATATCATACTGTACTAGTAGCACAATGTACTAATAACACCATTCTAGTAATGTCCTAATGGTGAAAGCACACATTCAAAGTTTAGGTAAATAAAAATAATCCATAACACAAAATCATTTAGTGACATTATGTAGACTTGGTTTAAATCTGTATAAATACTGTTCATTAAAGCAAAACTTGTTTACATCTGCTCTGATGGAAAAAAAACATTCTTCCACCCAATGGTATCAATCATCCTTATTGTAGACAAAAATCACCACTCAGTAAAGTCTAGCAAAACATCAAATGGCATTCTAAAAATGTGCTCATGAAGCCACTCATGAGCATTGATAATTTGCTCAATTGCTGTATTCTTAGAGAACTTAGCCTACTTAGTAGTAGTTCTACTTTAATAGTATGATTGGTGAGTGTTGAGAAAGTAGAAGTAATTTGAGAAAACAAGAATGTATTGCTAGTCTGCCTACAATGAGCGAATCTGACCCATATAACTCTATAAAAAACATTAGATGTAGTTTTTAGGTGATTGGTGAAGTCTGTGAGTAAATTCCAACAAATTATTACATATGCACAACCCTAAGTTAAATGAATTTGACTTTGCTTTTTAAAGTTTAAATAGAACTTACCATTACAGGCAGCTCAAATATGATAGCTTAATTAAATTAACCATAAAACAGTTATTTATTCTAATTCCACAGTACGATGGGTGGTCTATTACACCTTAATGCTTTGCAATCCAACCACTTCATTATATGCTAACTGAAAATGCAACTGTTTCAACTATTTTTATAATATACAATTTAATTACTAGATTTCTATTGCCGCTAACTTGTATAGCAGAAGATTTACATAAACATATTGAGGTTATTAGAAAGTGTGATAGTTAACAGAATGATACTAACTTTTTAGATACTATGGCGGACAGATATAGTGGAGTATTCTCAATTGTTACAGATGCAGTGAGCAAAAGATAAATATGAGATGACAACTAAAGACCGTTGCATTAGAAATAGCTTTCACTCAAAACTTCAATGATGCTAATTTCTTAAGCCATCAGGCATGGCTTATGAGAGAAAGTTTGGCTCTCCAACTCAGCGATCATACGTAAAACATCTACAAAATAAATTTCGTGTTATTCATTGTGGTATTATTAATTGTAATTTATATGCGATTTAAATAAGACTCTCGAATCATTTTTCAAACTAAAAAGCCTTTAACTGCCAATTTTAAGTTACTTTTGGTTTTAACGATATCTCTAAGAAAATATATTTCATGTTCGAGTTAATCTTTTAGAGAAAGTGTTCATAACTTCATACATGTTTTAACTAGGTTAGATGTGAAAATGAATGTTGAGAAGTGACAGCATTGGCCTTGTGGCCTAATAGATAAAGCTTTTTTAGATAAAGATTGTGGGATCGAGTTCCACCAAGTTCAATTTTTTATTTTTAAAACACATATTATGCTACTTTTAGCAATACAAGTTTGCGTTATATTGCGCTACGGCTTGGTGCAGAGTGAGCAAAAATCAATTAACTAGAGGTTTAGATCTGACACAAGCCATCATGAACTTTCATGTCATGTACCAGAAAAGAATTACTCACTAAGAAAGAAGCTAGAGACCTCGGTAACAATGACTTCAATCCTCATAACAATCCTTATAACAAAACTGAATACCAAAAATTATTAAATGAGTTTAATGTGAGAGCTAGTGACATTCCAGAAATTGATCAACCCACTAAAGGTTTGAGATATATACATGCATAATATGGGCCTCCAAAGGTAAAGTGTCTCAGATTACATCACCACGAAAACGTTTATCCTAAATATCCATCAACTGATTCAGACAACAAGTACATGAGTATTTCAAAAATCTGGTGCCAATGGCGGAAGTACTTATTAGCAGTTTCCTGAATAGAATTCGAATGTGGGTACTTAAATTATTTTTCAACTCAAGATCCATTGGATTATGACAGATTTGTGCACAATCATCGCAAATAGT
Source organism: Watersipora subatra (assembly GCF_963576615.1). Taxonomy (NCBI): domain Eukaryota; kingdom Metazoa; phylum Bryozoa; class Gymnolaemata; order Cheilostomatida; family Watersiporidae; genus Watersipora; species Watersipora subatra. Next base: position 62,434,225 of record NC_088715.1, read on the forward strand.
TTACGAGTTCTTGAATATTAAGATTAAATGGTAATATTAAGGCTTACAGTTATTGTTTGTGAGCCACGCGAGTACAGGCTAGACAAGCCGGTTCAGCTCCAGGATCACAAAAAGAGTTTTTAACATTAGTCAATGATATCATTCACAGGAAGCAGTCATAGCAAGATTCGATAAAAAACTTTGAAGACTCATTGAGCAAAATGAGATTAATGACCAATTACGTTATTGTTAAATGATTGTATATGATACCTTCTAATATAAATGTAGATGGGCTTGAAAACAGCGTTCTGGGTTTCAATGATAATTACAAATAGCCAAAGATATTGTGTTGTTAGTGAAAAACCTGATCGTTCAAAGCCCAAAAGTTTTAGCAACACAAAAAATCCAAAGTTGTATCAAAGCCGAAGCTTGTAACTTTACCAAACCCTGTTGTAACTGTACCACAGCCTGTTGTAACTTTACCAGACACTGTTGTAACTTTACCAAACCCTGTTGTAACTGTATCACAGCCTGTTGCAGCTTTACTAAAACCGCAAATAGAGTTAGAGACTACTCTAGCACCGAAAGTAGAGATTTCAATAAAACCTAAAAAAGTAAAGAAAGACGCTCATGAAAATAGAAAGCTACTACTCATTGGTGGGATTGTAGTGACTGGTATCGCCTACCCGGTTTGGGTTTAGTTTTATAATTTTTAAATTATAAAACTACATTTCATTTTTCAGCAATTATAATTCCATCTTTTTTGCTTTTAAAATACTAGTATCTTTACTAAGAGCTGAGCTGTTCATTCTAGCTTCTCTAATTAACCTATAACGTTATCTATAACTATAAACTTTATCTTTATCATTCATTATATTGTTAATCCCATTTTCGCTTATACAGCCAAGGTTTATAGCGGCTGAAACTCTCAAAAACATCAAGTTGTATATGGACTCTACTTCACTAGCAATAGGGGTGTGTTTAGATCATTTTTCTCTAAATACTGTATTGGGATAACCATAGAAACAGTACCACCCGTGCATACCACTCCTAAAATATTTAATTGTATAGCCGGTACTACATCAATTGTGGTACTAGTCAAAACTGCTCCGGCTGTGAAGCTTCCTAGAGGGGTTACACTACATATTGTTGCCAAGCTTTTACAAGAGTTAACAGCCTTTGTGTATTTTTATACAAAGACCTATTTTACTTTTTACCATTTTACTATTTTACCTTCTTTTACTATCATTTGAATTTCACTAAATAACGCTATTTTTTATTTCATACTAAAAACATGTAGATTCATTGGCGCCAATTCCTCGAGACTAGAATATAATTTATTTATCACTTCTGCCATTTATATATAAACAAAATATCAACATTGAGGTGACTTCCAAACTTGCACATTTGCATCTACTCGCAACTCTCTCACAGAGTTCTCCTAAAGTTTCTTCTTTATAGGTTAATAAATACATCACCCTTAGGAAAGTTACCAATTATTATACTATCCACTGTCAATGAAACCAAGTTACTATTTATCAAGTCTGTTTAATATATTTTATTATCACTGAAACTGTCTTTTTTGTTGTAGTTTCGATAGTAACAGAATTTAGTCTTTGCTGTAATAAAGTTACACTGCAGGGGTCACTGCAGGGTCACTGCAGGGGTCACTGCAAGGTCACTGCAGGAGTCACCGGGTATTCTAAAAACTAGGCACTCTTTGTATTTATCAAAATTCTAATCTTTAACAATATACTTTTTTATTTCTTTGTGCTTTTTCATGTCTTGATCCTCAAACCTCACCCAATACAATTTTTATCTCATGGCTCCATACTCCAAAAAATTGATTTACCACCACCCTCATCTTTTGGTCGACCTATCACCTTGTTATTTTTAGATTTACTGCTATATAATTCATAAAATGAAATGCACAAAGTATAAAATATTTTTATACTGTTTATAAAATCTTTCAAACTGTTTATAAAATATTATTTATTTTTTAGCGGATGGTTCGCAAATTTTAAATTTATCGTGTATCAGTGTTCTTTGGTGATTTAGCAGTGATCAGAGATTTTTATATTTAGTATAAATAGCACATTTTATCTATGTGCTCTCCAAATATCATATGAAGCTGAATATTATTTGGAGTTCGCATCATATAATCATAAAGCAGTTGAATCGCCATTTTTATCTGTTTTAAATCTCCCCCTTAATATGGAGTTCATCTTTGCTCTAAACCAGGACAAAACTCATTGGTCTTTATATAGCTTCGTTAGGTTCTTCCTTTAAGTGTCGTATTTTCTAGCAAATACTCCAACTTTTCTACAATATATACACATTTTTCATTGAGCTAACCGTATTCATCGATGTAAAATCTAGTATAATTGATATGCGTATAATATTTTTACCTTTAGGTCTTTTTGGTAGATGCTGTGTTCGATTTTCATGTGATATCAAGTTTCTTACAAACCTTGTCATCATTGTATGATAAATATGATGTTTTTCTAGCAGTCTCCTCTTATCTTCAGCCCAAAAACTGCACTTTGGTGTTAATATAATCATCTTTAGATGCTATATCATTTATAAAATTGCTGTCACTAATACTATGGCATCCATTACTTCTTTACTCCATTTACTCCTCTCTTTGCTGACCTTAATTTAACTGTCTATATACGATAAGACAACAGCTGCGACATTCCACAAATAATTAAATTTATGTCGTGTGACAGATGATTTAAATACGCTAACAAACACACGTAAGTTGGGATGTTTTCAATTTGATAGCTTCAAGCTGAGTGAAACTTATCATACAGAGTGATAAGTGTGTCCGCTGCCGTCATATTTTGGCCGCAAGCCATTGTATACAAATCTTGCTAGGTATAGCTCGATCGACTATATATGTATTTTGCCACAAAAACTTTTAATTCTTTGCTAGCATCGTCAATTGTAATTGTAACTATGAAACTGCTGTATCTAGTTGGTTTAGGTTTGACTGATACGATGGTGTACAGAGTGGTTTAATTTAAATTTGCTAGTTTGTATATCAGCTCAGTAGCTGCTTCAAAGTCTGTACCATCTACTATATTGCTATCCATTGTTATTTATTATAAGTTATGCTTAATACCAAAATTCAGCTAGAGTAGTATGCTATATGGGGTTGGCTTACATTGCTGTAATGACATCCATCTCATATATCCCATATTTTATTTCTCTTTAACTTTTTATTTTTTCATGATTTTTATTTTCAATTTTTATAAAATATGACTATTGCTTACCACAACAAGAATTGCTCATGTATAGATTTTGGTGATACTATACAAAAATATACAAAAAAATATTAACTTTAAAAGGTGATCAAGCTGCCAGGAACAGGAAATATAAGGCTAAAGATAAATAAGGTAACAAAAGAATGACACATGAGAGTATAAAACGCTATTTAGCTACAGGAACATTAGTATGGATTTTAAAGCGCAAAATTCATTTTTATAGACATTTGGATTGCTTATTACATTAACTTGGAGGATGTAAATGCTTTATAAAATAATTTTTGAAGCTAGACATGAGATAAATTTGTCAAGGGAAAATAACTTCTATTCCAGACACTTGTAATATTTAGAGATCTTCATCAGGGCTTTAACTGCTTCAGTCAGTCCACTATCTAAAATATAATACATAAGTTGACTCTGACATAAGCTGATGTACAATGACTCATAAACCATCTAGCAAAGTATTTGGAATAATATAGATATGTTAAGATAAACACGGAAAAGCATTGAAAGTTTTTTCATGATTAGGTTTCATAAATACTCATATTGTGAGGGATGCCAGGCCATGACTCCGTAATTCGTGTAAATATTTTTATATGTTATATCTTACATGCTGTGTTGTTCTTTTTATTTTATTGTTATTAGTTTGTCCATATACTATATCGCTATTATGTTTTTGTTCATCGCTGTATTATAACCATGCCAACGGGTTAGCGGTTTCGTTTATTACTAATTTTATACAGTTTTTACTCTGTTCCGTTAGCTGGAACGGGCGAGTTTATTGTATATAAAGGAGCGCGCTAACTCAGTTGGGCAGAGCAGATAGCCGTATGCTCCTCGCTTAGTGGAATTTCTTTCTGTAATAAAAACTGAACGAAACTACACGCATTTTCTTCTCTTCATGCAATAATCTAGATCGTGCCAAGTAATGACCGGCAAATTCCTTTACGATATCATTTACTTGTCAAGATGTTTTACTATTCCGAATGCTCTACTTAATGTATTCCAATTTGCTGACAGTCGCCTTTAATGTAATACCTACTGCAACAGCTTGGGAGTCGTCCTTTCAAAATAGGATCCATACTTGTTTCACACAGGTTATAGCCTCCCAAGTCACAAATGAGTTTAGAGTTAGTCCTGGAGAACCTGTCTCTATCTGAGACCTCCAGTAGACCAAATCGAGAAAGACAGCGATCAAATTTATTTGCTAGGTCAGCTAACAGCTCCGCCCCCTTTATAATATAAAGAACTCAACTATAGACAGCTAGTAGTCTATAGTGCTATAAAGTGCAAAAATAGAAAAGTGCACAAACTCTATTTATAACAAAAATGCTATAAATAGAGTTTGTGCGAGTTTGAAGTATTTACATCCAAGCAGTAAAGTGGTAGTGCTACCATCAGAGTTTAAGCTATTACGCTACAATAAATTTATGTTATATTATATTATAATATATGGTATCACATCATCCTATACTGTATATGAAGAATAAAATATTTAAATATATTAAAAAATAAACATGATATATATATTTTTATATTATATTGGTAAGGTAATGCTTTTCGATGCTGTGATGCTTGTCTAAAACCAATACAGTTACACATCAATAAATTCATTATCCTGGACAAGGGTATATTATACCTGCTGTCTAGTCAGAGCAAGAAAGTCAGTGCAGGAAACCGATTGTCTCAGCACCATTCGAAATCCCATCTGTTGAGGCAAGAGCTAAAACCACAGAATAAAAAGTATAAAATTTTTAATAATCTCTACTACTAATTACATTAACTGACAATTATCAAAAATCTATTATGATTTTTTCCCGTGATGTGTCATGAAATGAACTGCTATCAATTTATAATAAATTTATATAAAGCTAGTAAACTTTGAGGTTCATCTACCAGTCAAGAGTATCTGTCACACACAATAACTATATATCAGGGCGTATTTTAAAAGATAATATAGTGGTGCGACTTTACTTCTGCCACAAAGTTGCTTACAATCAAGATTTACAACATTGTTACAAACAAAATTATATAACACATAAGTGCACATTCAATTTTAAAACATTTAACATCTTAAGTTCTAAGCATAAGTACACTGTTTCACCTGTCTCACAGAATAACACCGTTGTGCGATAAAACTTGTAATAAATCCGGCGTTGCTCGGAACTTTTTCTTTTTTAATCAGATAATACTTAAAAAAAGAGTAAAGTTTCACCGCTCATTTCTACACAGTTTTTATGACAACACTTCATGAATGCATTTATTGATGGCAATTTATTGAAGGGCAAGAATTTCTTGAACTTTATGTAACACGGATTTGGTACCGATAATTCTGTTTGTCTAAAAACAAGGTTGATCAACGCTAGTGGTATCATATAGATCAAATAAACTAAGTGCTATGAGTTCAAGGCCCACGCAGAACAACATTTTATGAGGCACTTTAATTATATACCGCCTTTATTATTTTTTAAAGTTGTTGATATCAAGTTAAATTACAAGGCGGGAGATATTTTATAAATGAATATAAAAAGTGTTTGATATAAGTACAACTACGTATAGCTATTAGTTACTTATTGAATTATACAAAGTGTACAACTTCTATGAGAAAATTTTCATGAGCATTTTTTTTATAAGTTTAATGTTTTCTAAATCAGTGAAATATATAATACAAACTTGTGAATAACGGATGAAACTGCTTGTTAGTAATAATTATATTTACCATCCAATCATCTATTTTTTCTGAAATATACGCAGCTTCCTCTCTAGATATCGGTCTTGTCTGAAAACATATCTGTAGAGAAGTAGCAGACACTACGGGTGACATGAGCCCAACCCCTACAACTAAATATATTAAAGTCTATTTAAAAAATGAAGAAAATGATCTATAAGTAATTATGTGTGTTATTGAAAAGAGATGGTACATCAATAAAAATCATATAAAGTTATAAGTAGCCAGTTTTGTCTTATAAACAATGAGAAGTAGTGAGAGTTGCTCGCTATTAGCCAGTTTAATAATGTAAGCGAACAACTTCTCGTGAAGTTATGCTATGACCCGCGTCACATGCAAAGCAGTTAAGTATTTGCTCTCATATAATGACTTATATTGACAAACTAGCAATTTGATTTCTGTAGTCTAGTGAGTAAGGCATCGGACTGCCAACGGCAGGGTCCGAGATCGAATCTTCTTTGGTACGGAATATTTATTCCAAGATTTTAAGATCTATAGCCGGACAATCGATCCTACAAATACACATACGACAAACTTTGAGAAATATATCCGTATATATATATATATATATATATATATATATATATATATACATGTATATATAAAATAGTTGGGCTGATTTACTTGATGATTTTACATTATCATCTAACACTAGAGTCGCAGGTTAAACGTATTAGGAGTTGTATACTTCTTGATAATAGGAAAGTATCCTTATTCTGTATGAAACATTTCCATATTTTTGCAATTGGCATATATAATTCAATACATAGAACAGTGAAATTATTTTGTTAAATTTGTTACTGTATTCTAATAGAAGTAAATAAAACAGAATAGCTAGTAATAACAAAGTAGTAATCACATAAATACTTCCTGTCCATAAATAACTACCATTACTTTCATGGTCACTCACATACTTCTGCTCAATATCTGTTTAGACTTTTTTGACATAAAGTTGAGTTTAACTTAGGGGTTAAGAGGTCAAAATAAAAAGCTAAATAGAAAAAGACTTAACATATTGGGCTATGTATGTTTTTAGTTCAATGATTTAGGTTCATAATGCTAACGGTTCATAAAATAGAACTCATCATTACATCAGCTGAAACTTCAGTCACTGAGAGTTGAATGTCACTGAGATTGTCTGTTTATCAAATATTTATACGTTATGTAATCAAATATAAACTAAGATAAACTACTTTAGATAAAAAGGCAGTCTTTGTATAACAGAACTTCTGTCTCGCAAGCCTAATTTGCTTTAAAACACTTAAACAATTAAAACAAGAGCAAATCTAGAACTATTGTAACTAACATACCAAACTAAATTCACATAGTAATATTTTTAACATATATAATATTCATACACTAGTTTTTAAGCCTTGCGACTTACTGTATTATTGGAATCTCATATTTTTCTTCCATTGTATATTTTACCATATATAGCAGCTCTGTTTGAGTCAATCCATTTGGTGAGTTTTCACTATTGATTAAAAGTTAGGGTTTAAAAAACTCAGTGGTTAGGGTAAACCATTTGTTTGTCATGAATGAAGTCAACCCTGAGTCAATAGTTGAGATTTTATCTTCAACTTAACAATTGACGCCTAACCAAATTTTGTAAATGATTCATTTCTCAAGCTCAATATATATAAGAGAATATTAAATGAATAAATAAAATAAATTTCAACAGTGCAGATGAAGTAAGATTTTATTGTTCATAATACATGGTACATGTATGTAAGCTCTCAATACCACTTGATGTAACCAAGCAGGTTTACCGTGAATTGAATCAACAGATGAATAACATTATTTGGGTTATACTAATTAAATAATAAACAAAACAAGATTTAGCTTGAAAGGAAAAATGCTTTGAAGCAGGAAATGGAAAGCTAGATATAGATACGCTGACAATAGAATGAAAGATTAAAACAAACTCTTAATCAGCTACCTCAACATGATAGTATAGAGTAGTATAGAGTAGTATAGAGTAGTATAGAGTAGTATAGGGTAGTATAGAGTAGTATAGTAGCATCTTCTAATATAGATACAATCATTGTAGACATCTGGCTTGATTATCATGTTAAACAGTAGGATGTAAATGCTTTGTTGAATCATTGTTAAGGCAGGACACAAGAGAAATTGGGAAAGGGAAGAAAACTTCTATTCCAGACACTTATAGTATTTAGAGATCTTCATCAATGCTTTAACTGCTTCAGTCAGTCCACTATCTAAAATATAATATATAAGTTGACTCTGACATAAGCTGGTGTACAATATAAACCAGTATGATGGTACAAACAGCTTGAAAAATCGTATTCGTTGATAAATTGTAGTAATGACTAATGAATCAATCGAAAATGACTAGGTAATTAACTGACAATGTAACTGTAATAATGTAGATATACTAGCGAAATGTCCGACGTTGCATGGGTATTAAAAATCAGCTTATAAACTGTGACAGGTAATGTAGTTACCTGCCAGTTGCCACTGCCCTGAATCATTGTCAAAGACTAATTTGAGTATATAAATATAAATGTATAAATATATATATATAAATATATATATATATATATAAAATATGTATAAGTGGAACTATATATATGTAATTGCCTGCCAGTTGCCACTGCCGTGACTCATTGTCTAATTTGAGTATATATATACTCATATTAGACAATGAGTCAGGGCAGTGGCAACTGGCAGGCAACTACATATATATATAATTATATTTATATATATATACTATATATGTATATATAGTACATATATACTATATATGTATATATAGTTTATATATACTATATATACATATACAGTATATATATACTATATATATATATATATATAGATTAGGATAAACATGCAAAAACATTGAAATGCTCGACATAATCAGGTTTCATAAATACTTATATAAGATATTCTACTTAACGGGTTCTTTTTTGCCGACAGTAGCCATCAATGTAGTACTTACTGCAACAAGTTGGGAGTTGTTCTCTCAAAATAGGATCAATGTTAGTTTCACACAGGTTATAGCCTCCCATGTCACAAATGAGTTTAGAGTTTGTCCTTGAGAAAATTTCTCTATCTGAGATCTCCAGTAGACCAAATCGAGAGAGACAGCGAGAAAATTTGTTGGCCAGGTCAGCTAACACGATGTCCCCCTTTAAAATAAACATAGCTGAATTATAGTCACCTTATCGTCCATAGAGTTATCAAGCAAAGTAAATAGAGCTTGAACTAGCTCAAATTACTCAAAACTAAACAGTAAAGTAAGAGAGATACCCTATGAGTTGATAATATTTGATGCTGAGTTGAAGTAAATTATTTAAGACAACCAAAAAGTGGATTATAATAATATGTAGTTTAACACAAAATATCATATTTCATTTTTACATATGTCATTTTGTGTGTCATATGTCATTTTGATACAATAATGTGCAATAATATCAAATGAAATAAGGTAACATAACATACCACAACGAAATATGACAGGATATGATATAGTATATCAGTATTTTATACTATATTATGTTAATTTACATTATTTTATCATATTTTATACTAGATTACAATTTATTAAATTTTATTTTAGGGTATGATAATTGCACAATAATAAGTATTATTTACACTCTACTATCATATAAGTATCACTATGATGTATTATATTAGAATATATGATATTAGGTAATGTTATATTACATTCAAATACATTATATTATAATTCATCAGATTTTATTACTATGCACCATAAAATGTAAAGTAGAAATGATGTAGTCTTTTGATTTATTAGTGGTTTTATTTAAAGGAGATATAAAACTAATATATGGTTTATACAATTACAGCATGTAGTATCAGTTATTTTGCTATTTTGAACCAGAGAATCTTTTACCTGTTGTCTAGTCATAGCAAGAAAGTTAGTGCAGGAAACAGAACTATCCAGCAGAATTCGAAATCCCAACTGTTGAGGTAAGAGCTAAAATCATAAAATCTAGACATAGAAATTATTTATGATTGATGATCTCCACCCTCTGATATTTAACAACAATAGAAGTAATTTTAGTTAAATGAATGATTCTCAAAGTTTAGGCCATGTTTTACTTAAACCTTTCTCTGTGATGCACAATACAATGATTTGCTATAAATCCGGCATCTAATGAAAATATATGCCAAGCATATTTCAAAGTAAATGTCCCTGCATAACCTCACTTTAGCCACAAAGTTCTGTTTAATCAACTTTTCAGCTTAATAAAAGCCAAACATACTCTGTCATACAAATTTATAAAATAAATGTAATATTTTGTTTTGAAAGTTTATAATACATCTAATAAACAAAATAGTTAAAATGATTTTCAGTGTCATTCAGAAACTGTCCAACTATCAAAAAACCGTTTCATTAATATATAGAATTATTATGAAAACGATATTTACAAACGTTTAATAAAAATGTTTGAACATGTTAACAAAGGTTTTAACGCAAATTAATAATAATTGAAATGTATAAATAAAAAAGGGAATGTTTATTGCTAAAATATTTACCATCCAATTATCTATTTCATCTGAAATATACGCAGCCTCCTCTCTAGATATTGGTCTTGTCTGAAAATATCTCTATAGAGAAATAGCAGACAATACGGGTGACATGAGCCCCACCCCTACAACTAAATACATAAAAGCCTATTTAGAAAATGAAGAAAATAGGCAACAAGTATTCATATGTCATGATGAGAAGCAATGGTAACAGCTATAATAAAACAATATCAAGTTATAAATAATAAATTGAGAAGAGATGAGTACAGCTATCATAAAATGTATAAAGTTATAAGTAACTAATTCTACTTACTGATCAAGAGAAGTTTGTTCATGTTTAAAATATAATTAGAAAGATGGCTACTGTCAAGGTCTTTTAACAAAACAGTTGAACTCACTTTTGTGGTGAAACTATACACTATGGCTTATATATATATATATGACAAAGAGTAAATATTCAAATTGTCGAATTACAATTAAATGATTTCCTTAAACTATGAATAAAACTACGTGCTACATTTGCACTTTTAGTTGGATGCTAAAACTGGTTTGCACATCTGACACCAGCCTTCAATGTCATTCAATAAGCATTTTTAAATTGCTAATTAAATTTTCTGCATATTGCAATATAAATTAAACTTTTGTGTAATAATAAATATTCATCTAGTACCATGAGTAGCTGCAAGATTCATGAGGGAGGATAACTCACTAAAAGAAAACCAAACTGGCGATGAGATTCTTGTCCAGTAAGCATTAAATTGACCCTAGTAAAGAAAACAATCTCAACTTCATCCTATGTGTCTACAATATAATATTTCTCTCATATCCTTTGTGGTTATATATACTTGATGCTGATTTCTATATGTTTTAATATTTGTTATATTATATTAGAAGACTGAAATAATTGACTACAAACAAAAAAATTATATGTTACCCTAATTTCAGTTAATATTTTAGAGTGATGTACTTTGGTTAAGTCAGCGAGTAATTAAAAAGGGAAGTTATATGTTACCCTTTTTATAAGACGAGCAATTTAAGGGTATACATACTGATGACTATTAGTAGAAGAGAGTCAGATGTATCAGATCTTGTATAGATGACTCATAGAGTAAGAAGCCTATTAATATAAAACATAGACTCTACATAGACTCTACAACAGCCTAGTACTACTCATATCGTGGTGTTTCTTCTCAAACAGAAACGAGCTTATCCAGTTTAAATAGTGAAACATATGAGTGGTTGACAATTTCTCATCTAAGATCTTGTACAGATGACTAATAGAGCAGTGTTTCAAGTGTACGCGTGTAACTAGCTGGTAGTTTCTGGTCCTCGCCGTACCTCGGCTAATTTGTTTTCCGCAAAACGAAATCAACCATAACTTCTCTTGAAATAAAAAATTGGCGATTGTATCTCAGTTCAGCGTCATCCGTTACGGTAAACATGAGTTTGCAAACAGGTGTATGATAAAATTTGGGTTGAAGGTTCACTAAAATGCATACTAAAACTTAATTCAAGTATGTTTTTGTAAGCTAAAATCATATGAGTTAGGTTCAGCATTTATATTACACGTCTGTGTTTAAGGTAAGAACTCTGCACATATTACATTGTGATGTTACATTTTCTTGCAGATCAAAGCCAAAAAATACACTATAGTTTTTGTAGGTAACTATATGTATTAGATAAATACTTGTAAGCAAAAGTTCAGAGGTTCTGCTCACAATTTGAGCAGAACCTCTGAACGTTGTCAGCAGGTTTCTTAACCTACTCCTCACAACGTGAGCAGAGGTTCCAAGTTCAATCCCAATACAAAGTGGATGTTTCACTGCAAGGTTTTACTTGTTATAACTAGACACAGCGATGACAGAAACGAAAGAAAAAAAGTCTACAAATGTGTAACATAGATTTTGAAACAGCTGTAACTATATTCTTACCACTATTTTCTTAATCAAACAAGGGCGATGACCAGCTTAGCCAGTATAAAGCGTTTAAAATATATCGGTGGTTGACAATTCATTTGTTAATGCCCTATGTTTTCCATGATGAACTATTTCAATTGCACCAAGCTTTCAGTTTTCTAGATTTACTTGTGCAATGCAGACTATGAAAACAAACTAGCATGTTCAAGCAGCCACCGAACACACGCTTGTACAGTATGACAGTAATATTCAAAACAATGATAAGGTAGCGGTCAGTGCACCGTGGATAGTTACATTGTCACACTGAATAACGAATATTAATCAAGGAGACTCGTGATGTAGTGAGTGGCCTAAATAAATGATTGCCTAATAACTTGATGATTTACATGTATAAAGTTTGAGCTGATTTATTGAATTTTATTTCTGTTGTCGCTCCTACGTCATCTTCTAACAGCAGAATCACAGATGGTTTCGTGTACTTGAAATTATTTACTTATAATATGATGAAAATAAATCTCTACTAGATCTGACTTTTCTTTAAACTAGACTTGCACAAACATTATGCATATAGGCATTGTTTGAAGATAATATAATCGATCATTTAATTTTACTCAGATTTTTAGAGAAAGATATTTAATGATTGTGTCTATTTAGTAGTGTATAACTGTAATCTAGTGATTTGATGGTTTCTTTGTTGTCACATATATATATAAACTGTGGCCTTTGGTTTCCATCTAAAACTGGAAAACAAAATAAAAAATAAGTTGGTTCTCTTTGAATCATACCAAAGGTTTCATCATGTTACTCTATCCAGTTCATTAATTTGGGTCCACACCAGTACTATCAAATTCCAAACAAACACGTACGCAGATCGCAAAAAGAAAAGTCTGTTAGTAAAATTTGTTTGTTAAGCCGCTACAGATAAAAAACTATTGGTTGTAAGTTTTTACTTGGGAGCTTTTACCTGAAAAAAATTGAAAGAGATTTTGTTTTAATTTTCTCATTTTAACTCTGCTTTAATGTTTATAAGTACCTTTCACTAAAGTGCCAAATTTTTGAAACTGTATCTATATTTTTAAAGACAGTTATCAGCTCAGCCAGTATTAAAAGTTTGAAACATATCAGTAGTATATGATTTCTCTGGTAGTGACTATCTTCTTAAAAGAGAACCATTTTATTTGCTGCTATATTTTATTTTTAAGGATTTCCTAGTGCATTTGAAACCACCACAAATGAAGCAGCGTGATCAAGCATCATCAGCCATGCAGGTGCATCATATACAAACAATATTCAGACATGATGACAAAGTAGTAGTCAGTACACTGTAGATAGTTACACTGTTACACTGAATAATCCATTTTATACAGAGAGACTCAAGATGCAGTTAGTAGTCTACGTAAATAATTACCTAATAACTTGGTGATTTATAATCATTGAGCGTTGGCTGATTTATTTCTTTTTGAATACTGTTTCTGTTCTGCTCTGGCGTCATCATTTAATAGTGAAATCACAGGCTTACTGTAATACAGTTTGTCTACTTTTTGACAAAATAAAATGATCTTTATTCAGTTCAAAACTAATTCAATTTTTTGGTTTACATATTTCAATACATAAAATGATAATTTTTTTTCGATCTTTTACAGAAAGTAGATTTTGTTTTCAAAAATCTCAGAAATAAACAGAAAAGATTATTATGATATAAACTAAGAAAGTATTAATATAACTTGCTGTACTTATTCAGAACAGTTTAGCATTTATTGAAAGTTTTAGCAATAACCGTTTGGATTTTAACATATTGTGGTAACCATTTCACACCTCTCAATAGATGCCAGCCCTATGCAATGTGTACCATGCATTTTGGCCAAATGGATGAGACATTCAAATACGATCAGAAGATCATTGTTTACAGTTCCATCAACTGACACAGTTCCATCAACTGACACATTTCCATCAACTGACACTGTCTCATCAACTGACACAGTTCCATCACCTGACACAGTCCCATCAACTGACACAGTCCCATCAACTGACACAGTTTCAACAACTGACACAGTCTAATCAACTTACACAGTTCCAACAACTTACACAGTCCCATAAACTGACATAGTCTGATCAACTGACACTGTCTAATTGACTGACACAGTTCCATCAACTTATACAGTTCCAACAACTGACAAAGTCTCTTCAACCGACACAGTCTAATCAACTGTACAGTTCCATCAACTTACACAGTCTCATCAACTGACCCAGTTCCATCAACTGACACAGTTCTATTAACTTACACAGTTCCAACAACTGACACAGTCCCATCAACTTACACAGTCCCATCAACTGACACAGTTTAATCCACTGCCACAGTCCCATCAACTGACACAGTCTCAATAACTGACACAGTCTCATCAACTGACAGTCTTATCAACTGACACAATCCCATTAACTGACAGCTCCATTAGCTGACACAGCCCCATCAACTGACATAGTTTGATTAACTGACACTGTCTAATCGACTGACACTATCCCATCAACTAACACAGTCCCATAAGCTGACAAAGTCTCATCAACTGACACAGTCTAATCAACTGTACAGTTCCATTAACTTCCACAGTCTCATCAACTGACCCAGTTTCATCAACTGACCCAGCATCCATCAATACCACTGAGTCAGTTTTATTCTGGTTGAGAAGCTTATACTATTTATGATGACAGTGTTTGCGAAAACACATTTGGCTTTTTAGATTTATCGGAATAAAAGATTTCTAAAAACAACCAGAAATCTGTTCCATACATTTAAATGATGAGAACACCCGTTTCAGTTTCAAGAGAGTTAGCCTTGGTAATAATAATTATTAAGTAGCAGTTAAAGATGAGTCCATGGTTGTCAGGTAATATATAATTACACACGGATATAGTTTTTATATAATAAAAGCCTCTTTACATACAGTTCAGTTGAGAAACGTTTTCAATTGAGGCAAAGTTTAAAGAAAATTATTTGTTGAATGAACCATTAATAAAGTTGACATAGTAAGTAAGTTACAAATTAATGATTTCTTCTACATTATATATAATAATTTCTCACTTTTTGTCAAATGAAAGGCTTGTAAACACACTTATCACCTAAATCACTTCTGTAACTAAACTCTCATCAAAGTCAAATGTTTGGTTTGGTCGTTATCTGAACCATATTGTGAAAAATATTGCTACTCAGCACCCGGTATATTTTGATCAAAGCAAGAATCTCTTGGAACATTTTCGCTAGGCCCTATATTTAATTATACTTTTCATAGCCATGATGTCTTATTAATAATAACTCTGTTGAGCGTTAACGTACTATGAATTTTATGTTACTATATTTCATTAGCCAGCATATTTTCTCTAAAATATTTTTTGGATCCATTTGATTAAACATACGTAATTGCACTTCATTACTATAAGATAATAACATCACACAGTTGGCAACACAGGTATATATTATAATTCTAATGACAAGTTTTACTTTGTACCTTTATAAAACTTATTCAGTAACAGTTATTAGGCTGCTAGGTCCTAGTGAGAGTTGTTCTCTCATATTCAGCAAACGAGACTGCTAACCTTAAACCGATCAAGTCCTGTCACAAATCACAAATATTGAAAAGAAAAATCACTGATCAGTAATAAAACAGCAATTTTAATATGAATAATTTAAATTTTTGCTGACATACTTTGGTTCAATAGCTGTTTGAACTTATCTGTCTGAGTTGACAGTTAACCAATGGGTAATGAGGTCATGCTAAAGCAGATAAACTGAACCCCCAAAACATGTATGCAATTAATGCTTTAGTGCTGGTAATGCAAACATAGTACTAGAACTCATAGTTATATTACCATAAACTTACTAAAGTGTATGTCTATTAAATATTTATTCATTATATAATAAACTATAAACTATATTTAACTCTAGACAATGATCAGTTGACTTTTCATGATAAACTAGTTTATCATAAAAAGCAGCATGTGTATAGAATTAATCTGGTTTTGTATGATTACTTTGCTTAAAACATTCAACCAATTAAACAAGGAACATGCTAGAACTATTCAAACAAACACTGTGACATACATTTATATTGTCATATTTTTAATATATCAAATATTTTTAATATTCGTACACTAAGTTTGAAGACTGGTGACTAGCGTCTACGCTTTTTACTCTTCTATGTATTTTACCATATATAGCATTTCTGTTTGAACAAATCCAATTGGTGAGTATTTCCTATTGGTCGACAGTTAGAGATCCATTTGGTAGGTTGAGCCATTTGCTTGTCACTTGTGAATTCCACGCTCTGTCAAAGTTGATGGTTTTCAAATTCCAAGAAATGTTTGTAAACTGAATTTGTGAATAAACCATTTATTGATGTGAATATATATAAGGAAGTTTTGAATCAGCAAGAACCAGGGCTGCAGCTGTCAAAGTGAGTATTAAGTGCCTAGAGCTTAGAGAATCTCATTAGTGTAAATGAAATAATACTATATTGTGCAACATGGTATGGAAGCTTCAATGCCACTTGACACAAACACGTAGCGAGTCATAAATTTTGATGTGAATAATATTATTTATGTGATACTCCCCAAATAATAAACAATACAATACGAGATTTCCATGAAAAAATTGTCCAACTGTCTGAAACAGGAAATAGAAGGCTAAAGATACAGCCGAGCTAAGGTGGAGATAAGGCTCACCTTAGCTCGGCTTGGTGAGTATTAGAGTCTACTCATTATGCTGTTGACTCGGGCCTGCGGCCGGTTAGCTCGGCTATTTCGCACTGGCCCCATCATTTCTACTTTTGTTTGATTCTTGATATACAATTGTTTGAAACTTCTTTGTTTTCTTGTTCGTATGTATGCAATTGTATGTACTATATATTTGATGAAATAAATCACACACGCATGCGCACGCACTCACACAGCAACCATAACGTGACGCATAAAGCATAAGGTGCATATGAAGCATTAGTCAGCTACAGCAACATGATTATGGATCTTTTAGTATAAAGATAATAATTATGCGCATCTGGCTGGTTAGTTTATTAAATTTCAGGAGGTAAATACTACATAAAAGGAATGTGGAGACTGAACATGAAAGAAAATGGCATGAAGATAACTTCTATTCCAGACACTTATAGTATTTAGAGATCTTCATCAATGCTTCAACTGCTTCAGTCAGTCTACTATCTAAAATATAATATATAAGTTGACTCAGACAAAAGCTGATGTACCTTATAAGCCAGTATGGTAGTATAAACAGTTTGAAATATATCATTGGTTGATAATTTCTATGTTACTGACCATTTTTATATGAGCGAATCTTTCTAATTTCATGAAGCTTTCAGCTTTGCGGACTTCTTAGTGCACAGCAAACTATCAAAAATAAAACAGCATCAACAAGCTTACATCAGACACACGCAGACTTTCACGCACTAAGCTTCCGGTTATGCGGTTATGTTGGTGCTTAGCATACAAACACAAACAAAACATAATGTGTAAGACAAGCACGTGCATGATATGGAAGAAATAGTCTGGCCGAATGACAAGTAAGTGGTCAGTGTACAGTAGATGCTGAATAATGCATATTAATCAGGAGACTCGGATGTAGTTATACATCCCGATTTTATTTGATGATTTATAAAACAGAGGTTGGTTTATTTAGTTCTATTTTTGTCCTGGTGCTATTGCAGAATCTCAAATAGTTTTGTGTCATATAAAAATATCTATAATTTTCAGAGGTTAGAATGCTGTTAGCAGTAGGCCTGACTAGTTTGTTCAGTTATTAGATTTCTACTGCTGCTTACTTGTATAACAGAAAGTTTAAATAGTTCTGTTGGTTGTTCAAAACTTCCAGTAAACAGCATAATACTCAGTTTTGAGATACTGAAGCAAACAGATATGGTAGAGTGTCTTCAACTTATATAGTTTCTATGAGCAGAAGATGAATGTAAGATAATCACTAAGGATTGTTATATAAGAAGTAGCTTTCCCTCAAAACTCCTTTATGTTATTTTCCAATATTATAATGTATGGTTTAGCAAAGGAAGTCTTAACCTCCAACTAAAAAAAGCTCATATAAAGCTCAATAAATTTCATAGCTTTCAATTTGGTAATACTAGTCATAATTTATGTGTTTAATTTTACTATGTTTAATTTTTTATATTTTTACTTCCTTACTATTTCAACACTCTTTACAGTGTTGAAATAGTAAATAACTGATATCCGCATATTTCACTGTTAAACTTCTCTCTAAAAGATATCTCAAAGTAATCCATTAGAAAGAACAGACATGTAGTTACATGGAGAATTTCATCACTCTTTGATATAAATCTCTCATATCCAGTTGCAAAAATATATATAAACTTTGTAGTGACAGTCGTTATTATGTATCTCTTGTCAATATATTCAGTTATTCAGTATATATTAGTTTACTAAGTAAGAGTAAGAGTTGTATTTTTATATTCCAGAAACAAGCGCTGCCAACTAAAATGATTAGATCCTATTATAAATCAAAGTTACTACAAAAGGATCTAGTGATAAATAACGGAATACAAACTTCACTATGTTTTTTTTATAATCCCTCACATATTATTGTTCAACATCTGTTTATACTTTTCTGACTATGCGCAGTCTGTTAAATACAGGGGTTAGGAGGTCAATTAAAAGTGGCTACATAGGACAGACTCAACTCATTGATCTATGTATGTATTTAGCTCAATGCTTTAGTGCTAGTAATGCTAACATACTACTAGAACTCATAATTATATAGATAAAACTTATTACTGTATCTGTCTATCAAATTATTACACACTATGTAATGAGCTGTAAACTATATTTAACTCTATAATATGATCAGCAGAGTTTTAGGATAAACTAATTTATAATGTGAGTAGATTTGAGAACATCGTCTGCAGAAGCGCAAGCAGGAGTTATCTGATCTTGAGTTTTAGTTTAATAAACGATCTAATAAATTAAAACAAACAAAATGCTCGCACTATTAAAACTAATACACTGAATTAAATTTACTTAGTAATATTTGCAATATTCATACACAAGTTTTGAAGATTTTCGACTCATGATTAGAATCTCCTATTGTCTTTCTCCGATATATTTTACCATAACCAACAACTCTGGTTAAACAAATAAATTTTGGTGAGTATTTAGTATTGATTAAAAGCTAAAAGAAAACATTAATTATGGTGAGCCGTTGACTTGCCACAAATAAATTTAACTCCGTCCGAATAAATGAATTTCATTCAAAATGAATTAAACCCAATGATTGACTTTTGAACCGACTATGTAAGTAAACTATTTGTCAAGTTGGATATATAGAAAGTAATATTAAATCAGCGACAGCAAAAGCTGCAGCTGTAAATATGAGTACTATACACACAAAGCTCAGAGTATCCTAATAATATATTTCATGAGCATCTCAATTAGGCAGGTGAAATAATATTATATTGCTCAAAATGGTATGTAAGCTTTCAATAGCAGCACTCGATGAAGCCAAGTAGCATGTCATAAATCTTTATATTAATAAAATGATTTAGCTAATACTACTTAAAAAATGGGCAAAACAAAAACGAGATTTCGGCTATATTAAAAAGCTTTCTGAAATAGGAAACACATGGCTAGAAATAGATACAGTAACAATAGGAAGACACATTAGAGTACAAAATGATACTCAGCTCCTGCAAATGATTATGGGTCTTCTAGTATAAAGCTAGTCATTATAGACATCTGGTTAGTTATTACATACTACTACTTATATAATATGTAAATGCTTCATAAAATAATTTCTGAGGCCGAACAGTAGAGAAATTCGCAAGGGAAGATAACTTCTATTCCAGACACTTATAGTATTTAGAGATCTTCATCAATGCTTTAACTGCTTCCGTCATTCCACTATCTAAAATATAATATATAAGTTGACTCAGACATAAGCTGATGAACAATATCTTGTAAATCATCTGAAAATGTAATTGTCATAATATGAATAGACAGTATTAAGATAAACATGCAAAATTATTCAAACTCTTGACATAATCAGATCTTAGAAACACTCATATTATTTACTTGTTGACTGAGCTACTTATTTACTTGGATATGTTAACATCCCAGATGTTCTACTTAATTCATTCTCAATTGCTGGCAGTAGCTATTAACGTAATACTTACTGCGACATGTTGGGAGTCGTTCTCTCAAAATGGGATCCATGCTTATTTCACACAGGTTATAGCCTCCCATGTCACAAATGAGTTTAGAGTTTGTCCTTGAAAACATGTTCCTATCTGAGACCTCCAGTAAACCAAATCGAGAAAGACAGCGATTAAACTTATTCACTAGGTCAGCTAACAGCTCCGCCCCCTTTAAAATAAAAAGCTTAACAATGGGCACCTAAACATTTATAAATATATCAAGTGCAGAACAAAATAGTTTGTGCAAGCTTGATTACTTACATCTAAACAGTACATTGAGAGTGCTACCTTCTGAGGTTCATCTCTTTAAAAACAACTTGATTACAGTATAATAATTTCATTTTATATTATTTTGTATTAAATATATGATTATGGCATCATGCCATGTCCTATTATATTACATTATTTTATACTGCATGTATATTGATAAGGTAATGATTACAGCTAAAGGCAACCAAAACTAATGCAGTTACACATCAATAAATCCATTGCCTTGGACAAGGGTTATATCATACCTGCTGTCTAGTCAGGGAAAGAAATTTAGTGCAGGAAACAGAACTTCTCAGCAGCATTCGAAATCCCATTTGTTGAGGTAAAAGCTGAAACCACAAAACAAGAAAATATAAAAATTTTTATAGTTCATAATCTTTACTACCGGTATGAAAATAATTTACTTATGTCTATGGCAACTGATAAATCAAAAAATTTTATTTCATCATTTCTCTTTCATTTTATTACATCATTCTATAAAAAGTTGATAAAAAACCAGTAAACTTGAGGTTCATCTACCAGTCAAAAATATCTGTCACACACAATAACAATATATGTCAGAACATATTTATAATTAATGTAGGAGTGTAAATTCACTTCTGCCGCAAAATTGTTTATAGTCAAGATTGTTTCAGAGTTTTATAAAACCGAAACTTATTCGATCTCTAAAAATGATGAACTTGTTCAATGTTACCTTTTAAGTTTTTAGTATAAAACCATATTAAAATAAATACTAGCAGTTTGCCTCCCGCTGCACAGAATGTTTCATTTTTGATCAGGCATGTTGTTTAGTACAAATATACAGTAGTTGAAATAGTTTGCTAGTGAAATCCAGCATGTAAAAATCTAAAAGAAAGTTTTTTACAAACATTCTATTCATAAATAAAATGCTTTATTACGCAAAGAATAACAATTAGAAAGTGTAAATAACAAAATTAAATGCTTAATAATAAGTTGTTTACCATCCAATCATCTATTTTCTCTGAAATATACGCAGCCTCTTCTCTAGATATCGGTCTTGTCTGAAAATATCTCTGTAGAGAAGTAGCAGACACTACGGGTGACACGAGCCCGACCCCTACAACTAAATATATAAGCGTCTATTTAGAAAATAAGGACAATGATCTATAAGTAATTATGTGTGTTATTGAGAAATGATGGTACACCAATAAAAGTCATATAAAGTAATAAGTAGCCAGTTTTACTTACTGATCAATATAAGTTTGTGCATATTTAAAATATAATTTGAAATATGGAATACAATTTGTAAATTTAAAATATAATTTGAAATATGGCTACTGTCAAACTCTTTTTTACGGAAAGGTAAAACTCGTTTGTGTGGTGAAACTAGAAGTTACAGTTTATATATACGTTACAATAAATAAATTCAAACCACTAGATTGCATTCAAATGATTTCCTCAAAGTATGAATCAAACTATCAGCCGCGCTTGGTATCTAGAATTTTATTCTTAAACTGCTTTATAAATCTGACAACAGCACTCATGTCATTCAATAAACAATTTTGAATTGCTAATTTAAGATCCTGTTTATTGTATTAACTTATACTTTTGTGTAATAAGTGCTCTAGTGCCATGAATAACTGAAATATTTGTGAGAGAAGATAACTAACTAGGAGAATAATAAACTGGTGGTAAGATTCTGCTGAAGTAAGCATAACAACGACTTTAGCAAAGTCACTTTCATCCTATAGGTGTACAGTATAATATATCATATCTTTTTTGGGGGTAAAGGTACTTGATGCTGATATCTAGAAGTTTTAGTATGTGGTATATTATGTATATTATTATATATTATATATATTATATTATGCTAGCTAACCAAAAATAATGAACTAATACTTTACAAAAAGTTTACCCTCTTATTAAGGAAATTAATCCAAGTGCATATGAGCCTCTTACTACTAATAAAGGAGAGTCAGATGTATCAGATCTTGTTTAGATGACTGCTGTATTAAAAATACTATTAATATAAAACATGAACTCCACAGCGGCCTAGCAATACTCTAATCTGTGTCTCCCTCATCAAGCAGGAACTGGGACTAGCTCAGCCAGTATAACGAGTCTGAAATATATCAACGGTTGATAATCTCCATGTTACTGATTATCTTTTTGAAAGATGAATCCTTCCAATTTCTCTAAGTTTTCAGTTTTGCGAATTTTTTAGCACTCGACTGATTGCCACAAACAAATCAGTGCCAACAAGCTAAAATCAGTCACACACACTTTCATCCACTAAAACACACCAAGACCCACACACATGGTAAAGTGGCGCATGATAAGTACACTGTATAAGAGCAGTTTGCTGAGACAATGGTAAGGTCAGTACACTGTATACGCTGAATAATCTTAACAATCTGAGAGAATTGAGACAAAATTAGTAGACGGTATGAATAATTACTTAAGAAATTGATGGTTCATAAAGCTAAGGCTGGCTTATCTATGTATAAATCCCAGTGTTTGCCTTTTTTTCATTTATTTTTCACAAGGCCTCAGTTACAAGAATATATTTTTATGTACGAAAAATACGCATTTCAGAGAAATTGAACTCCGAACCTTCAATTCTGCAGACTGACATTCTAATCACTTAATCACAAAGGCTACTTGCATTACAATTGGATAATTAAATACATAGCCATTAGATCTGCTAAAAAACAACCTACGTTGTGTGAGGCGTAACCTCAAGCCGTGTTACTAGCTAGTTACTCACTCAAGTTAGCCAATTTGCTAATTTTGCTTTTGGCTGTTCAGTCAATTTAGCTAATGGCAACTGCAAGACCTGCCACTGTTTATAAGCTGTTTTTTTATTACTCATGCAAGGTTTGACATTAAACTAGTTCATATTTGTTTTTTTGGTGTTCCTATGCCACCTCCCAATAGCAGAATAACAGATGGTTTGGTCAGTCATCTTGATTAGACCAGGTCTTTCTTTAAACTAGACTTCTGAAACTTAATTATATAGATTTGATGTTTGCTTAAATGTAATATATTTAGTGGTTTAAATTTACTCAGACTTGTAGAAAAAACAATTTACTGATTGTTTCTGTAAAAGTCTAACACATTTAGCTTGTGTTCCTTTGCAAAAATGTGCAAGAAGTGTACAATTTATTTTACGTTCTCTAGTGGGTTTCCTACAAAAAAATTGTCAGTTTTAGCTAACTTCGTCACGTTAATGTGAAGCACTGATAACCTGTAAGTTTGTAAATGATAGCTAGCAAGAATTTAACAACAATGGAAACCATTTAATTTTTGTTTCAACAGTTCTGTTCTTACCCTTTAAAGCTGATTTACCAAGAATTTTTAATCAAAAGGCATTTTATACACAAATTCGTAAATGAACAGAATAAAGTTAAGCATGTTTTTCAGGCTCAAATTTTTGTGGAATTTGAAGCTCAGCCTAACATCCTGCTTAAAATGACAAATGATGTTGCTAACTTTATTCGTCCTTGAAGGAAAAATATAAGTGTAATCCAGTGATTTGATGGTTTCTTCATTGTAACATATATAAATGGTGGCCCTTGGTTTGTACCACCAAGCCAAAAAAGCAAATAAAAATAATCGTGTTTTATTTTAAATCATGTAAAGATTGTTATACAGTTGAGTCCATCAAATTTGGTCCACACCATAACTATCAAATTAACGACAGAACACATTCCTGACTCAGGCAAGAAAATATACGCTAGTAAAATCGCTTTGTTAAGTTGATTAAAGTTAAAAAAATATTTGCTCCCAGTTTTTGTTTGATGAGAATCATTAATTGAAAAATGCTTAACCAAAATCCTTAGTCGGAATTCTAAACTTTTTGAAAGTTGATGAATTTAACTCTGTTTTAGTATTTTTGATTTCTTTTTGTTAAAAGAAGATTTTCTCACATTATATCTGTCTTTTTCATCTGACAGGGACAGCGAGCGGCTCAGCTAGTATTAAGACTCTTAAACATGTCAGTGGTAGATAATTTCTCTGCTCGTGACTATCTCTTTTAAAGATGAATTTGACTACTTGCGCATAATTGTTAGTTGTACCGACTCTCTAGTGTATTACAGGCTACCAAACATACATGTAAATCAGTATGTTCAAGCAGCCATCAGACATGTATGTGCACAGTATGAGTATAATAACCTGACATGAGCAGGAGGTAGGAGTCAGTGCACCATGGATAGTTACATTGCTACACTGAATAATGAATATTAATCAGGGAGACTCCGGACACAGCTGGTAGACTATGTAAACAATTACCTAATAAAGTGATGATTTATTACATTACATACAGCGTCTGCAGATTTATTCATTCATAGCTTTGTCTAACCTCAATCTTCAGCTCTTATTTCACCCTCCATCATTACAACCACAGAAGGTTTAATCTAATTGAAATTGCAATGATTAGTCTGAAAAGAGACTGCTTCCATGATATTGAATGATCTCTATACTCTCTACAATATACAATGTTTTTACAATTGGTTTTTATATTACAATATCTAAAACCATAATACTTTTTGATAAGGTCTTGCTGTAATCTAGTCAAAGTTAGTACAACTGAATTGATACAGAGTGTATAATAGATACAGTGTAGTAATAGATACAGTGTGGTAATAGATAAAGTGTAGTAATAGATACAGTGTAGTAATATATACAGTGTAGTAATATATACAGTGTAATAATAGATACAGAGTGTATAATAGATACAGTGTAGTAATAGACACAGTGTAGTAATAGATACAGTGTATAATAGATACAGTGTAGTAATAGATACAGTGTGGTAATAGATAAAGTGTAGTAATAGATACAGTGTAGTAATATATACAGTGTAGTAATATATACAGTGTAATAATAGATACAGAGTGTATAATAGATACAGTGTAGTAATAGACACAGTGTAGTAATAGATACAGTGTAGTAATAGATACAGTGTAGTAATATATACAGTGTAGTAATAGCTACAGTGTAATAATAGATAAAGTCTAGTAATAGTTACTTTGTAGTAATAGATACAGTGTAGTAATAGCAAAAGTAGTAATGACTTTGACCATCCTAACAGCGGATGTTACTGTACTTGGGACGGCAGCCCTTTGAGCATCTCTAACTAATAAATTTATATGAAAGTATCCTCCATAACATTTTTTCAGCTTTTAGAGGTTGACTATATTTTCTATTGGTTTTTACAAATTTAAGTACTGATTTTCAGGCTTATATGTAAAGGTAGCAAGCAATTCAGTCAACTCAGAAACATATATTGCATTTGTAGGAACTTTTTACAGCATTTATTATTAGCTCTCTACATTTGTACAATTTTTAATAAGTTGTTTTGCTTTTAGCTTTTGTTAATCTAGTTTTGCGAGGCATAAATTTCTCTGTTGCGTTCTAGGAGCTCTTTGGAATTGTAAATATAAAAAACACCGGCTTGGCACATTCTAGCGTGTAAAGTTGATTGAGAGTCTCATCTACTGTTTTTTGGTTGTCTTTCTTTGGCTAATAGATATGAAAAAGCGTAGAAAACTTCCGAATCAGTCTGCGAATGCTGATAAATATCACCTTATTTCCTAGCTTAGCCTGTTTAAGTTTTCTAGACTTAACTTAGAAGAAACAATTTTGTTAGCATGTTCAGGATGCTGTCTGCTTAAACCCTGTTTCAACTGATTTGGTTTTATAGAACCAATTACTAATGGTTCTATGAAACCAAATGTTTAAATTCACAGCTTACTTTGTGAGAGCTTTGACTGTGCTTAGTGATATGTGAAATATATGTGATATGTGAAAGTGATATGTGAAAGATATGTGAAAAATATGTGATATGTGAAAGTGATATGTGAAAAATATGTGATATGTGATATGTGAAAGATATGTGATATGTGAAAGATATGTGATATGTGAAAGTGAAAGATAAAAGTTTAAATAAGTTTCATCACGAATTCTCCTGTTTAAAATAGACATTAAAGCAATCAGCCAAAATTTAAATTTTGTAATTTTAATTGCAGAGCAATCATTACAGCTATGTAAGAATTGTTAGAAAGTCCTAAAGAACACTTATTATTGGTAGCATTATTACAAGTACCATTGCGTGGTAGTAAAAGTAAAAGATTGTTTTCAAAATGAATGTTTGATAACAATAATAATTGGCAGTCATATTTATTGATTTTGTTGAATTTAATTTTCACCATGTGCTGCATCTTGTCTTATGAAATTGGATACTACCTAGCTATTAGTTCACTAATCTAGGCAGCACATAGGGTAACTACTACGATAGGTCATAATGTGACACAAACTAGAAGAGCAACACCATTAAGCAACCAACAGCAACACAGCTCACACATGGGCTCAAGCATTCTGCCTACATCAATGAGTAAGCAAATGCACAGCTGGGCTTAAAAAAGGATAATTCAATCACCACCAATAAGTACTTTGTAATAATAAAACAAACATTTTTTGAATGGCACAGAAAATGTCCTTCACCAAAAGAATGTAAAATGTCCCCTTGATTATATCATCTTGTTTAGAGCTAAGACTTACTGACACATTTTTTCAATTGTATTGAAACAAGCTTGGCAGGAAATCTTTTCTCAAAACTTAATTTATTTGTCTGTTTTACAGTTAGTTTTTGCAGAATTTTTGAGAAATCGCATTTTTCCACTTATTCTCATTGAGTAGACTTTGTTCTTGTTTCAAAATTTAAAAGCCATACTTCAAATGCAATGGTTTTAATAACCTTGTTGGCCAAATAATGTAAGTTTTTGATAGAAACTACAACGTAACTAAGATTTTCAAATAGGCCTAGCGGATAGGTTGTTTAATTTTTAATTGCAAACCTTTTGGTTTGAGCTTGTGAAAGGGAATATACCATCATCTTTGATAACTGTTGCAACATTAGGTCTTACATGACTAGCTACACCCAAAAGTCATTTACAGCTGCCAACATAACTAAACCAACTAAATGTGCCAAAATTCTTATTAAAATATTTTGTGCTTTACACCAATCTATAGTCAAGTTGGTTGTGTAAGAGTTTGATCTAGAAAAGTTCTGCCCGTTTGTTTCTGTATAACAAACCAGAAAAGTTAAAACAAAACATTAGGCTGGAAGCTTTCAGCGTGAAACAAACATTCTAGAAAACGAAAAGCTGGCAAATTTTGGACAGATTTTTGTTTCTAGACTAGGGATTTTATATCGCATTTTAAACTTTTTATTACTATATAAAAATAAGGTTCAACGAGAAATACAAATCAACATTAGAAAGAACACAAAGCTGTTTTTTATCTATTGTTGCATAAATTATTATTAAAACAGATGACAACTAAACAAGCTGTCAAGTGAAGAAATAAAATGGAAGAATATGGCTGTTTAGTTTAGTAAATGATGTCGCTTGTTTTTTCAAATAAAATTGTAGAATGGAGTCATAAGCACTTCACTTTTATCTACGTTGATGTTGCCCACTAATAAACATTTCTTTGCGAAGTTTTGAGCTAAACTCACTATCAAGACCTGTGATTTTTTATGCTTTCCACGTTTGCAACATTTATTTTCAAATAGAGGTTTTAACTGACAGAAAGTGTCCTTTATAAACAAAATGAAAACTATAACTTTGTATTTCCCACTTTTAAATTTGATAGGTTATATTAAAATGGGAGGTGGTAAGGAGATCAAACCTTTGTCCGAGGTTGATCTTGTCTAGTTTATTTATTTAAGGTAATGGTTTCTCACAACCCATATCATTGTGGCTGTTCAGAACTTAAAACTGTACGATAGCAACAGCTGACTTTGTAAACTAAAGAATGAAGGGTCAAAGGTTAGGAGTACTATTAAAGCTCATAACAAAAGTGTTGAAACCAAAGTCGGCTAGGTAGATCTCAAAATTTAGGCTGATCAGAAAAAGGAGGCTTTTGCCAATTAAATAAAATGTCAGGTTTTGGATTACAAGTTTGGGGCGGTATCGTGTTGCGTGACGCTAATCTGTGCTAGAACTCGCTCAGCGAGGTCATGCAGAGTGATCACGCAAGACACTCTCTAGCACAACTTTATTGCTCGTGAGATGCATTTTGATTGGTTGATTTTTTTCCGAGAATGCAATTTTATGGCGGGTAATTATTTCTTATCGATATTCACCGACGTAGAGCAGCAACATTTTGCTATTTTTTCACGAATGAAACCCCATTCGAATGAACACTAAACTGTTCATAAATTTAATAGAAGCACTCTCAGCCCTGTATGAAATAACACACAAAAATTACAAAAAGCTCAGTAAAAAACCAACATTTGGAGTCAATCCTTGCGCGGGTTGACCTTTTTGAGAATGGTAAATATTTAATATATTAAACATGAAAAACTACTATTAAGTAAACTATTTATATACAAATTGTACAATATTTGTGTTAAAGTACAAAAATCGTTTTTTCTTATGTTTTTTTTGTAGTTTACAATCCGTGAAAGTTAGAACAACCTAACAACGAAAGCGAAAGTTGTTTATGTCATTGCCAAGGCGGTGCCATATTAATTTACCTATACTTATAAATAACTCCGAAGAAAGCAATGATACAGAATTTTATTGGCAGTGTGTGAGTGTACCTACGTTATCGTTCGCTGATTAATCGCTTAAGTTTGTTTAGGCACACGCCAGCGTTATCTCCACGCCCCCATGACGCTTGTGATAAAATCGCCCATTGTGTCTGAGCCTTACTCAAACCAAAGGTGTTGAAACCAAAGTCTGCTAGACAGCTCACAAAATGTAAGCTGATCAGGAAAAAAAGGCCTTTGGCCTTGCTGAATAAATTTTCAGGTTTTGAATTAGAAGTTTGTTCGGTCAAGTAACAAAGATTGAATAGTGGTAACTCACAATTAGACACAACATTTACATGTATGTACCAAAAGTTGATATTCGTTTTTTGAAGTTGTAGCTGTGAAAAATGTCCTATGCAGAAGTTACAATGAGCTTTGCCGGTTTATAGTACTATCAATTGAAAACTTATCGATATAATTTTGGGAAGTACTTCTCAAGAATGACCTCAGACTGTGGCTTTGTGTTAAAGCAAAATAAATAAATGAAGTAAATTAGAGAGCTATTATTAAACTGAACTTTAGAAATAGGACAAACTAAGTGAAAGTTAGACTGGGGCAGCTGGAGCCTTAGTAAAATAGGAAATGTGAGAGTTTAAATAACTCTCATCATAAATTATATTCTTTGAAGTAGACATTAAGGCGATCAACAAAAAATAATAAACTATGTGATGCTAATTGCAGGGCATTCATTGCAGCTATGTGAGGGTTGTTTAAAACAGTTAACATACACCTATTATCAGTAGCATTGCTACAATTACAATTATGCAATATGGGTAAAAGTATTGTTTTTGTCATGCAAGTGCCAAGTATTATTGGTACTTTGCAAACAAACATTATGCTTATTAGCTAAAGCTTTATACAAGCTAAGATTATATAGTACTGTCTCATTATAGCTATTAATAATGCTTGTAGCTTTTACAAAGCTTTTCTATGACCAAACATATAAATACTTGGGTTTTCTGTTATCAAATCAGTTGTCTCTGGAGAGTGCAATAAACCACATTTCTCTAATTTAATACTCTATTTGATTGCTTCTGTGCAGAAACATAACAGAAGCTAATTGGTGACAAGGATTTCTCTTTTGAACAGTTACAAAGAGTTTTGTTCAGATTTGCATTGCAAAATTGCACCACTACAATGGCAGAAGTAGCAGACCTGATCAAGCTAATGCAGAAGCAGCAGGAGGACCAGAGACAGCAGCAAGAGGAATACAGACGTCAGCAAGAAGAGCATAGACAACAGCAGCATGAGGAGTTCAAGCAGCAACAAGAGGAATACAGACGTCAGCAAGATGAAAGAATGGAGGAGAATAAGAAACTGATGGAGCTACTACTACAAAACCTACAACGGAAACAAGAAACAGCTGCAACCGCTGTTCCAGCCTTCCCAGGTTTTGACCCAACAGCAGAGCTACTAACAGATTACATAGACAGATTCAACACCTTCATTGCAGCAAATTCTATTCATCAAGACAAGATTGCTGGCACTTTTCTCACCAACCAACAGCCTACACTCTACAAGCAGCTTAGTAATATGGCTGCTCAGCTTTCAACACCCAAGCAGATCAACGACCTCAACATGGATGAAATACTGGAATTTCTCAAAGACCAGTATGACCCTAAGCGCTTCATTGTTAGAGAGCGTTACAAGTATTGGAGTGACATGCAGAGGAAACCTGGAGAAACTATTCCAGAGTTAGCTGCCAGAATTCGTCAAGATGCAACTACATGTGCCTTCATAGACATTACAGATCCATTAGATGAGGCTCTCAGAACAAGATTTATCTGCTCTGTAAACAATGAAGCAGTTCTCAAATCTCTCTTCAAGGTCAAGGACAATGAACTCAACGTCAACAAAGCTATACAGGTAGCACAGGAAACAGAAGAAGCAGCTAAAGTTGCCAAAAAGACAGTTTATGGAAACTCGTCTAAAGTCAACAAGGTTGCTCAACAGAAATCGAGATACAAACCACTCCAGAAAAACAACTCTACACCTGACAAGCAGAAGGAAGGAAAGCTATGCTACAGATGTGACCGAACTAACCATACAGCGGATGACTGCAGATTCAAAGCAGCCACCTGCAACTTTTGTTCTAAACAAGGTCACATAGAAAGAGCATGCAAGAAAAAGAAATCATCTGCAGCAGGAAAACCAGTAAAGATGATAGAATGCACATCAACCAAGATGGTGAAACTTGCTGAAAACATCAAACTGGAGGGAGACAACTTCACACTTGAACTGGACACTGGAGCTTGTGACAACTTCATCTGTAAATCAATATGGGAGAAGCTAGGAAAGCCAAACCTAAAACCTACTACAGTTAACTACAAATCAGCCTCAGGACATCTCATAGAGACGCTTGGCAGATGTGAGCTAACTGCCCAATTGGATGCACAGAAAGAAGTCAGACTACCATTTGTGATTAGTGCTGTACAAGATCTCAACCTACTAGGAAGAACTGCTATACAGCAACTAGGCATATCTATTGATGACAAGCTACAACAGAACCTTGTATCAACAATCACAGAGAACCAGCCAGATGGGAGGTTACAAATCAAGTGTAAGGAGATGTGCAAAGAATTTCCAGAAATATTCAAAGACGAGCTAGGATGTCTCAAGAACTTTGAACTAGAGATAAACTTCAAACCTTCAACAAAGCCAGTCTTCTGCCGACCCAGACCAGTTCCTATTGCCTTGACAGAAGAGCTCAACCAAGCATACGAAGCAGGTGTAGCTAAAGGCATATGGGAACCAACTCAATTCAACCAGTATGGAACACCAGTTGTACCTGTACGCAAATCTACAACAGGTCAAGCTGCAGGGAAGATCAGAGTATGTGGAGACTACTCCAAAACTATCAATAATCAGCTAGAAACACATAGGAAACCTATCCCACTACCAGAAGATCTAATCAGAAAACTAGGTGGAGGCTATTGCTACACAAAGATTGATTTAGCAGATGCCTACAATCAAATATTGTTGGCACCAGAAAGTCAACGACGACTAGCACTATCAACACACCGAGGAGTACTACTACAGAAGAGGTTGCCCTTTGGCATAAGCTCAGCACCAGGGTATTTTCAAGAAATCATGGAGCAACTGACACAAGACCTCCCAGGAGTAGCAGTATACCTAGATGATATACTAGTGAGTGGAGCCAATGCAGAGAGCCATCTACAAAACTTACGTCGACTTCTTCAAAGATTAGAAGAAAGAGGGCTCAGATGTAGAAAAGACAAGTGCTGTTTTGCTCAACCGACAGTAGAGTATCTGGGACACAAACTCACTTCAAAGGGAATCGCTAAAGGAAAGAAGGCAGATGCAGTACAACAGATGCCAGTCCCAACAGACTTAACTCAGCTAAGATCTTTCTTAGGAGCTACACAATTCTACAGCAAGTTCATACCCAATCTGTCACAACTCACAGGACCATTGCATAAACTGACACGCAAAGGAGAGACCTGGAAGTGGGGCACTGAACAAGAAAAGAGCTTCAACAAACTGAAAGATATGCTATCAACTGATAGTGTCTTAGCACACTTCAACGCAGATCTTGACATTGGAATCTCATGTGATGCTTCAGAAACTGGACTGGGAGCTGTACTATTTAATCGTTATCCTGATGGAAGTGAGAGACCAATAGCCAATGTTTCAAAAACACTGACCAGCACACAGAGGAAATATGGACAAATACAAAAAGAAGCTCTCTCAATCATATTTGCTCTAAAGAAGTATCACCAGTACCTGTATGGTCGACGGTTTATCTTGGTAACTGACCACAGACCTCTTCTCACACTTCTAGGACCTACCAAAGGAGTTCCAGCTCTAGCAGCCAACAGACTAGCAAGATGGGCACTGGTACTAAATCAGTATGACTACACCATAGAATACAGATCTACCCAGCATCATCAAAATGCAGATGTCCTCTCAAGACTGCCAGTTGGACCTGATAAAGAGTTTGATGCAAGAGAAGATGAGGATGATGTTGATACTGTATGCACTATTCACACTATTGGACAACAGCTCAACTCTACAGACTACAATGTTCTAGCAAAGGAGACAAAGAAAGACCCAACACTAGCCACAGTAATGCGCTACACAGCAGAAGGATGGCCTGGTAACAAAGAGATGAAGGAGACTCAGCTGTCACTCTTCCACCAGATCTCTGATTCACTTTCTATCACTGAAGGTTGTCTTCTATATGGCAACAGAGTAGTCATTCCTGTCAAGTTACAACAGGAAGTATTAAAGATCCTTCACCTTGGACACTTTGGAATGGAAAGAATGAAGAAGCTAGCTCGAACTGCTGTCTATTGGCCTCGCATTGACTCTGATATAGAGGAGACAAGCCGACAGTGCACTGCCTGTGCGGAACACCAGAAGCTTCCACAGAAGTATCCTATACATCCCTGGATGCTACCTGAGAAGCCATGGAGTCGTCTTCACGTTGATCATGCAGTAAACTTCATGGGCAGCCAATGGCTAGTGATGATAGATGCCTACTCAAAGTATCCATGCATACACAGGACTTCATCTACTTCTACCAGAGCTACCACAGACATCTTAGAGGAGATATTCGCACACTTTGGATACCCTCACGCCATAGTCACTGACAATGCTACCAGCTTCACCTCAGGAGAGTTTCAGCAGTGGTGTCAAGAGAGAAGCATTGTTCACCTCACTGGAGCACCCTACCATCCAGCTACAAATGGCGCAGCTGAAAGACTAGTACAATCCTTCAAACAAGCCATGAAGAAATCGTCACTCCCACCTAAATCTGCACTACAACAGTTCCTGATGCACTATAGAAGGACACCACTTCCTACAGGATACTCTCCCAGTCAGCTGCTGAATGGAAGACAGATGAGATGCAAGATTGACACCCTATTGCCATCACCCGCACACATAGCACAGTTTCATCAATCCAGAGAAGTCAACCGATCTGCAGAAAAGACAGTTAGCAAGATACACAGCTACAATCTTGGAGCACCATGCTATGCCTTGTATCATGGACCTAGACGCAACAGACAACCTAGATGGGTTCCAGCCATTGTTACTAAGATATATGGAACTCGTAGTCTCAATGTCAAAGTGGTACCAAAGGGACCTACTTGGAGAAGACATGTTGAACAACTCAGACCAAGATACTCAACAGAAGAAGATCAAGACCCTGGAGATAAACCTGATATAACAGAGGAGACAAAACTGCAACTACCAGCCCCTACAACTGTAACAGAGCAACCTCCGTCTAGAAGAAGACCACGCAACCCTCGTCTACCTGATGGAGATGAGTATAGCAGAAACAAACCCCGAAGGTCTAAGAGAACCAGAAAGAACCTTTAGCTTAGTGAGGAGGTGTCATGCAAGTGCCAAGTATTATTGGTACTTTGCAAACAAACATTATGCTTATTAGCTAAAGCTTTATACAAGCTAAGATTATATAGTACTGTCTCATTATAGCTATTAATAATGCTTGTAGCTTTTACAAAGCTTTTCTATGACCAAACATATAAATACTTGGGTTTTCTGTTATCAAATCAGTTGTCTCTGGAGAGTGCAATAAACCACATTTCTCTAATTTAATACTCTATTTGATTGCTTCTGTGCAGAAACATAACAGTTTTTGAGATGAAATTTTGATAGCCATAATTATTGGTAGTCATACCTGTTGTTTTTAAGTCTCTTATTCCTTACCATTCGCTGCATTTTGTCTCATGGAATATGATACTTGCTTGCTAATAGCTCACTAACCTAGGTAGTAGCTACTACGTTACGCCGTAACATAACGTACGACACTATGCAACAATCAAAATTCAAACAGCCCATACACAGCCTTTTTCAACCTTCATACATCAAAGAGTAAGCATAAGTTCAGCTTTGGCTTATAAAGGATAATCATTATAATTATATTTATAAAAAAAAATAGAACTATATAAAGAATACAGCTTTCTAGCAAAGCTTGCAAGTTCAGGATAAATGCGCTATTTTGTTAATAACAAACTGTTTTGTGTTTTATGCAAGGTTTTTAGTCATATTGCATATACAGTAGATGCACCCATAATGTATACCTCCTATAATGTAAACTCCAGATGAGGTAAAAAATCTATGTGAAGTTTTCGCTGCATACTACCTAAAGTATTCTCTAAAACTTACAGTGTAAAATTGATGAAGGTTGTCAAATTTGATTTGAATAACGAAATATCGTAATTAGCCTCAAAACATATACTTTTTTCTTGCTGCACTTGTGTGAGAAAAGGACATGGCGGGTTACCTATATTATGATTATTTGTACTCTGGCAGTCTAGCTGGTTGTGACAGATCATTAGACATGCTGATAAAACACAGAGAATAGTTTATAATTTAGAGCAAGTGTTCATACCAGTGTCAGCTAGATCAGGTCAGAAAATGAATATTTGGTAGTGACAACAGTGGCTCTGTGGCCTAATGGATAAGGCGTCTGACTTCGAATCAGAAAATTGTGGGTTCGAGTCCCATCAGGGTTAATGTTTTTTAGTTTTGTAGTTTTAGAAATGTTAACATACTCCGTAAACTGATCATGATTTTGCACGATGATTGTTGTCAATTTTTACGACATTTATTTTTACAAATGATAAGGTTGATTGTTCAGCTCAAACTACATGTAACTGTTTGATGCAGGAAGTTTACAGGTAATAACCTTTATGTTGTCAGACATTAATTTACTAAAACAATTGAATGAAAGTATTTGAATTGAAATAAACCGCTAGTTTTTGTTCAATTATCACGTTTATTGTTTTAATAGATAGTAGCAACTGAGTCTGTAGTCATATGAATAAGGATATATATCCCAAGTAGCTCATACACACACTTTATGTAATGATATTATCTCTGGTTGATTTATCGAGTGTAAATTGATATGGTCAGTGAGTAATAAAACAGTTATATGTTACTTTTTAATAAGAACAATTTTTTGAGCGTATATATACTGATAACTACTAGTAGAGGAGAGTCAGGTGTATCAGGTCTTGTGTAGATGACTCATAGATTAACAGGTCTATATAGAGTATAAACTCTACAAGCACCTAGTATTATTTTTATCTTTATTTTCCTCATCAAACAAAGATAGTGACCAGCTCAGCCAATATTAATTATGAAACATGTCGGTATTGATAATCTTTAAAGATTGTGCTTAATGAGTCTCTGGTAAGGATATTCAATTTTTAAGATAAATCTTTTCAGCTGCATTGAGCTTTTAGTTTTTAGATTTACTAGTGTGCAGCAGATAATGTGAAGCAAACAAACCGTAATGTGCAAAGGATGCTCTTACAAAAGTATGAGGGAAATTGTCTGACCCAATAATAAGGTAGCAGTCGGTGTTCTGTAGATAGTCGGATTAATAGGTATACTGAATAATGCATATTAATCAGGGAAACTCGGAATGAAATAATATTTAGAGATCTTTATCAATGCTTTAACTGCTTCAGCCAGTCCACTATCTAAAATATAATATATAAGTTGACTCTGACATAAGCTGATGTACAATGACTAAAGACTAATTTGACAATGTAATTGCTATAATATAGATACATGTAAAGATAGATAAAGATGATAGATGAGTTTCAATACAAAAGCATCGAAACTCTTGACATAATCATGTTTTAGGAATACTCATATATATATATATATATATATATATATATATATATATATATATATATATATATATATATATATATATATATATATATATCTGTATATATATTATAATTATATATAATTATTCAGTAAAATACATGGAAAAAGTTGATGGAACGGAATAAACAGCTATTTCTCAATTTATTATATGTGTTTGCCCCGATAGATAATAGGTTCTCAACTTCTGAGGCTAGGGCTGTACGAATAAGTAGAGATAACCCTAAGTTGCCTGTGCGCACACTTTTTTCTAATTATTTTAGCTTTAATTGATTGTAATTGATTTGTGACTGGTTGTGATTTGTTACTGGTTGATTTGTGATTGATTTAGTGAGTAGTAACAGAGAGAAATAACTGTTGCCTTTATAATAAGAACAGTAATCCAAGTGTATATGCACTGATTCCTATTAGTAGAGGAAGTCAGGTGTATAAGGTCTTGTATAGATGACTCCTAAATTAAGAAGTATTTTAATATAGACTAGGAACTGTACAATATCATAGCAGTATTTTTAACCATGTTTTCTTCATCAAATAGGGACAGTGACTAGCTCAGCTACCGTGTAGAACTTGTAACAGTAGTTGATAATTTTTTGCTAGTGATTTCTCATTTTAAAGAATCATTTCAATTTTTGCAGATTTCCTAGTGTGACACAGACTATGGCAAACAAACCGACATTAAAAAGCTGCCATCAGTCACCAAACTTACTAAAGCTTAGCAATATTCTCATCTCTGTTTTCTTCACCCAGCAAAAATGATGATCTTCTCAGCTACTATTGGTAGTCTGCAGCATATCAGTAGTTGATAATTTCTCTGCCAAGAACTATCAAATTTTCAAATGAATTCTACCAACTGCATTAAGACTTTAGTTGTATGTATTTCCTAAGCCAATGCAGACTCCCACACGTGAACTAGTATGCTCAAGCAACCATTAGACACACACTTGCTCAGTATGACAACAATAAAAATTGTCAAGTTAGAAAACATTATAAAAACTATTTGCGAAGAGCTTTTTTTTGATGGGTATTTCAATTGAACAAAAAATTGAAATAATTTTTGTTTGTAGAAATAAAAAATCTTGTGAAAGCTGGTAAATTTACCTCATCATATTTTTTATTTTTTTATTCCCCTGCTTTTTTAAACCGGGACAGTGACCAGCTCAGCCAGTATTAATGCTATGAAACATACCACTGGTAGATTATCTTTTTGCTAGTTACTACCTCTTTTTAAAACAAATCTTTTTACTTGCACTCAGCTAGTATTTTTAAGTACTTGTTAGTGCAATGCAGGCTATCACACATAAACCAACATAATCGAGCAACTATCAGACACGCTTGTGCAAAGCGTGAGAGCCTTATTCTGACACAATGGTAAGGTGCCGGTGTGGGCCCTAAATACAGTTACATTGTTACACTGAATCATGAATATGAATCAGAGAGACTCGAGATGTAGTTGATAGTTTAGGTAACTTATCACCTGAAGACATAATGATTTATGAAATTCAGGCTGGTTTATTCATTTTTCATCAACCCATTCACTGCCGTATGCGCATTTTGGCAAATTGCGCAGCAATCGCGCTATAACGTAATTTTATTATTTATTTAAAACAACCAACCATGTTCAGAACTTTTATGGTATTGACAGTGTTTTCTAAAAATTTCACTTTAAAATTGGCCTAAATTGACGAAGCAATTTAAAATTTTTGTTTGGGAGTTGCCTACAAAAACACACACATTTTTTTTTCATGTTTGAACTATTTAGTGTTATTATGGATTTCGTGAGTACCTCCCGAGTTAGAAAACAGAAAATTACTTATTTTGATGACACTATAACCAATTTAGATTCAGATTGTAGTTATTACATAGATAATTAAAGTAGCAGAACTAACTCTGATGGTGATGAAAGTAATAGTTTTGTAAGAGTAAGGAACATTGTAGAGGATCGATTTAGCTTCGTAGCAATTGCAGCTTCACATAGCTTTAACAATGCACAAAGAACAGATACATCAATTTTTTTGCTTATAACTGTTTGTTACCACATTAGAAAAATGAGATATATAACAAAAATGTTTTACATAGAGTTGGAAGTTGAAAAAATGTATACATATCATGGAGCAGAATCGGCAATTTTTGGTAAAATGGCGGGTAGTAGGCCGATAGCTAAATTTGTACATGGATGGCACTAAAAAGTTTAAGGTTTTAGTATTATGTACACTATATAACTCTCAATGTTGGTGTGTTTGTGAACTTTTTCATATGTAGCTACTGAAATCGTGGAATAATGAATCCGTATCGCAGAAGATTTGATCCCGGACCGTCCCTTTTGTTAGTCCAACACCATACTAAGTTAGCTACATGAGCTTGATAGATTCATTAGGCAATATATGTCACCATATGGGAGAAAATATTCTACCGCTTTAGGTCACGGCGCCGAGTGATTGTTTAACGTCTCGAGAAGCTGGTAGCTCTCATTAGTGAGCATACGCAAGTTATCCATTGACAGTGTGCCAGGTTAATAGCAAGTGGCAAGCAACTCTCATTACCTTTCATTGTTTATAAGCGGATTTTTAATACCTGGGCAACGCCGGATAGCACAGCTAGTCATCATATAACAGTGGAATTCCAAGTTTAAAGTACCTAATAGAAGTTGTTTATTTATAGATAAGAGAAAAACTAATTTTTACTGTTTTTTATGCTGTATAAAACATATGCATATTTTTTCAATTAGTATTTATGTTTCAATACATAAATTTGTGACATTCGTTAAATTCATCACTGCAATCTAGTAGTCATTAACAAAACTGAGCAGCTAGTAATAACAAAGTATATATTGATTAAAAGAATGTTTTATTTTATACCAGTAGTAATCTGCCGCAGCATGAAAAAACAACTTGTTAATAAATTGCATGTAGAACCTATATATTGTAGACCTTATTATAAGAACTGTGCAACTAGGAATAAAGAATTTACATACACAGAAACTTGCATACAAGTAAAATTAGTTTTTAGCCAAAAAAAATGAAATTTATTTTTTTTCAAATCATTATTCAAAGAAAATAAATTTTCCCTGAAAATGTACTTTCAAAACCTGTTATAACACAGATTTGCTACGTATTTGGTGGAAAGGCTATAGCTAATAATTGAGGAATAACAACTCGAAGTAGTTCATGCACACACTTCATGTAACATTTTAGTTTTTATTCCAGGTTTAGTTGTTTGTGTGATGTACCCTAGACTAGTCAGTGAGTTATAAGAAAGGAGGTTATTCATGACCCACCTAATAAGAACAGTAATTTAAGTGCATACATACTGATGACTATTAGTAGAGGAGAGTGAGGTGTATAAGATCTTGTATAGATGACTCATAGATTGACAAGTCTAGCAATACAGAACATAAACTGCACAACAGCCTAGCAATATTCTAATTTGTGTCTTCCTCATTAAGCAGGAAAAGTGACTAGATTGGCTCTCATTTAGATATGGCAACACAGCATTGGTAGATAATTATTTTGCTGGTGACTATCGTTTTGCGAATGAATTTTTTTAATTGTACTAGGCTGATATTTGTGGAGATATCCTGGTGCATAGCAGATTGAGCAAACAAAAGATTAAGTGCAGATAAGCCAGCAGACGGTATAAGACTAATGTCCTGGCGTATTGATAAGTTAGAGGTCAGTGCACCATGAATAGTTACAATGTTACACTGAATAATGAATATTTAATGAGAGAGACTCGGGATGTAGTTAGTGGCTTATATAAATATTACCTAACATTTTGATGATTTATAAAGTATGAGCCGATTTATTGAATTCTATTTCTGTGTTGCTCTGATGCTATCTACAAAAGGCTGGTTTACGAAAGAGCTTGTGCTAATAATAGGAATTATCTACTTTACGATGAGATTAAATCAGGTCTTTCTTTAAACTAGACTTCTGAAAATTAGGTATATAGGTATTATGTTTGCGTAAATATAATATATGTAATAATTCAATTTTCCTAAGATTTGTTGAGAAAGATATTTGCTTATTGCACTTGTAGAGGTCTAGCATATTTAGCCTCCGTTCCTTGGAATTGATAATAATCACAAAAAGAATCTCTTTTTACCTTTGCTCTAATGCTACAAAACCCTTAGTAGATTCAGTCAATTTCTCTGCAATGAAGTAAAACGCTGATAGCATGTAGGTTTTTAGCTAGAAAGCCACAAATAATTTGATAAAATATTAGAGGTTTGACTTCTAAATTAATAACTTTATTTTGTGATATATAAAGAAAACATCAGAAACCATTAGTTGTACTGGAAATAATTTTTTATAGACTTTTGTTTATAAACATAAGAAAATTAGATGTTCTTTAATTGCTCAAGCTATTATAATATTTGTAAGTCAGTTTGAGCATCAAACTGGATATGACAAATGTTGCCTTTAGTTTTATTTATACTTAAGAATTATTTAAATTTGATGTAATAATTTGAAAGTTTGTCTAAAGACCAATACAAAGCATATCCTTTAGCTTATACCATAAACCTATAAAACAATTAAAAGATAATGTCAACAAACAATGTCAATTTTGAATTCCTTCCATGTTTGCAAAAAATCTGATAAAAAGTCATAAACTATGTTGACACTGAGTATATGTTGATCAAATCAAGGTCTTTTTTAAAACGCGTGTCACTTTGAACATTTCTCAAACATTAAAATGTAAATGATCTTATTATCCTCTTATAGAAATCATATTATTGTAGCCACTATCAATTTTATTCTCAATTATCATATTATACCACATTATATTAGCTTTAACTTTTAATTATGAGGTCAACAGAACACTATTTTCTCATGAAAACCTCAATAAATAATATTCACAAACAAATGACAAGTTTACCTTATGCTCTAATAGATTAAAATTTAACCTTGAAAGTAGATGAGTGTGATACTTTGTTACAATTCAACATGTTAATTTTTGTGTCTTGGTTACTAAACGAACTAATTATCAAAGGTTTCGTTGAATATTTTTTATAAGAATACTTCAGAGGTTGAAAATATATTTTAGTGTTATGCCTAGTGATTATGCTGATCATCAGTAATTTTAAAAGTTCTTGTCTTAAGGTTGACTGGCTGAGAACTATGGCAAAACGTATTATTATTATTATATATATTAAATTATTATTATTAATATTATATTAAATTATGTATACCCTGTTTTTACGACCTCAACCAGGAAGTAGCTCAGTTGTCTTTTCTCACACTAGGTATTAATCAAGCTCTTTTTGGCTCCAACAAAGCTATATGTACACTATATGGCACAATATGGTACCGGACACGTTTTCTTAGAACCACAATATCCTAATAACATACTGTACTAGTAACACAATGTACTAATAACACCATTCTAGTAATGTCCTAATGGTGAAAGCACACATGCAACGTTTAGGTAAATAGAAATAATCTATGACACAAAATCATTTAGTAACATTATGTAGACTTGGTTTAATGTCTATAAATACTGTCCATTAAGGCAAAATTTGTTTGCATCTGCTGTGTTGAAAAGAAAACATTCTTCCACTAAATGATATCAATTATTCTTATTGTAAACAATAACGAGCACTCAGTAAAGTCTAGGAAAACATCATATGGCATTCTAAAAAAGTGCTCATAAAGCGACTCATTTGATAATTGCTGTATTCTTAGAGAACTTAGTTTACCTTGTAGTAGTTCTACTCTGGTATGATTTGTGAGTATTGAGAAAGTAAAGTCATTGGAGAAAACAAGAATGCATTGCTAGTCTGTCTACCATTAGCGAATCTGATCCATAACTCTATAAAAAAACATTGGATGTAGTTTTAGGTGGTTGGTGAAGTCTGTGAGTAAATTCCAACAAATTATTACATATGCGCTACCCTAATTTAAATGAATTTGATTTGGTTTTCTAAAGGTTAAATAGAAGTTACCATTACAGGCATCTCAAATACGATAGTTTAATTAAATTTAACCTAAAACAGTTATTTATTCTAATTCCACAGTACGATGGGTGGTCTATTACACCTTAATGCTTTGAAATCCAACCAGTTCATTATGTCAACTAAAAATGCAACTGTTTTAACTATTTTTACAATATACAATTTAATTACTAAATTTCTATTGCTGCTAACTTGTATAGCAGAAAATTTACATAAGCATATCGATGTTATTGGAAAGTGTGTTAGTTAACGGAACGATACTAACTTTTTAGATACTATGGCAGACAGATATAGTGGAGTGTTCTCAATTGTTAAAGATGCAGTGAGCAAAAGATAAATATGAGATGACAACTAAAGACCGTTGCATTAGAAATAGCTTTCACTCAAAGCTCAATTATGCTATTTTCCTAAGCCATCAGTCATGGTTTATGAGAGAAAGTCTGGCTCTACAACTCAAGCGATCATACGTAAAACATCTACAAAATAAATTTCGTGCTATTCATTTTGGTATTATTAATTGTAATTTATATGCGATTTAAATAAGACTCTTGAATCATGTTTCAAACTAAAAAGCTTCAACTGCCAATTTTAAATTACTTTTTAGTATGTTTCTTTTGGTTTCAACGGTATCTCTAAGAAAATATATTTCATATTCGAGATAATCATTTAGAGAAAGTGTTCATAACTTCATACACGTTTTAATTAGATCAAGTGTAAAAATAAATGTTGAGAAGTGACTGCATTGGCCTTGTGGCCTAATAGATAAAGCTTTTGTAGATAAAGATTGTGGAATCGAGTTCCACCAAGTTCAATTTTTTATTTTTTAAACACATATTATGCTACTTTCAGCAATACAAGTTTGTGTTACATTGCGCTACGGCTTTGTGCGAAGTGAGCAAATATCAATTAACTAGAGGTTTAGATCTGACACAAGCCATCATGAACTTTCATGTCATGTACCAGAAAAGAATTACTCACTAAGAAAGAAGCTAGAGACCTCGGTAACAATGACTTCAATCCTCATAACAATCCTTATAACAAAACTGAATATCAAAAATTATTAAACGAGTTTAATGTGAGAGCTAGTGACATTCCAGAAATTGATCAACCCACTAAAGGTTTGAGATATATACATGCATAATATGGGCCTCCAAAGGTAATGTGTCTCGAATTACATCACCGCAAAAAAGTTTATCCTAAATATCCATCAACTGGTTCAGACAACAAGTATATGAGTATTTCAAAGATCTGGTGCCAATGGCGGAAGTACTTATTAGCAGTTTCCTGAATAGAATTCGAATGTGGGTACTTAAATTATTTTTCAACTCAAGATCCATTGGATTATGACAGATTTGTGCACAATCACCGCAAATAGTTTACGAGTTCTTGAATATTAAGATTAAATGGTAATATTAAAGCTTACATTTATTGTTTGCGAGGCACGCAAGTACAGGCTAGACAAGCCGGTTCAGCTCCAGGTTCGCAAAAAAGAGTTTTTAACATTAGTCAATGATATCATTCACAGGAAGCAGTCATAGCAAGATTCGATAAAAACCTTTGAAAACTCATTGAGCAAAATGAGAGGAATGACCAATTACGTTATT
Source organism: Watersipora subatra (assembly GCF_963576615.1). NCBI lineage: Eukaryota > Metazoa > Bryozoa > Gymnolaemata > Cheilostomatida > Watersiporidae > Watersipora > Watersipora subatra. Next base: position 62,478,900 of record NC_088715.1, read on the forward strand.
GTTAAATGATTGTATATGATACCTTCTAATATAAATGTAGATGTGCTTGAAAACAGCGTTCTGGGTTTTAATGATAATTACAAATAGCCAAAGATATTGTGTTGTTAGTGAAAAACCTGATTGTTCAAAGCCCAAAGTTTTAGCAACACAAAAAATCCAAAGTTGTATCAAAGCCGAAGCTTGTAACTTTACCAAACACTGTTGTAAATGTACCACAGCCTGTTGTAACTTTGCCAAACCCTGTTGTAACTTTACCAAACCCTGTTGTAACTGTACCACAGCCTGTTGCAGCTTTACTAAAACCGCAAATAGAGTTAGCGACCACTCTAGCACCAAAAGTAGAGATTTCAATAAAACTTAAAAAAGTAAAGAAAGACGCTCTTGAAAATAGAAAGCTACTACTCATTGGTTGGATTGTAGTGACTGGTATCGCCTACCCGGTTTGGGTTTAGTTTTATAAGTTTTAAATTATAAAACTACATTTTATTTTTCAGCAATTGTAATTCATCTTTTTTGCTTTTAAAATACTAGTATCTTTACTAAGAGCTGAGCTGTTCATTTTAGCTTCTCTAATTAACCTATAACGTTATCTATAACTATAAACTTTATCTTTATCATTCATTATATTATTAATCCCATTTTTGCTTATACAGCCATGGTTTATAGCGGCTGAAACTCTCAAAAGCATAAAGTTGTATATTGATTCTACTTCATTAGCAATAGGGGAGTGTTTAGATCATTTTTCTCTGAATACTGTATTGGGATAACCATAGAAACAGTACCACCCGCGCATACCACACCTAAAATATTTAATTGTATAGCCGGTACTACACCAATTGTGGTACTAGTCAAAACTGCACCAGCTGTGGAGCTTCCTAGAGGGATTACACTACATATTGTTACCAAGCCTTTACAATAGTTAACAGCCTTTGTGTATTTTTATACAAATTCCTATTTTACTTTTTACCATTTTACTATTTTACCTTCTTTTATTATCATTTGAATTTCACTAAACAATGCTATTCTTTATTTCATTCTAAAAACATGTAAATTCATTGGTGCCAATTCCTCGAGACTAGAATATAATTTATTTATCACTTCTGCCATTTATATATAAACAAAATATCAACATTGAGGTGACTTCCAAACTTGCACATTTGCATCTACTCGCAACTCTCTCACAGAGTTCTCCTAAAGTTTCTTCTTTATAGGTTAATAAATACATCACCATTAGGAAAGTTACCATTTATTATAGTATCCACTGTCAATGAAACCAAGTTACTATTTATCAAGTCTGTTTAATATATTTTATTATCAAAGCCTGACACTGTCTTTTTTGTTGTAGTTTCGATAGTAACAGAATTTAGTCTTTGCTGTAATAAAGTTACACTGCAGGGGTCACTGCAGGGTCACTGCAGGGGTCACTGCAAGGTCACTGCAGGGGTCACCGGGTATTCTAAAAACTAGGCACTCTTTGTATTTATCAAAATTCTAATCTTTAACAATATACTTTTTTATTTCTTTATGCTTTTTCATGTCTTGATCCTCAAACCTCACCCAATACAATTTTTATCTCATGGTTCCATACTCCAAAAAATTGATTTTCCACCACCCTCATCTTTTGGTAGACCTATCACCTTGTTATTTTTAGATTTACTGCTATATAATTCATAAAATGAAATGCACAAAGTATAAAATATTTTATACTGTTTATAAAATCTTTCAAACTGTTTATAAAATATTATTCATTTTTTAGCGAATGGTTCGCAAATTTTAAGTTTATCGTGTATCAGTGTTCTTTGGTGATTTAGCAGTGATCAGAGATTTCTATATTTAGTATAAATAGCACATTTTATCTATGTGCTCTTCAAATATCATATGAAGTTGAATATTATTTGGAGTTCGCATCATATAATCATAAAGCAGTTGAATCGCCATTTTTATCTGTTGTAAATCTCCCCCTTAATATGGAGTTCATTTTTGCTCTAAACCAGGACAAAACTCATTGGTCTTTATATAGCTTCTTTAGGTTCTTCCTTTTAGTGTCGTATTTTCTAGCAAATACTCCACCTTTTCTACAATATATACACATTTTTCATTAAGCTAACCGTATTCATCGATGTAGAATTTAGTATAATTGATATGCGTATAATATTTTTACCTTTAGGTCTTTTTGGTAGATGCTATGTTCGATTTTCATGTGATATCAAGTTTCTTATAAACCTTGTCATCATTGTATGATAAATATGATGTTTTTCTAACAGTCTCCTCTCATCTTCAGCCCAGAAACTGCACTTTGGTGTTAATATAATTATCTTTAGATGCTATATCATTTATAAAATCGCTATCACTAATACTATGGCATCCATTACTCCTTTACTCCATTTACTCCTCTCTTTGCTGACCTTAATTGAACTGTCTATATACGAAAAGACAACAGCTCCGACATTCCACAAATAATTAAATTTATGTCGTGTGACAGATGATTTCAATACGCTAACAAACACATGTAAGTTGTCATGTTTTCAACTTGATAGCTTCAAGCTGAGTGAAACTTATCATACAGAGTGATAAGTGTGTCCGCTGCCGTCATATTTTGGTCGCAAGCCATTGTATACAAATCTCTTGCTGGGTATAGCTCGATCGACTATATATGTATTTTGCCACAAAAACTTTTAATTCTTTGCTAGCATCGTCATTTGTAATTGTAACTATGAAACTGCTGTATCTAGTTGGTTTAGGTTCGACTGATACGATGGTGTACAGAGTGGTTTGATTTAAATTTGCTAGTTTGTATATCAGCTCAGTAGCTGCTTCAAATTCTGTACCTTCTACTATATTGCTATCCATTGTTATTTATTATAAGTTATGCTTAATACCAAAATTCAGCTAGAGTAGTATGCTATATGGGTTGGCTTACATTGCCGTAATGACATCCATCTCATATATCCCATATTTTATTCTTCTTTAAATTTTTATTTTTTCATGATTTTTATTTTCTATTTTTATAAAATATGACTATTGCTTACCACAACAAGAATTGCTCATGTATATATTTTGGTGATACTATACAAAAATAAACAAAAAAATATTAACTTTAAAAGGTGATCAAGCTGCCAGGAACAGAAAATATAAGGCTAAAGATAAATAAGGTAACAAAAGAATGACACATGAGAGTATAAAATGTTATTTATTTTTTTATTTATTACAAATTAATTTCTATAGACATCTGGATTGCTTATTACATTAATTTGGAGGATGTAAAGGCTTTATAAAATAATTTTTGAAGCTAGATATGAGATAAATTTGTCAAGGGAAAATAACTTCTATTCCAGACACTTGTAGTATTTAGAGATCTTTATCAGGGCTTTAACTGCTTCAGTGAGTCCACTATCTAAAATATAATATATATGTTGGCTCTGACATAAGCTGACGTACAATGACTCATAAATCATCTAGCAAAGTATTTGGAATAATATGGATATATTAAGATAAACACGGAAAAGCATTGAAAGTTTTTCATGATTAGGTTTCATAAATACTCATATTGTGGGGGACGCCAGGCCATGACTTCATAATTCTTGTAAATATTTTTATATGTTATATCCTTCATGCTGTGTTGTTCTTTTTATTATATCGTTATTAGTTTGTCCATATACTATATCGCTATTATGTCTGTGTTTATCGCTGTATTATAACCATGCCAACGGATTAGTGGTTCCGTTTATTACTAATTTTATACAGTTTTTACTCTGTTCCATTAGCCGGAACTAGGGGGTTTATTGTATATAAAGGAGCACGCTGACTCTGTTTGGCAGAGCAGATAGCCGTATGCTCCTCGCTTAGTGGAATTTCTTTCTGTAATAAAAACTGAATGAAACTACACGCATTCTCTTCTCTTCATGTGATAATATAGATCGTGCCAAGTAACGACCGGCAAATTTCTATACATAATTATGTACTTGTCAAGATGTTTTACTATTCCAAATGCTCTACTTAATGATTCCAATTTGCTGACAGTCGCCTTTAATGTAGTACTTACTGCAACAGCTTGGGAGTCGTCCTCTCAAAATAGGATCCATACTTGTTTCACACAGGTTATAGCCTCCCAAGTCACAAATGAGTTTAGAGTTAGTCCTGGAGAACCTGTCTCTATCTGAGACCTCCAGTAGACCAAATCGAGAAAGACAGCGATCAAACTTATTTGCTAGGTCAGCTAATAGCGTCGCCCCCTTTATAATATAAAGAACTCAACTATAGACAGCTAGTAGTCTATAGTGCTATAAAGTGCAAAAATAGAAAAGTGTACAAACTCTATTTATAACAAAAGTTCTATAAATAGAGTTTTTGCGAGCTTGAATCACTTACATCCAAGCAGTAAAGTGGTAGTGCTACCATCAGAGTTTAAGCTATTACGCTACAATAAATTTCTGTTATATTATATTATAATATATGATATCACATCATCCTATAATGTATTATATGATATATATATTTTTATATTATATTGGTAAGGTAATGCTTGTAGATGCTGTGATGCTTGTCTAGAACCAATACAGTTACACATCAATAAATCCATTAACCATGACAAGGTATATTATACCTGCTGTCTAGTCAGAGTAAGAAAGTCAGCGCAGGAAACCGATTGTCTCAGCAACATCCAAAATCCCATCTGTTGAGGTAAGAGCTAAAACCACAGAACAAGAAGTATAAAAGTGTTAATAATCTCCGCTACTAATTACATTAACTGACAATTATCAAAAATTTATTATGACTTTCTTCCGTGATGTGTCATAAAATGAATTGCTGTCAATTTATAATAAATTTATATAAAGTTAGTAAACTTTGAGGTTCATCTACCAGTCAAGAGTATCTGTCACCCACAATAACTATATATCAGGGCGTATTTTAAAAGATAATATAGTGGTGCGACTTTACTTCTGCCACAAAGTTGTTTACAATCAAGATTTACAACATTGTTACAAACAAAAGTTTATAGCATTGAAACCGACTCAATAGGTAAAAAATGATAAAATTTTAAAACCAAATTAACATCTTAAATTTATAACACTGTTGTGCAATAAAACTTGTATTAAATCCGGCGTTGTTCGGAACTTTTTCTTTTTGAATCAGATAATACTTAAAAAAAGGGTAAAGTTTCGCCGCTCATTTCTACACAGTTTTTATGACAACACTTCATGAATGCATTTATTGATGGCAATTTATTGAAAGGCAAGAATTTCTTGAACTTTATGTAACATGGATTTTATTATGAAACCGATAATTCTGTTTGTCTAAAAACAAAATTGATCAACGCTAGTGGTATCATATAGATCTAATAAGCTAAGTGCTACGAGTTCAAGGCCCACACAGAACAACATTTTATGAGGCACTTTAATTATATACCGCTTTTATTATTTTTAGAAGTTGTTGATATCAAGTTAAATTACAAGATGTGAAAGATTTTATAAATGAATATAAAAAGTGTTTGATATAAATACAAATACATATAGCTATTAGTTGCTTATTGAATTATACAAATTGTACAAATTCTATGAGAAAATTTTCATGAGCATTTTTTTTACGTGTAATGTTTTCTAAATCAGTGAAATATATAATACAAACTTGTGAATAACGGATGAAACTGCTTGTTACTAATATATTTACCATCCAATCATCTATTTTCTCTGAAATATACGCAGCCTCCTCTCTAGATACTGGTCTTGTCTGAAAATATATCTGTAGAGAAGTAGCAGACACTACGGTTGACATGAGCCCCACCCCTACAACTGCATATATAAAAGCCTATTTAAAAATGAAGAAAATAGGCAATAAGTATTTATATATTATAATGAGGAGCAAATAACATAGTAATAAAATATATAAAGTTATAGGTAAGAAGTTATACTTACTGATCAAGAGAAGTTTGTTCATGTTTAAAATATAATTTGAAAAATGGCTACTGTCAAATTCTTTTAACACAATTCCAAAACACACGTGTGCGGTGAAAGTGGAAGTTACAGTTTATATATATGGCAAAAACTAAATATTCAAAATATTGGATAATAATTAACTGATTTCCTAAAGCATAAATAAAGCTATCATTTACGTTTGGCGTCTACAGCTGGATGACTAAACACATTTACAAACCTGACACCAGCACTCAATTTATACAATCAACTACTTTGAATTGCTAATTTAAGGTCCTGCTTGCTACATTACATTGAACACTTGAATAATGCTAAATATTGACCTGGTGTAGTGATTAGTGTCAAGGGAGCAAGTTTATGTTATTATTTTCGTGTAATAATATGAAATTTTATATTTAACTATTTAATTTCTGTAATAGTAATATTAATATAAAAATCATTGTTTTTGTGTTTCTTTTGAGTAAAATACTACAATGGTTCTATGGCTCTATGTTCAGGCTAATGGTTAGCCTCCAGACTCGAAGTTCAATTTCTCGTAGGGCAAATTTTGGCTGTAGACAAAGGGGTACTTCTACCCACAAAAATCAGATTGTTGCTATGAATCAAAAGTGAACCAACAAATTAATCAGTGTAGATGGGGGCTTCTATAACTTTCCTTGAAGTTTGTTTTGACAGTCGCGGCTATTGCAATAATGAGCCTAAAGCCTGGTGTCCATATGACAGTGCAAGGTGCGCAACGAAGCGCACGACATCAAGCGTAGGCCGGCTGTGATGTGGAAACGTCAACGCGCAACGATCGCGCAATGTGCGTACGCTGATCGCAAGGATCCATCAGAATGGATCCTTGCAACGGGTGTGAGCAATGATGTATCCCACAATACACCGATCGATCTTTTCAACCTATTCCACAATTCAAACGAAGGGCTGTTTTTTGAAGAAATCTGTCTCCCGTACGAAATAGTAAGCCTGGTTTTCATATGACAGCGCAAGGTCGCAACGGAGGCTGTTTTCCGAAAAAATCGGTCTTCCGTACCAAAAAGTAAGGAAATTACCCACCCTGTCCAATGCAAACATGGCGCCTACACGCGCTATGGAAACACTGCTTCGCAGCCCAAGCAATGCATTGCGCACGATCACTGGGCCACGCATGATCATTGCGCTGTCATATAGAAACCAGGTCTAAGTATCAATGTTCGCAACGAGTAGTATTACCATTGCTCGGCCTACAACAGTTACTGCCTGCAGGTAATTATCTTATAATCAACAATAACACACCAGTGGTTTGTTTCCAAGTGTATTCTATTTGTGAACTCTATTTTCTTCAAAAGGTCAAACGTAACCTGTCAATCCGTACTAGCCCAAGCATAAATAAAAATATTCTTGTCTACTTAGCCCTATTTGTTATGACCTTCCTAGGTTGAATGAGTGCATGTCTACTAGGCATCTAGTGATAGCTCTTTCTGTTGGCAGGAGACTGAATAAACTCTCTTCTCTCAGGGCGTTATGGCTTCCTGGCTTGCCACCTCTATGTGTGAATTGTGTTTGCTGTGTATTTCTATCTAGATAAGTTCACCCTCTGAAGCTGTTGGCTGCAGGCTCCTTTGGCTATCTTCGAACTCTTTCAGCCTCCCTCTGTCTTGGCTCTTCTCTCTTTGCGCCTTTTTTGCTGTTTGGTTTGCTGCCAGTTTCTCTTTGCTTGGCTTGCTTGCCAGCTTCTCCTGCTCTGGCTTGCTGCCAGTTTCTCAATGCTTGATTCACTACCAGCTTCTAATTTTCTACTCATTCTCTGATCATTGCCAAGTATCAGTGGTCGCCTGAGTTCATTCCTGCGATTCTAACATGAATGTTGTATAGCCCATTTTTAGAGTTGTTGATGTTGGCAAGTATTCCTCTCTGAGATCTGATATCTGACATTTGACATTACTTAAATTCTATGACGATGCGATGCGCCTGAATTAAACTAAGTCAATAATTTGTACAAGGTTGGCCATAACTTGAGACCCATCAGTAGCTGATGAGTAAAATGAACTTTTGCAATCCTCATCCTGATACAGTTCTAATTATTTATCTTCCAAAAGACAAAAGAGACATTTTATAGCAAATAAATCGATGCTTTTTGTTCTTTCAAAAAAATTGTCAAAATTCATGAATTATATAATGATTTCACAAAGTCATAATATTGTCTAGAATAAATGATGTTATAAGTTACATCTATAATATTTCAAGTGTTGTCAATACTCGATTTGTTTATAACTGATTGATGATTCGATGTATATATGTCCCTGTTTGCGCTTGTCACTCTGTAAAGTGGTTTGCTCTGTAGGATATCCTGTAGTAATTCTAGTATCATATTGTTCTTCTTCATATGTTGTGGTGATAATCAATTATCAACTGATTACTATATGGTTATACATCTACCATGCTTGTTAATGTCCCAGATATTCTTATCTCATCAGCTGTAATGATTAAATAGCTCCTATGCTTGATATTTTCTCAATCTAGGACAATTACTGTAATTGTCCTAGATTGTGTTTGCAGCAGCGTAGGATTGCCATTCCTCTCAGCTTGTCAGTTTTCAATGTTTTCCACGCTGACATGACAATACATCCAACACTGACACATTCTTAGCTTAGCAGTTTTTTCTACGTTTCGATTTCAATGTTACATATTTGGTGATAACAACCTAACATGATTGCGGCTCTTGTTACGCTGTTTGTGGCTGACTCTAAATTTTAAGGTTTACAACTTTGACAGTAGCTGTAATATTCATAAGCAAAGCTAACTCGCTAGGAGAAAAACAAACCGGTGATGAGATCATTGTCAAGTAAGCATTACATTGACTTTTATAAAAAAACTCAGCTTTACCATTTATGCATATAACATATACATGTAATATCACTAAGCTCTCAGTTTTTCTTGTGCATAGCAGACAAATAAAAAAACAAGAATGTGTAAAGCTCTCATGCGTAGAGTATTAAAGCAATATTTTGACAAGATGATAAAGATAGCGGTCAGTATGCTGTAGATACTTAGAATGAATATTAATTTAAGAAATTTGAAACAAAGTTGAAAGACTGTGTAAACAATAACCTAAATATTTGATGATTTATAAATCGTTAGTTGGTTAATTCATTGATATTCTTATGCTGTTCTTATGCCATCTTGGGAAATTATCTACTCCATGGTATGAAGAAGTATATTATCTCTATTAGAACATGTTTTTCTTTATACTAGACTTCTGCAAACTTATGCATATAAATAAGATGCTTGTTTAAATAGAATATACAGTATTTAATAGTTTAAATTTACTCAGACTAAAGGCAAAACATATTTACTGATTGTGTCTGTAGAAATCTAGAATATTTAGCCTTTGTTCCTTCTAACAATAAATATGAAGCGGAGACTTTTTTCCCTTTACCCTTATGGTACAAAAGACTTGGCCGTTTCAGTCAGTTTCCTCACGTTAAAGTGAAATGATGATACCATGTAGAGTTTTAAGTGGGAAACTGCAAGTTACTTAAAAACACCACTATTTTCTTACTTTTTGTTTGCTAACGCTATTTTTGTCAAATGAAGTGGATGTTGTGTCCCAAAGTCTTGTTACAGTACTAATCACTCTCAATTCGAAAACACATTGTAAATCAATCAAGTCCAAAGTAGCCATCAGACAAGTTTGTGCAATATCCTCGAATAATATTCTGGCACATGAATGAGGTACAGGTCAGTATACGGTAGATTCATTTTGTTACACTAAATAATGAATATTAATCAGGGAAACTCGAGATAGAGTTAGTAGTCTATGTAAATAGGCTACTAACGGTATAAATAGGCTCAAACAGTCCTTTAAGTATCCTTCACTATTAACTTTATATGAAAGTTACTGTCATACCATTTTTTAAGCTTGTTGACTATATTTTCTGTTGGTTTATACAAATTTAAATAATGGGTTGTCAGGCTTTTATGTAAAGGTAGCAAGAAATTCAGTCAACTGGGAAACATATCTTGCATTCGTAGCAACTTTTTACAACATTTATTATTAGCTCTCTATATTCGTACAGTTTTTGACAAATTTCATTTGTTTTTGCTTTTTAATCTAGTTCTAAATACAATACTACAACATATTCTATACTGCTCACTAGAGCCAATTTAGCGTTGTGAACATGACATGACACAAGGTTGTCACGCTCTAGTGTGTAAGGTTTATTGAGTCTCCCCTACAGTGTGTGGCTGTCTTTCTCCGGCTAATAAATATGAACCAGCATATTAATCTTTCAATGTGCCAGCCCATACTGACAGATAGATACATTGATAGATAAAAAATAGAACAGTAAATTAAATAATTTTTTCACATGTTCGAGATGCCGTTCGCTTAAAGGCTGTTTCAACTGATCTGGTTCCATGTAACCATTCACTAATGTTTTGATGCCCAGTTTACACTATTGTAGCTAGAGCATCTCTTGGTAATAAAACATAATTGTAAGTTTAAATAACTTTTATCTTAAGTTCTCTTCTTGGATATAGAAATTGAGGCAATCATCAAAAAGATAAAATTCATGATGTAAAATGTTGTTAAGGGTGGCTACTAGCAGCTTAAGAACATTTGTTATCGAAAGCATTGTTACAAGTTAAATTCTATACTGGTAAAAATTATTGTTTTCGAGATGAATGTCGAATAGCATAACTATCGGTAGTCATACTTATCGATTTTGAGTCTCTCCTTATTGTGGGTTACATTTTGCTAGATAGAATTACATACTATCTAGAAAGTTGCTCACAAACCTAGGTAGCTCAGAGAGGAACATATATGGTACGAAGTGCGTAACGTAACATGTAACAATGTAACACAAAGTAACATGTAACATAACGTAACGTAACCAGCAGAGCATACGTAAAATGCTATGCAACAATCAATCGTATTCTTTAATGGGAGCCTCCTGCATCTTGCATACATCCGGGAGTAAGCGCAAGTACAAATGTACTTAATAGATGATGATGCAATCACATATATTTACAAAAGCGTGTTTGATGCCAACCAATTGAAAAATCTTTTTCACCATGAGAATGTAAAATTGCCCTTTGGCTATATCGTCTTGTTTGAGAATAAGGGTTTTAACACATTTCTTGATTTGCATTGAAATAAGCCTGGCACACAAAGTGCTCTCAAAGCTTGCACAGCTCTCCGATTAATTCTGAATCAAATTTTGGAAGAAATTACACTTTTACACATTTAAACTTATTTGCAATGAATAGACTCTGGTCTCATTTAATATTTTTCTGGGCTTTTTTTTAAAGGCAGTAGTTTTTTAATGCTCTTGTTCGGAAAACAAGTTTTGGTTAGATGTGAAAAAGCAACAAAAATTTTCCCATAGGTCTATAAAATAAATTCTCAGTCTCTTGATTAATATATTTTTGGTTTGAGCTTATGAACAGAAATATTTCATAATCGTTGCAATATTTGGCATTTCATGACTTTCTGGCCTTTTTACTTTTTGATCTTTTCATATTAGCTTCCTAGCTAATATGAAAAAGTCAGACATAGCTTATTAGCAAACTTCACAACTTGAGAATAAATGTTCCCATTTTCTTGTTAATAAAATTCTGTGCGGTTTATACCTCAAGACAAATGTTGAATGAATTTGTTTATATAAGGAATTTACTTAAGACATGTTTGCTTCTATGCACAAAATCAAAAACGGGCAAATTGAAAATTTTATTGGAAGCTTTTATCATGAAAATACATTCTACAGAAATACGCGTCTGACAAACTTTAAACTTAATTTTTTGATTTATAGCTTCTAGACTAACGATTTTATTACACATTTTCAATTGGCATTAAAATATTTTGCTCACCTAAAAATGAGTGTATTAGGCAATTATTATTTGTGTTACCAGATAAAAAGTTTAAGTTTTGTGAGCTAGTGGATGTGGTAATTCTTGGGCGTGATTTCAAGGTTGCCATGCTACAGCTATAACTTTGGTTACCTTGAATTAAGGAAAATGTTTCCACTTATTGAAAAGTAAAATATGATGTATCTCTCAAATGGTTTTCAAATAAGTTTGATATTACAAACATGCAATTAGGAATTGTCTTTTACCAGAAAGCGAGTGACAACTCTGAAAATTTTTGTACTTGACAACGGGTCATTACTGCGGCATGATGAAAAAGGTGTCTGACTCCGAATCAGAAAGTTTTATAACTCAGTCTAATAAATTCAATATATGTTATAGTGTTTATCTTGGAAATTTAAGGCCAGAATAAAAACAGTAGGTTGTTGAAAACTTAGATGATCAAAAGGTTTTAAAACATCGGTAACTATATGAAGGCATTTACTCATTAAAAACTTGACTTAATAGACAAAATGCCAACCATCAATCAGTTTTGTGTATATTTTTTGCAATTTCAAGTTTAATTTAATATAGTAATTCAAAAGAAATTATTACCAACGATAACAGTATTTGTGCAAAACATTTTGAGATTAATTGTTTCAATTGTTAAATTGAAAATTTTCAGTTCAGATTAAATGAGTTCATTAATTAAAATTTAGTCTAACTAAAGAAAGTCAGAACAGTTACATTTAGGTTCTTATCTGCAGAACTGGCGATAATAGATAAATTTTAATTGTATAGAATTGTAGATTTAAAAAAAGTATCTCAATTTTGCGTGTTTTAGCTTACTATCTAATAATATTGCCCTGATTGTTTTCAAGTTATTGTTTTAGGAAAAGAATTATTTTTACAAAAGCTCATGCTACTGTGAATCTGGCTTTGTGGCTTAATGGATAATGCATCTGACGTCGAATCAGAAGATTGTGGATTTGAGTCCCATCAGAGTCAACTCATCATTTTAAAAAATCATTGAAAGGTTGATTAAGTAAAGCTTTACTCGCGCCAAGTGTGTCAAGAAAACCACCAATTCCCTGTGTGCGAATCGATCACCCTGTGTTTACAAACTTTAAGAAAAAAAAGCTCATGTTGTTATACATCTGGTTTTGTCGCCTAATGGATAAGGCGTCTGACTTAGATTCAGAAGATTGTGGGTTTGAGTCCCATCAGAGTCAACTCATCATTTTAAAAATGATTAAAAGGTTGATTAAGTAAAACTTTAATCATACCATGTCAAGAAAAACCACCGATTCATTCTTTACCAATTGACTACCTGTGTTTACAAATTTCAAAAACTAATTAATCTTTTCGTAAACATTCAGGACTAATAGTTGCTTTTTTTACACTTTCCAATGGAAATGTATTGTAATGTTGGAAATGTTGTATTTAACAAAGTCAAGCAGGAAAAGGAACTCGGGCAAAATTCTGACTGAGTGGCTTAAAACTTAACTGGTTGTATACTTGGTATCTCTAAATCAAAAATGTGTTCGGGTGTTTCAACTTCAAAAAATTGATAAGTTTTAAAAGAAAATTTTTTTGTCACATCGGTTTTCGCATATGTATACTTGTCGTTGGACTACGTGTAAGTTTCAGTACATGTCGTAAACCGTTAGATTTCATTGTAATCAAATAAGATATTTGATTACAGATGAGATGAGAGGTTCGATGAGATCTTATCGATTTAAAGTTAAACAACAGTGATCTTGTAACAAAACTTACTGAGCTTAAGTTTACGTTCAGACTTGTAAAACGGCAATCTAGCATCTGGCCTTGTTGCCCAAGAGATAAGGCGTCTGACTACAAATCAAAATATTGCGGGTTCGAGTCCCATCAAGGTCACTATGTAATGTTTTTTGTTGATAAATAAGTAACAAGTACAGACATTAATAGTATTGGCGCATGAATTTTTCAAATTCACCCGTTCAACTTCTAAAACTTAAAATATTTTATTTAAACTAAATAAAATAATTAGCTGGAATCTATGATTTTGAGAGGAGTCGAAATAATTACATTTATTGTCATATCTTTAAACTGATTATAATAGATAAGTTTAATCTAGTGAATGCATGAAAGTTAAATAATATGTAATAAAAAAAAACAAAAAAAGTAAAAAAAAGTCCAGTAATGTAATGAATAAAAAGAGTTACATTTCCCACAAAACTTTTGATGTCTTCCCTTTAGTATTTCTAGCTGTTAATAAACAAAATGACTCTTGTCTAAATATGGTTGTACCTAATTGGAGTCTTTCAAAATCAGCATGACATAGTTTTAATATTGGTAATTCTGAATTCAAGACATTTAAGATTTTCAAAAAATATATGAATTGTGGATTTACAAAATAATTTTTTTCAATTTGCGAGATTTAGCTTGCTAATTAATCAAGGGGTCTGCAGCCTTTTCCACTCAAATAACCATTTATATCCGTTTTTTGCAGAAAAGAACGCAGTGGGAGCCACAAACCCCCTTCAATATCTTAAATGATAAAATACATAAATACTAAATTTAATGTTTTTGTTTAGCATTTAACGCTTCTATACCATGTTTACAACATTAACCAAAAAGGTGTGGCATGTATAATGATTTAACTGCTGAGAAAATAAGTTCACTTCCAATAAAACAATAAAATAGCTAATAACTTGATTGTAACACAAAGTTATTATGTTTTTTATAAAATTACTTGAAAAAAATTATTAGGTTCATGTTTAATTCAGTCCTTCTTTTAACAAATTGCCGAGCTTAAAATCTAACTGCAGAAAACGTAAGTTATGCAGCAGTTTTTGCTCAAACTAGCCTTATGCATCAGGTACGAAATAGCCTTTTTTCTCTCATCAACTTTTGGATATTTTTTAGCAAAGACTACGTGTTTATTCTGAAAATGTCTTGTGACATTTGACTTTTTTGGGAAATTTCTCATTACATATTAAGCAAACCGGTAAACCAGTCTTATAAGCAGTAAAAGCGAACGTATCAGGTCATGTAAGATTAAATATTCAATTATCCGCTGTCACTTTTTTTTCTCTAATATTCGCCATAGCTTGCCTACCCAAGGTAAAGAAATCAAGAAACGTCGTGCCAGCTGATCTAACTTTTGCGGTTTTATAGGCGCATAAATAGTGACAGGTAACAACTAACAAGTGACGTTGTTTGATTTGTTGCCATAATTACAGTATTTTATATTATATTACAAAATCTAATAATAAAACTTCAAAATTTTTTATGAATTACTCAGCATAAAATAAAAAAAGAAAAAGGCAAAAATTTCCAAAGTCAGAGAGCTGCAGTGAAAGGATGAAAAGCCAAATGCGGTTCCAGAAAAACGAAATACTGACCTCTGAACGAGTTATATTGCGCTGAATAATTTCATGTTACTCTTTTAAAACAGAAATTAGAAAAGCTCATGCTGATACGCATCTGGCTTTGTGGCCTAATAGATATGGTGTCTGACTTTGAATCAGAAGATTGTGGGTTCAAGTCCCATCAATGTTAATTTGTAATGTTTTTGTTGATAAATAAGTAATGAGTACATACATTAATGGTATTGCCGCATGAATTTTCAAGATTCAGCAGTTCAACTTCTAAAACGTAAAATCTTTTATTTAAACTTAATAAATTAATTAACTGGAATCTACAGTATGACTTTGAAAAAAGTCGGAACAATACATGTAGTGTCATATTTTTAAACTGGTTATAATAGACAAGTTTAAGCTAGTGAATGCAAAACAGTTAAATAATATGTAAGAAAAAATACCAAGAAAAATAAACACAGTGTAATCCAGTTATGTATTGAATAAAAAGAGTTATAATTCCCACGAAACTTTAGATGTCTTACGTTTAGTATTTCTAGCTCTGAATAAACCAAAAGTTATTATTGTCAAAATATAGTTGATTATATTTGGTGTGTTTTCAAGGTCAGCGTGACATAGTTTTAATAATGCTATTTCTGAAGTTATAAAACAATTCAAGTCTTCGAAAATAAATGAATGGTAGATTTAAAAAACAGTATTTTACTTTGCGTGTTTTAGCTTACTAACTAATGATGTGGTGCGGAGTTTTTTCAAGTTTTTTTAGACAGAATTTATAAAAACTCATGCTGTTGTGTGTATCCGGCTCTGTGGGCTAATGGATAAGGTGTCTGACTCTGAATCAGAAGATTGTGGGTTCGACTCCCATCAGAGTAAACACATCATTTTAACAACCATTTTAAAAAAATGATCGAAAGGTTGAGTAGGTATATCTTTACTGTTGCTCAACATGTCTGGTAAAACTACTGCTCCACTGTCTACCAACCGATTACTCTGCATTTATTAATCTCAACAAAATATTTAACACTTTTTTAAACATTAAAAATTAATAGTTGGTCACCCTTTATATTTTTGAATGTTGTTTTTAACGAAGTCAAGCTGAAAAAGCAACTCGGGCAAAACTCTGATTAGGTGGATTCAATATAAACTGATTGTATACTCATAATCTCTGAATTAAAAAATGAAATCGGGTGTTTTAAATTCAAGAAATCGATGAATTCAAAAAAATTTATCAAATCAGCTTTCCATATATAAACTTGTTAATGAACTACTAGAAAGTTTTAGTACATTTTGTCAACCTTAAGTTTTAATTGCAATCAAATAATATTGCACTTTTAGATTCGATGAGAACTTATCGGTTTATAGTTAAACAATGGTGATCTTGTAACAAAACTTCATATGTTTAAGGTTAAATACAAACAAGTAATACAGCATTTCTAGCATCTGGCCTTGTGGTCGAATGGAAAAGGCGTCTGACTATGAATCAGAAGATTGTAGGTTCAAGTCGCATCAAGGTCAATATGCCATGTTTTTTATTGATGAAAGAGTAATTACTGCAGTCTCATATTATTTAACTGAATATAATAGATAAATGTAAGCTTCTAGATGCAAATTATTTTAAGAACATGTCAGAACAAAAACAAAAATTTTGGGGAAAAAGGGAGTAATCCAGTTATGTATTGAATAGAAAAAGTTATAATTCCTACATAACTTTGGAGGTCCTACAATTAGTATTTCTAACTCTGAATAAACAAAAAGTTATCCATGTCAAACTATAGTTTACCTATTTGATGTGTTTTCAAAATCAGCGTGACATAGTTTTAATATTGCTATTTCTGAAGTTATAAAGCATTTCAAGTCTTCGAAACTAAATGAATGGTGAATTTGCAAAAAAGTATTTTACTTTGCGTGTTTTAGCTTACTAACTAATGATATTGTGCTGATTGTTTTCAAGTTTTTTTGTCGGACCAAACTTATAAAGCCTCATGATGTTATGTGTATCCGGCTCTGTGGCCCGATGGATAAGGCATCTGACTACGAATCAGATGATTGTGGGTTTGAGTCCCATCAGAGTGAACACATCATTTTAAAAACATTTTCAATCATTTTAAAAAATGATCGAAAGGTTTAGTAGGTATATATTTACTGTTGCTCAACGTGCCTAGAAAAACCACCGCTCCACTGTCTACCAACCGATTACCCTGCGTTTATTAATCTTAACAAAATATTTAACACTTTTTTGAACAATCAAAACTAATAGTTGGTCATCCTTTATATTTTTGAATGTTGTTTTTAACGAAGTCAAGCAGAAAATGCAACTCGAGCAAAACTCTGACTGGGTGGAATCAATATACACTGATTGTATACTCATAATCTTTAAATAAAAAATGAGTTCGGCTGTTTTAAATTCAAAAAATCGATAAATTAAAAAAAAATTTATTACATCACTTTTCCATGTATGAACTTGTTAATGAACCACATGAAAGTTTCAGTACATTTTGTAAACTTTTAGGTTTAAAGGCAATCAAATAAGATTACACTTTTTGGTTCGATGAGAACTTATCGATTTATAGTTAAACAACGGTGATCTTGTAACAATTCTTCATAAGTTTAAGGTTAAATTCAAACAAGTAATACAGTATTTTCAGCATCTGGCCTTGTGACCCAATGGATTAGGCGTCTGACAACGAATCAGAAGTTTGCGGTTTTGAGTCCCATCAAGGTCATGTTTTGTGTTGATAAAAGAGTAATTGGTACTTACAATAATGATATCGACGCATAGATTTTTGAGATTTAACAGCTCAAATTGTAAAACTTGAACTCTTTAAATTAAAAGGAATAGAATAAATTAAATAATAATAAATAGAATAGAATAAATTTCAAGTCTTCGAAATTAAATGAATGGTGAATTTACAAAAAAGTATTTTACTTTGCGTGTTTTAGCTTACTAACTAATGATGTTGTGCTGATCGTTTTCAAGTTTTTTTTAAGGACCGAGATTATAAAAGCTCTTGATGTTATGTGTATCCGGCTCTGTTGCCTAATGGATAAGGCGTTTGACTTTGAATGAGAAGATTGTGGGTTCGAGTCCCGTCAGAGTCAACAGATCATTTTAACAACCTTTTCAATCATTTTAAAAAAATTGATCGAAAGGTTGAGTAGGTATATCTTTACTGTTGCTCAACATGTCTGGAAAAACCACTGCTCCACTATCTACCAACCAATAACCCCGCTTTTCTTAGTTTTAGTAAAATATTTAACACTTTTTTAAACATTCAAAACTAGTAGTTGCTCACTTTTTATATTTTCGAATGTTGTTTTTAACGAAGTCAAGCAGAAAATGCAATTCGGGCAAAACTCTGATTAGGTGGATTCAATATAAACTGATTGTATACTCATAATTTTTAAATCAAAAAATGAGTTCGGCTGTTTTACATTCAAGAAATCGATAAATTAAAAAAAACAAATTATTACATTACTTTTCCCGATATAAACTTGTTAATGATCTACTTGAAAGTTTCAGTACTTTTTGTAAACTTTTAGTTTTAATTGTAATCAAATAAGATTACACTTTTTGGTTCGATGAGAATTTATCAATTTATAGTTAAACAACGGTGATCTTGTAACAAATCTTCATAAGTTTAAGGTTAAATTCAAACAAGTAATAGAGAGTTTTTAGCATCCGGCCTTGTGACCCAATGGATTAGGCGTCTGACAACGAATCAGAAGTTTGCGGTTTTGAGTCCCATCAAGGTCAATATGTCATGTTTTG
This sequence comes from Watersipora subatra, assembly GCF_963576615.1. NCBI lineage: Eukaryota > Metazoa > Bryozoa > Gymnolaemata > Cheilostomatida > Watersiporidae > Watersipora > Watersipora subatra. Next base: position 62,497,787 of record NC_088715.1, read on the forward strand.
TGTTGATAAAAGAATAATTATTACTTACAATAATGATATCGACGCATAGATTTTTGAGATTTAACAGCTCAAATTGTAAAACTTAAACTTTTTACATTAAAAGGAATAGAATAAATTATTGAAATGGATGATTTTAACAGCTGTCGAAACAATTACATTCAGTATCATATTATTTAACTGAATATAATAGATAAATGTAAGCTTGTAGATCCAAATTATTTTAAGAACATGTCAGAACAAAAACCAAAAAGTTTTGAAAAAGTATGTAATCCAGTTATGTATTGAATAGAAAAAAGTTATAATTCCTACATAACTTTGGAGGTCCTACAATTAGTATTTCTAGCTCTGAATGAACAAAAAGTTATTCTTGTCAAGTTATTGTTGTACATATTTGGTGTGTTTTCAAGGTCAGTGTGACATAGTTTTAATAATGCTATTTCTGAAGTTATAAAGCATTTCAAGTCTTCGAAAATAAATGAATGGTGAATTTACAAAAAAGAATTTTACTTTGCGTGTTTTAGCTTACTAACTAATGATGTTGTGCTGATTGTTTTCAAGTTTTTTTTTTAGGACCGAGATTATAAAAGCTCATGATGTTATGTGTATCCGGTCCTGTGGTCTAATGGATAAGGCGTCTGACTTTGAATCAGAAGATTGTGGGTTCGAGTCCCATCAGAGTCAACAGATCATTTTAACAACCTTTTCAATCATTTTAAAAAATTGATCGAAAGGTTGAGTAGGTATACATGTATCTTTGCTGTTGCTCAACGTGTCTGGAAAAACCACTGCTCCACTGTCTACCAACCGATTATCTTGCGTTTATTAATCTTAACAAAATATTTAACACTTTTTCAAACATTCAAAACTAGTAGTTGGTCACCCTTAATATTTTCCAATGTTGTTTCTAACGAAGTCAAGCAGAAAAAGCAACTCGGGCTAAACTCTGATTAGGTGGATTCAATATAAACTGATTGTATACTCATAATCTTTAAATAAAAAAATGAGTTCGACTGTTTTAAATTAAAAAAATTGATAAATTTTAAAAATAAATTTATTACATCTGTTTTCCATATATAAACTTGTTGATGAACTACTTGAAAGTTTCAGTACTTTTTGTAAACTTTTAGTTTTAATTGGAATCAAATAATATTCCACTTTTTGGTTCTACGAGAACTTATCGATTTATAGTTAAACCACTGTGATCTTGTAACAAAACTTCATAAGTTTAAGGTTAAATTCAAACCAATAATACAATATTTTCAGCATATGGCCTTGTGACCCAATGGATAAGGCGTCTGACTATGAATCAGAAGAATGTGGGTTCGAGTCCCGTCAGAGTCAACAGATCATTTTAACAACCTTTTCAATCATTTTAAAAAATTGATCGAAAGGTTGAGTGATATACATGTATCTTTGCTGTTGCTCAACGTGTCTGGAAAAACCACTGCTCCACTGTCTACCAACCGATTATCCTGCGTTTATTAATCTTAACAAAATATTTAACACTTTTTCAAACATTCAAAACTAATAGTTGGTCACCCTTAATATTTTCCAATGTTGTTTCTAACGAAGTCAAGCAGAAAAAGCAACTCGGGCTAAACTCTGATTAGGTGGATTCAATATAAACTGATTGTATACTCATAATCTTTAAATAAAAAAATGAGTTCGACTGTTTTAAATTAAAAAAGTTGATGAATTTTAAAAATAAATTTATTACATCAGTTTTCCATATGTAAACTTGTCAATGAACTACTTGAAAGTTTCAGTACTTTTTGTAAACTTTTAGTTTTAATTGCAATCAAATAAGATTACACTTTTTGGTTCGATGAGAACTTATCGATTTATAGTTAAACCACTGTGATCTTGTAACAAAACTTCATAAGTTTAAGGTTAAATTCAAACCAATAATACAATATTTTTAGCATATAGCCTTGTGACCCAATGGATAAGGCGTCTGACTGCGAATCAGAAGATTGTGGTTTCGAGTCCCATCAAGGTCAATATGTCATGTTTTGTGTTGATAAAAGAGTAATTAGTACTTACAATAATGATATCGACGCATGGATTTTTGAGATTTAACAGCTCAAATTGTAAAACTTAAAATCTTCAAATTAAAATAAATAGAATAATTTACTGAAACAAATGGTTTTAACAACTGTCGAAACAATTACAACCAGTGTTATTTTATTTAACTGAATATAATAGATAAATGTTAGCTTCTAGATGCAACTCATTTTAAGAACGGCTCAGAACAAAAACAAAAAATGTTTTGGAAAAAGTGTGTAATCCAGTTATGTACCGAAAAGAAAAAGTTACGATTCCTACATAACTTTGGATGTCTCAGATTTAGTATTTCTAGGTCTGAATAAACAAAAAGTTATCCATGTCAAAATATAAATTACCTATTTGGTGTGTTTTCAAAATCAGCGTGACATAGTTTTAATATTGCTATTTCTGAAGTTATAAAGCATTTCAAGTCTTCGAAATTAAATGAATGGTGAATTTACAAAAAAGTATTTTACTTTGCGTGTTTTAGCTTACTAACTAATGATGTTGTGCTGATCGTTTTCAAGTTTTTTTTTAGGACCGAGATTATAAAAGCTCTTGATGTTATGTGTATCCGGCTCTGTTGCCTAATGGATAAGGCGTTTGACTTTGAATGAGAAGATTGTGGGTTCGAGTCCCGTCAGAGTCAACAGATCATTTTAACAACCTTTTCAATCATTTTAAAAAAATTGATCGAAAGGTTGAGTAGGTATATCTTTACTGTTGCTCAACATGTCTGGAAAAACCACTGCTCCACTATCTACCAACCAATAACCCCGCTTTTCTTAGTTTTAGTAAAATATTTAACACTTTTTTAAACATTCAAAACTAGTAGTTGCTCACTTTTTATATTTTCGAATGTTGTTTTTAACGAAGTCAAGCAGAAAATGCAATTCGGGCAAAACTCTGATTAGGTGGATTCAATATAAACTGATTGTATACTCATAATTTTTAAATCAAAAAATGAGTTCGGCTGTTTTACATTCAAGAAATCGATAAATTAAAAAAAACAAATTATTACATTACTTTTCCCGATATAAACTTGTTAATGATCTACTTGAAAGTTTCAGTACTTTTTGTAAACTTTTAGTTTTAATTGTAATCAAATAAGATTACACTTTTTGGTTCGATGAGAATTTATCAATTTATAGTTAAACAACGGTGATCTTGTAACAAATCTTCATATTTTTAAGGTTAAATTCAAACAAGTAATAGAGAGTTTTTAGCATCCGGCCTTGTGACCCAATGGATTAGGCGTCTGACAACGAATCAGAAGTTTGCGGTTTTGAGTCCCATCAAGGTCAATATGTCATGTTTTGTGTTGATAAAAGAATAATTATTACTTACAATAATGATATCGACGCATAGATTTTTGAGATTTAACAGCTCAAATTGTAAAACTTAAACTTTTTACATTAAAAGGAATAGAATAAATTATTGAAATGGATGATTTTAACAGCTGTCGAAACAGTTACATTCAGTATCATATTATTTAACTGAATATAATAGATAAATGTAAGCTTGTAGATCCAAATTATTTTAAGAACATGTCAGAACAAAAACCAAAAAGTTTTGAAAAAGTATGTAATCCAGTTATGTATTGAATAGAAAAAAGTTATAATTCCTACATAACTTTGGAGGTCCTACAATTAGTATTTCTAGCTCTGAATGAACAAAAAGTTATTCTTGTCAAGTTATTGTTGTACATATTTGGTGTGTTTTCAAGGTCAGTGTGACATAGTTTTAATAATGCTATTTCTGAAGTTATAAAGCATTTCAAGTCTTCGAAAATAAATGAATGGTGAATTTACAAAAAAGAATTTTACTTTGCGTGTTTTAGCTTACTAACTAATGATGTTGTGCTGATTGTTTTCAAGTTTTTTTTTTAGGACCGAGATTATAAAAGCTCATGATGTTATGTGTATCCGGTCCTGTGGTTTAATGGATAAGGCGTCTGACTTTGAATCAGAAGATTGTGGGTTCGAGTCCCATCAGAGTCAACAGATCATTTTAACAACCTTTTCAATCATTTTAAAAAATTGATCGAAAGGTTGAGTAGGTATACATGTATCTTTGCTGTTGCTCAACGTGTCTGGAAAAACCACTGCTCCACTGTCTACCAACCGATTATCTTGCGTTTATTAATCTTAACAAAATATTTAACACTTTTTCAAACATTCAAAACTAGTAGTTGGTCACCCTTAATATTTTCCAATGTTGTTTCTAACGAAGTCAAGCAGAAAAAGCAACTCGGGCTAAACTCTGATTAGGTGGATTCAATATAAACTGATTGTATACTCATAATCTTTAAATAAAAAAATGAGTTCGACTGTTTTAAATTAAAAAAATTGATAAATTTTAAAAATAAATTTATTACATCAGTTTTCCATATATAAACTTGTTGATGAACTACTTGAAAGTTTCAGTACTTTTTGTAAACTTTTAGTTTTAATTGGAATCAAATAATATTCCACTTTTTGGTTCTACGAGAATTTATTGATTTATAGTTAAACAACGGTGATCTTGTAACAAATCTTCATAAGTTTAAGGTTAAATTCAAACCAATAATACAATATTTTCAGCATATGGCCTTGTGACCCAATGGATAAGGCGTCTGACTATGAATCAGAAGAATGTGGGTTCGAGTCCCGTCAGAGTCAACAGATCATTTTAACAACCTTTTCAATCATTTTAAAAAATTGATCGAAAGGTTGAGTGATATACATGTATCTTTGCTGTTGCTCAACGTGTCTGGAAAAACCACTGCTCCACTGTCTACCAACCGATTATCCTGCGTTTATTAATCTTAACAAAATATTTAACACTTTTTCAAACATTCAAAACTAATAGTTGGTCACCCTTAATATTTTCCAATGTTGTTTCTAACGAAGTCAAGCAGAAAAAGCAACTCGGGCTAAACTCTGATTAGGTGGATTCAATATAAACTGATTGTATACTCATAATCTTTAAATAAAAAAATGAGTTCGACTGTTTTAAATTAAAAAAGTTGATGAATTTTAAAAATAAATTTATTACATCAGTTTTCCATATGTAAACTTGTCAATGAACTACTTGAAAGTTTCAGTACTTTTTGTAAACTTTTAGTTTTAATTGCAATCAAATAAGATTACACTTTTTGGTTCTACGAGAATTTATTGATTTATAGTTAAACAACGGTGATCTTGTAACAAATCTTCATAAGTTTAAGGTTAAATTCAAACCAATAATACAATATTTTCAGCATATGGCCTTGTGACCCAATGGATAAGGCGTCTGACTATGAATCAGAAGAATGTGGGTTCGAGTCCCGTCAGAGTCAACAGATCATTTTAACAACCTTTTCAATCATTTTAAAAAATTGATCGAAAGGTTGAGTAGGTATACATGTATCTTTGCTGTTGCTCAACGTGTCTGGAAAAACCACTGCTCCACTGTCTACCAACCGATTATCTTGCGTTTATTAATCTTAACAAAATATTTAACACTTTTTCAAACATTCAAAACTAGTAGTTGGTCACCCTTAATATTTTCCAATGTTGTTTCTAACGAAGTCAAGCAGAAAAAGCAACTCGGGCTAAACTCTGATTAGGTGGATTCAATATAAACTGATTGTATACTCATAATCTTTAAATAAAAAAATGAGTTCGACTGTTTTAAATTAAAAAAATTGATAAATTTTAAAAATAAATTTATTACATCAGTTTTCCATATATAAACTTGTTGATGAACTACTTGAAAGTTTCAGTACTTTTTGTAAACTTTTAGTTTTAATTGGAATCAAATAATATTCCACTTTTTGGTTCTACGAGAATTTATTGATTTATAGTTAAACAACGGTGATCTTGTAACAAATCTTCATAAGTTTAAGGTTAAATTCAAACCAATAATACAATATTTTCAGCATATGGCCTTGTGACCCAATGGATAAGGCGTCTGACTATGAATCAGAAGAATGTGGGTTCGAGTCCCGTCAGAGTCAACAGATCATTTTAACAACCTTTTCAATCATTTTAAAAAATTGATCGAAAGGTTGAGTGATATACATGTATCTTTGCTGTTGCTCAACGTGTCTGGAAAAACCACTGCTCCACTGTCTACCAACCGATTATCCTGCGTTTATTAATCTTAACAAAATATTTAACACTTTTTCAAACATTCAAAACTAATAGTTGGTCACCCTTAATATTTTCCAATGTTGTTTCTAACGAAGTCAAGCAGAAAAAGCAACTCGGGCTAAACTCTGATTAGGTGGATTCAATATAAACTGATTGTATACTCATAATCTTTAAATAAAAAAATGAGTTCGACTGTTTTAAATTAAAAAAGTTGATGAATTTTAAAAATAAATTTATTACATCAGTTTTCCATATGTAAACTTGTCAATGAACTACTTGAAAGTTTCAGTACTTTTTGTAAACTTTTAGTTTTAATTGCAATCAAATAAGATTACACTTTTTGGTTCGATGAGTACTTATCGATTTATAGTTAAACCACTGTGATCTTGTAACAAAACTTCATAAGTTTAAGGTTAAATTCAAACCAATAATACAATATTTTTAGCATATAGCCTTGTGACCCAATGGATAAGGCGTCTGACTGCGAATCAGAAGATTGTGGTTTCGAGTTCCATCAAGGTCAATATGTCATGTTTTGTGTTGATAAAAGAGTAATTAGTACTTACAATAATGATATCGACGCATGGATTTTTGAGATTTAACAGCTCAAATAGTAAAACTTAAAATCTTCAAATTAAAATAAATAGAATAATTTACTGAAACAAATGGTTTTAACAACTGTCGAAACAATTACAACCAGTGTTATTTTATTTAACTGAATATAATAGATAAATGTTAGCTTCTAGATGCAACTCATTTTAAGAACGTGTCAGAACAAAAACAAAAAATGTTTTGGAAAAAGTGTGTAATCCAGTTATGTACCGAAAAGAAAAAGTTACGATTCCTACATAACTTTGGATGTCTCAGATTTAGTATTTCTAGGTCTGAATAAACAAAAAGTTATCCATGTCAAAATATAATTTACCTATTTGGTGTGTTTTCAAAATCAGCGTGACATAGTTTTAATATTGCTATTTCTGAAGTTATAAAGCATTTCAAGTCTTCGAAAATAAATGAATGGTGAATTTACAAAAAAGTATTTTACTTTGCGTGTTTTAGCTTACTAACTAATGATGTTGTGCTGATCGTTTTCAAGTTTTTTTTAGGACCGAGATTATAAAAGCTCTTGATGTTATGTGTATCCGGCTCTGTGGCCTAATGGATAAGGCGTCTGACTTCGAATCAGAAGATTGTGGGTTCGAGTCCCATCAGAGTCAACGGATCATTTTAACAACCTTTTCAATCATTTTATAAAAATTGATCAAAAGGTTGAGTAGGTATATCTTTACTGTTGCTCAACATGTCTGGAAAAACCACTGCTCCACTGTCTACCAACCAATAACCTTGCTTTTCTTAGTTTTAGTAAAATATTTAACACTTTTTTAAACATTCAAAACTAGTAGTTGCTCACTTTTTATATCTTCGAATGTTGTTTTTAACGAAGTCAAGCAGAAAAAGCAACTCGGGCAAAACTCTGATTAGGTGGATTCAATATAAACTGACTGTATACTCATAATTTTTAAATCAAAAAATGAGTTCGGCTCTTTTAAATTCAAGAAATCGATAAATTAAAAAAAACAAATTATTACATTACTTTTCCATATATAAACTTGTTAATGAACTACTTGAAAGTTTCAGTACTTTTTGTAAACTTTTAGTTTTAATTGCAATCAAATAACATTACACTTTTTGGTTCGATGAGAACTTATCGATTTATAGTTAAACAACAGTGATCTTGTAACAAATCTTCATAAGTTTAAGGTTAAATTCAAACAATTAATACAGAGTTTTTAGCATCCGGCCTTGTGGCCCAATGGATAAGGCGTCAGACTACGAATCAGAATATTGTGGTTTCGACTCCCATCAAGGTCAATATGTCATGTTTTGTGTTGATAAAAGAATAATTAGTACTTACAACAATGATATCGACACATGGATTTTTGAGATTTAACAGCTCAAATTGTAAAACTTAAACTCTTTAAATTAAAAGGAATAGAATAATTTATTGAAATGGATGGTTTTAACAGCTGTCGAAACAATTACATTCAGTATCATATTATTTAATTGAATATAATAGATAAATGTAAGCTTGTAGATCCAAATTATTTTAAGAACGTGTCAGAACAAAAACAAAAAAGTTTTGAAAAAGTATGTAATCCAGTTATGTTTTGAATAGAAAAAAGTTATAATTCCTACATAACTTAGGAGGTCTTACAATTAGTATTTCTAGCTCTGAATAAACAAAAATTTATTCTTGTCAAGTTATTGTTGTACATATTTGGTGTGTTTACAAGGTCATTGTGACATACTTTTAATAATGCTATTTCTGAAGTTATAATGTAAAAGATCTGACTCCGGTAGCTGAGTCAGCTTTACTTCCTAACAAGGGAGTCGCAACCTGGGCTACTGGCCGGCCTTGTCTGAGGCCTGATTGACCTGCCCGCGGCGGTCAAGTCAGTCCAAGACAAGGACCTAGTAGTCAGGCCTGCTTCGAAACCAAACCCCCGGCCTGCTTCTGGATCTCTATCTCAGGCTAGTCTGGATCCGCTAATGGCTGGTCTTAGGACTGGATCTCTTGTGCCATAGCACACCCGATCGAGTCTAGACAAAGCCATTGATCGCCTCCTAGCCTTCTTAGAGTCACCCTGGCAGTTCCGTCTGATGGTTGCAATGAGCCTGCTTGTACAATTGGTGAGCCAACCAGGCAGGCGTCAATAGAATCAGTCCGTATGAGTATATAGCAGTTTATTAACGATATCTTCAAAACAAGTGTTCACAAGTATGAGTGGAATCAAGCACACCTTGCCTATCTACCAGTGCTGGCTTATATAGCCATCGCCTATAGTTTAGCTCCGCCTACCGATCTATTTATATCACAAAGGATATGCAAGATATAACAGGATTAGTATGGTTATGTAACAAAAAGGCAGTTCAGTAATATAGTTATATAATAATAAAAAGGCAGTTCAAGTATGCGATAAAGGAAGTTCGAGAGGTTCGGGTAATTGCTAGTGCGGATATATATATATAAGTGCAGTAAATAATATACATGTATGTCCCGGTCCTCCACACTTTCCCCCCCCCCCCAATTGTTTGGCCAGGGGTGAACAATTAAGGGAGTGTTTTCAGCGGAAACGTCGCGCTTGTGCTCTCAACCTCTGAGCTTCTATACGGCATTCCTCGGCCATTCGGGTGTATCGTTGGTATCGTTCCTCTTCTCTTTCTGCTCTACGGTTGTACTCTTCCCGCCGGGGCCGTGTGTTCTCGTTGGCCCTGGTTACCTTGCTGCTGGTAGGTTCCTTGGTTTTGGCACCGGCTCCGGCATATACCCCAGCGATATCGTCCGCACTGACGTGTATCTCCAAGGCGGTCTCGCCTTCTCCTGCTATCTTTATCCTAGCTCCCTTAGGCAGTGTGTTTATTTCCTGACTAATGAGTCTCGCTTTCCTCTGATTTACCCTTGGGATTACATACCCTTGGGGGAAAGGCCTTTGGACCCGCTCCTCCCTTCCTTCGGCAGTTCGGCATCGGTTTAGGTGGACGCGGAGGTCGGCTTGTCCGTCCCTCCCGTCTTCTTGGAGGGTCTCCTGTTCAGTACACCCCTTTTCTTCTGGTGAATCTGTCCTTATTCGTTTTTGTCCTATCCTTCTACCTCGTACCCATCCATTCCCATCCTTTATGGGAAGGCAGGTTCCAAACAGGGGGCACTCTGTCCATTTCATGTATGTACAAAAGTTGGTATACCACTCCTGATCTACTTGGTATACAATACTAGGGTGTAGTCGGGAATCCTTGGCTTTCTTTTGGTGCTTGTATATACTAAAGAACGACGATGAGTTTTTCTGACATTTGCACCAGTGTGCCAGAAGTGTTGCCGTATGTGTCTCCTTACTACCCTACTGTCCTTATTTCTAAAGCCACAGAATCTGCATTCCCCCTTCTGGTGGTCTTCTGCGGCCTCCATCTTTTCGTAGGAAGTGGGGGAGTACCAGACATCCTCAGCTACTCCGTCGAGGGTTTCCCGGTTTTTCCTTCTCTTAGGCAGTCCGTTCTCTTTTGTCTGATCGACCGGAATCGTTGGTAGGTTTATCGAGCAGGCTTGCATTGGTCCTGGTCGTAGTGGAGTATACAATTGGTGCCTCTGGCTAGTCTCTAGCGGAGGGCCACCCTGGAGTGGTTTACCTCTGCTCCTGACTTGGAAACTCTGGCCCTCAGAATTTTGCCTGGCTTGTTTTGGCTTGGCTTTGTCCTGGGGCGTCCTGTTCCCTACCATTTGCACCATCCTGGTATTGGTTATCGCCGGTTCTACTGGCCTCTCTCCCTTATAGGCAATGGGTGCGATATTTCTCTTGGCTACGTTATTCCCAGGCAATTTTACCTGATCGACTTCTTGTTTTCCTGCCGTTATCTCGGTTTCTTCCAGGATCTCATCTAATTCTGTCAATAATTCTTGCAGTTCTTGGTCCTCGATGGCTCCGGTTTCATCTGAAGTTGGTCTCATATTTAATTTCGCGATATAGGTTTGTGGAGAGAGCTGGTTACTCGTTAGCGTACAACAGTTGAAGTGACTGGAGGCAGTCTCAATTTCAGAAGATGGCCGCTTTCCGGTCCCGCCGTGCTCTTGTTCCTGAATTTTTCTGCCGTTCGGAGTCTGCTGTCGAAAGCCTTCATTGCCGGACGGTTCCTCTCCTGCTTGATTTTCTTCGTCTGCCTCCGTCTCCGCCCCCTTTTCCGAGATGTTTCGGTTAGGTATGATTAATTCTGGTTGCTTTTCTCCGTGGTGGCTCGCGGCCATCATCTCTTCTAGCTCGGCAACTGACTCTTTTAAAATTGTGTATTGAGACATCAGTTCTAGATTCGTCCTCAGGCCTTCCCTCTCTATCAAGGTCTCCAGTTGTTCCACCATAACTTTGGTAGACTGGTACCGTTCCCTGAGTTTGGCTTGTCTTTCTCTGGCTTCCGATCCTTCTTCTTCAGGGTCGATTTGGTGGCACACAGTCTGGCCGTATCTGATGGGAGGACCCACCATTCGCCGTGGTCTCCCGTCTCGTCTTTCTCCCATACTATTTTCTATTCTCCTTGATTCTGAGTTTATTGGCACCTCTTCTTCAGCTGGTGCTGGTATAGAAACTTCGGGTTGGGGCGGATCCCTTTGCTCGGTGACCCCGGAGTCGGAGGTCTCATCGACTGCGGTATTGTCTGCCTCTCCTTCTGTCAGATCCTGTCCGGAAGGCTCCACCGGGGGTTCGGAACAGGGCCCGAGACTCGGTTCCTCTGGTTCTGTGTTGGATATACCGGGTTGCTCTGTTGCCTCTCCAACCCCCTCAGTCGGATCGTGACTGCCCGAGGCAGACCTTCTTTCTCTGGCCAGGACCTCCAGAAGTCGTCTCCTGAACGTGTCACTGTCCATATCCGGGGGAGGTTCCATCCTCTCCTGCCACGTTGGCGGAGGGGGCTCCCTTCTAGTGTACTCTACTGTGGGCAGCATCTCTCCTAGCCCTTCCAGCCTCCTCTCTCTTCGTCCAGTGGCACCTCTCATGTTTGGCCTTCTGGAGGGTTCCTTGGTGGCTGGGGCCCTCCCATCCGCCTCTGGACACGCATAGTATGGTTTTAATCTCTCTTTGTTTTGTACTGATATTTGTCCTTGTCTCTCTACTTGGTACGTATGGTTGGGATTACACCTAGTGACTGTATAGGGTCCCACATATTTGGGCTGTAACTTGGGGTTTTCTCCTCGTCGACGTCTCTTGTTGACCAGCAGTACCAAATCACCTGCCTCAAACAACGGGGGCTCCTCTTCGTCCTCCACTCGGATCTTCATCTGGCGTTCTCGGAGAATTTCATACGTTTCCTCCAGTCGGCTGGCCAGTTCCAGTATGTAGGTTTGTACCGCCTGGCCAGTGACTGCAACGGGTTCTGAGAGCTGGTCTGGCAATCGCAGTTCCCTGCCCATCATCATGTAATTCGCGGTTTCTCGCGTGGCGGAGTGGGGAGTGCCTCGGAAAGCCCTCATTATCTGTGGCAGCAACAAGTCCCATTCTGTAGGTCCACGGCGCAGGAGCAAGGCTCTTAGGGAATCTCCTAGGCTCCGATTGTTCCTTTCTACAACGCCATTCCCCTGGGGGTGGTATGGTGTAGTCCGTGTTTTGTCTATGTTCCATAGACTACATAATTCTCCCATGAGTTTAGACTCAAATTGGGCCCCTTGGTCGGAGTGTAATTCCTTGGGTAGGCCAAAATAACAGAACACCCTTTCATCCAGGGTCGTGGCTACCACCGGGGCAGTTGCATCCGGAATCGCTATTGCATCCTGCCATCTAGAGAAATGGTCGCTAATCACTAGGATCTACTTGTTCCCCCGGTTAGTCACTGGCATTGGTCCCACCGGGTCGACCGCTAACTTCTGCCACGGTCGCCCGGCGTATAATCGGTGTCTGCTCCTGGTTGCGTGATTCCCACCGGTTTTTGCCACCTGACAGATCTCACACGTCTTGATGAGTCGTCTCACGTCGGCATTCAGTCCCGGCCAGTACCAATTGAGCAGTAGTCTTTTTACGGTCTTGTGAACCCCCGCGTGGGCAAGCCTGTGCGTGTCCTACATCACCCGGTTCCGGTCCACCCGAGGACATAGGGTACACCATCTGGGGTGGCCGTCCGTCATTAGTCTGACCTCCAGGACGCCGTTGGGGGACAACCTCAGAGCTTCCCGTCTTTTGTGTAGGATTCGGAGCTCATTACTCCCTAGAGTCAGCTCCTCCTCTGGTAGCTCTTGATCATTTTTTATTGCCCAGTACATCCTGGGCACGGCTTGTGTCCCTTCCATTTGGCTCTGTACCAGCTGTCGGAAATTTTGGTCTCCTGGTAGCTTAATTGCGGCCACGGTGTCAGACTCTCCTTCCAGCAATGCCTGTTTGCTAGGGCCCCCGTCTCGCTCCTCTATTTGGATACACTGTCGAGAGTCGAATGGGCAGACCTGTCGACTCAGGCCGTCGGCATTCCCGTGCTTGACCCCTGATCGGTGTTCCAGTAGGTACGAGAATTCCGACAGAATCTCCAGCCACCGAGCTACTTGAGCCGACGGCTCCCTCCTCCTACACAGCCATCTCAGGGAGGCATGGTCCGTGCGGAGCACAAACTGTTGACCATACAAGTAGGGCCGAAAGTGTTTGACGGCTTTTACTACTGCCAGGAGCTCTCGGCGCGTCACACAGTAATTTTGTTCTGCTGGGCTGAGGGTCTTGCTGTAGTATGCCACCACGGTCTCCCTACCCCCCTGGTTCTGAGACAGGACGGCCCCCACTCCCACATTACTGGCATCGGTGTCCAGAGTATATTGACTCTTTGAGTTGGGATACCCCAGCACTGGTGCCGAAATCAGGCCTTGTCGGAGGGTCTCGAATGCCTGCTGTTCTTCTTCTCCCCACTTCCAAGGCTTCCCTTTGCTAGTCAAGATCGTGAGTGGTTTGGCATTAGTGGCGTAATCTCTCAGGTACTGCCGGTAGTACCCTGTGGTCCCCAGGAAGGCCTGCAGTTCCTTTATATTTCGAGGGGTCTGTCATTCGGCCACTACTTTTACCTTTTCTGGGTTTGTGGACACTCCTTCCGGGCTCACCACATGGCCAAGATACCTCACTTTCCTCTGGAGGAGCTCGCATTTAGAGGGCTTCAGTTTCAGCTGCGCGGCGGCGAGTCTCTGGAAGACTTCTCCCAAACGGGCCAAGTGGGTCTCGAAGTCCGGAGCTATTACGATGATGTCGTCCAAGTATAACAAGAGGGTTTTTCAATGGAGCCCGTGAAATACAGACTCCATCAGTCTTTGGAAGGTGGCAGGGGCCGACGTCAATCCGAAGGGCAGTACCTTCCACTTCCACAACCCACTTCTCGTGGCAAAGGCGGATTTCTCTTGGGCGTCCGGATCTAACGGTACTTGCCAGTATCCACTGGTCAGATCCAACGTACTAAAATATCGGCTTCTTGCCAGGGCGTCCAGGCTCTCATCAATCCTAGGGATGGGGTATGCATCCTGTTGGGTGACCGCATTTAGTTGTCGATAGTCAATACAAAATCTCCACCCACCATCCTTCTTCCTCACCATGACGACCGGGGAACTCCATGCTCCATTGGCAGGCTCGATCAAACCCTTTTCCAGCAGTTCCTGTACTTGCTTATCCGCTTCTGCCTCTTTGAGGGGTCCCAACCGGTGGGGGGGTTGTCTGACCGGCCTGGCACCCTCCATCAGGGGTATGCTGTGGGCTATTCGGTCGGTCCTTCCTACGTTGCCATCATACTTGCTGAACACGTCCTGGTACCTGGTCAGAAGATAGGCCAAGCTCTGCTTCTCTCCTTCGTGCCGGCATCCTGGAAGGGCCTGCCGATATAGCTCAACCAGGTGACCCGGGACGGCTTCCCCCGTCCTTACAGCGGCACACCCCACTCCTGATTCGTCGAGGCTCCCGTGTTCCGGCCCAGACCAGAGATCCGTCTGTATGTCCTCTTCTTCAACAGCCGTGTATGAGCCAATGACGTGTCTGGCGCCCAACTCTATAGGTTGATGTCCGGGGTTCAGGCATCGTATGGTGACATCACTCCCCTCTCCAGGCCGGTTCAGGCTGCAGGCTACGGGTATGTGTGGATCAGAGCCCTCTATCAAGACCACCGGAACGTAATTTCTGGCGGAAATCTTCCCCGTCACTATTACCTCCGACAAGGGAGGGATAGTAACTTTCTTCCAGGCGTGAAAGTTGGACACCATTATCCTCCCGTACTTGTCGGTGCAAGTAAGTTGCCTATTCCCTAGGGAAATGACGGGTCGGCCAAATTCAATCTGACACTTGTGGGAGATCAGGAAAGGCATACCCAGAATAGCATCTTTGCTGATCTGGCTTACAAGGAAGTTCTCTTCTATAGCCACGTCCCTGATCCTTCCGGTTAGCCTTATCAGTCCATAAAACTGGAGCTTGCTACTATCTGCCATGAGTCCGTACCGGTCATTCTCTTCCAACTGCACCCTCACCCGCTCCGGCATTCTGTCGAACACCTTTTTGGATAGTAGGTTAGTGTTGCAGCCGGTGTCTATGAGGAACAGTAGGTCTTGCCTCTCTACCTTTCCAGGTAGGAAGTAGCTTGACTTATGGGGTTTTTCCAAGGCCCCAACCCTTGGCAACCCTTCCTCCGCTGCGGCGGTATCGTGCATCTCTTCCGATTTTTTCCTCAGACGTCCCCTAGGCCTGTCCGGTGGTAGACTCTTTTCGAGCTGGTCCTCCAGGCTTTCCTCGGGAGTAGCTGGCCTTGTGCTCTCCCCGTACCAGCCTGTCGGACCCGACACCGGACTCATGGGTTGGCCTAGATTGCCTCCTCGGAGATGGCTGCCTCGGTTCGGGCCCCCGTCCCTTTTTGGGTACCTGCCTCCTAGGGGGTTCGGCTTCATTCCAGCCCTTTTCGTCTCTGGGTCCATGGTACTCCGGTCTCTGGAGATGCTCCGCCATTGCTGGGTCCTCGTTCCATCCCGATCCGGTTAATACGGATCTCCTGAACGGATCAGCGCCGGTGGGGCCATCTCTCTCCGACCTAACCTGTCTAGGCTTAAGGCGGTGTTCCATCTGGGTCGCAAGCTCCCTCCTTCCTGACCTGTACAGCGTTGGTCTCTCGAGAGCTTCAGTTACCACTGAATCCGCTCTCTGTCCCGACCCTTGCTGTCCAGATCGCTCGGGGTGCTCGGCCCTAGTCGGACCTCCCTTCCGCCCTGGCCTCTTCGGTTCTTCGGTACGTCCATAAACTCTTCGTCTCTCGCCCTGTCTCTGGATCTGGTGGAGGTACTGCCGCTGCGCCTGTTTGGCTGCCTGCGGCGAGTCCCGGGGGCTCGCCTCACATTCCTCTTCTCCCTCGTCCAGTTCCCATAGACTTTGGTATGGGTTGTAGACGGGAATCGTCTCTGCCGGGGGTCTCTTGACCGGTGCCGCCGTTCTAGCAGGATGCTGCCAACCCTCCGGATCAACCCCAGATTCCCTTCGACTTGTTTTGTTAAGTTGTCTGTGTTTTTCGTGTCCGGGTGCCCTTGTGCAGCCAGCAGGTAGACCTACTGCTGCGGGCCGTAAGCGTTTCCCTGGTCCTGCCTATAGGGCGTTCCCTGAGTTGCCTGCCTCCGCGGACAACTTCTCCTCCGGTGGCCTTCCTGGTTGCACCCCCAGCATCTCGCCATTTCCTTTTTCTTGGCCCCGCTTTCCGGAATAGACTGCGGTCGATGGATGTACAATTTTAACTTGGCCACTTCTTTGGCTAGGTCCGTCACCGAGGTCAACAACAGCTCGAGGGTATTCGGGATAGTCCTAGCCACCACAACCGGCTCTTCGGAGGCCCGTTCTCCTTCGCCCTGCCCTGTCTCGTCCGGCTGGACTGCCCTGACGTCTGACCTGAAAGGTTGGGCTTGGTGAGACGCTATACTAGGTCGAACCTGTAAGTACTCATTCCCTGCTCTCACGGCTGCCTCTAACGTAGGGGTAGGCACAGCTAGCAGATGTCTCTGTAAATAAACATTGCCCAGCGAACCACAGAACGTGTCCACGGCCATCTCTTTTTTCAGGCGATCCAACATTTCCCCAAACGCGATGTCGGTCAGCTTCTCTATTTGGGTGGCGTGCTCAAATAGTGTGGCGTGCTGGTCCTTTTTCAGGCCCTGCAGTTTGGTTCTGGCTTCTTTGGGCGTCAGTCCAAACCTGGCCCGGAGGTTGTTAAATACTGTGTGTATGGTCTACTCGTGTCCACAGTCCTTAGCCTGCCCTCGCAGTCTCTCTCGGATGTGTAGCAGCGCGGACCCTGGCCCCCAGTCATTTGCAACGGCTACATCGTTGAACTGCCTGATGAAGGCCTCTACATCGCTATTCCCGTCATATTCTGGGGCTCTGAATGTTTCTCTGGGTGCAGGGGGTCCCTGTGTTCCCTGGTTGACGAGCAGTCTTTCCAAGACACCTGTCAGTTGCTCTAGACCTCCTAGTCCCTCCGTTCGGAGAGCTTCCGGTCTTTCCGCGCTGCGAGTCCGTCTGGTCATACCTGCGTCGTCTTTAGTCCCTGTTAGTTGTCCTGTTGTGGGTTCAGCATATCCCACCGCTGCCACCAGTGTAAAAGATCTGACTCCGGTAGCTGAGTCAGCTTTACTTCCTAACAAGGGAGTCGCAACCTGGGCTACTGGCCGGCCTTGTCCGAGGCCTGATTGACCTGCCCGCGGCGGTCAAGTCAGTCCAAGACAAGGACCTAGTAGTCAGGCCTGCTCCGAAGCCAAACCCCCGGCCTGCCTCTGGATCTCTATCTCAGGCTAGTCTAGATCCGCTAATGGCTGGTCTTAGGACTAGATCTCTTGTGCCATAGCACACCCGATCGAGTCTAGACAAAGCCGTGGATCGCCTCCTAGCCTTCTTAGAGTCACCCTGGCAGTTCCGTTTGATGGTTGCAATGAGCCTGCTTGTACAATCGGTGAGCCAACCAGGCAGGCATCAATAGAATCAGTTCGTATGAGTATATAGCAGTTTATTAACGATATCTTCAATACAAGTGTTCGCAAGTATGAGTGGAATCAAGCACACCTTGCCTATCTACCGCGCTGGCTTATATAGCCAGCGTCTATAGTTTAGCTCCGCCTACCGATCTATTTATATCACAAAGGATATGCAAGATATAACAGGATTAGTATGGTTATGTAACAAAAAGGCAGTTCAGTAATATAGTTATATAATAATAAAAAGGCAGTTCAAGTATGCGATAAAGGAAGTTCGAGAGGTTCGGGTAATTGCTAGTGCGGATATATATATATAAGTGCAATAAATAATATACATGTATGTCCCGGTCCTCCACAATAAAGCATTTCAAGTCTTCGAAAATAAATGAATGGTGAATTTACGAAAAAGTATTTTACTTTGCGTGTTTTAGCTTACTAGCTAATGATGTTGTGTTGATTGTTTTCAAGCTTTTTCTTTAAGACCGAGATTATAAAAGCTCTTGATGTTATGTGTATCTGGCCCTGTCGCCTAATGGATAAGGCGTCTGAGTTCGAATCAGAAAATTGTGGGTTCGAGTCCCGTCAGAGTCAACACATCATTTTGACAACCTTTTCAATCATTTTAAAAAATCGATCGAAAGGTTGAGTAGGTATATCTTTACTGTTGCTCAACGTGCCTGGAAAAAACACCGCTCCACTGTCTACCAACCGATTACCCTGCGTTTATTAATCTTAACGAAATATTTAACACTTTTTTTAACATTCAAAACTAGTAGTTGCTCACTTTTTATATTTTCGAATGTTGTTGTTAACGAAGTTAAGAAGAAAAAGCAACTCGGAGAAAACTCTGACTAGGTGGATTCAATATAAACTGACTGTATAATCATAATTTTTAAATCAAAAAATGAGTTCGGCTGTTTTAAATTCAATAAATCAATAAAGTAAAAAAAAGAAATTATTGCATTACTTTTCCATATATAAACTTGTTAATGAACTACTTGAAAGTTTCAGTATTTTTTGTAAACATTTAGTTTTAATTGTAATCAAATAAGATTACACTTTTCAGTTCGATGAGAATTTATTGATTTATAGTTAAACAACGGTGATCTTGTAACAAATCTTCATAAGGTTAAGGTTAAATTCAAACAAGTAATACAGAGCTTTTAGCATCCGGCCTTGTGGCCCAATGGATAAGGCGTCTGATTACGAATCAGAAGATTGTGGGTTCGAGTCCCATCAAGGTCAATATGTCATGTTTTGTGTTGATAAAAGAGTAGATAGTACTTACAATAATGATATTAATGCATGGATTTTTTAGATTTAACAGCTCAAATTGTAAAACTTAAAATCTTCAAATTAAAAGAAATAGAATAATTTACTGAAATGTATGGTTTTAGCAACTGTCGAAACAATTACAACCAGTTTTATATTATTTAACTGAATATAATAGATAAATGTAAGCTTCTAGATACAAATTATTTTAAGAACATGTCAGAACAAAAACAAAAACGTTTTGGAAAAAGTATGTAATCCAGTTATGTATTGAAGAGAAAAAGTTATGATTGCTACAAAACTTTGGATGTATCAGATTTAGCATTTCTAGCTCTGAATAAATAAAAATATATCCATGTCAAAATATAGTTTACCTATTTGGTGCGTTTTCAAAATCAGCGTGACATAGTTTTAATATTGCTATTTCTGAAGTTATAGAGCATTTCAACTCCTCGAAAATAAATGAATGGTGAATTTACAAAAAAGTATTTTACTTTGTGTGTTTTAGCTTACTAGCTAATGATGTTGTGTTGATTGTTTTCAAACTTTTTCTTTAGGACCGAGATTATAAAAGCTCATGATGTTATGTGTATTCGGCTCTGTGGCCTAATGGATAAGGCGTCTGACTTTGAATCAGAAGATTGTGGGTTCGAGTCCCATCAGAGTCAACAGATGATTTTAACAACCTTTTCAATCATTTTATAAAATTGATCGAAAGTTTGAGTAGGTATATCTTTACTGTTGCTCAACATGTCTAGAAAAACCACTGCTCCACTGTCTACCAACCAATAACCCTGCTTTTGTTAGTTTTAGTAAAATATTTAACACTTTTTTAAACATTCAAAACTAGTAGTTGCTCACCCTTTATCTTTTCGAATGTTGTTTTTAACGAAGTCAAGCAGAAAAAGCAACTCGGGCAAAACTCTGATTAGGTGGATTCAATATAAACTGACCGTATACTCATAATTTTTAAATCAGAAAATGATTTCGGCTGTTTTACATTCAAGAAATCGATAAAGTAAAAAAAACAAGTTATTACATCAGTTTTCCATATATAAACTTGTTGATGAACTACTTGAAAGTTTCAGTACATTTTGTAAACTTTTAGTTTTAATTTGCAATCAAATAAGATTTCACTTTTTGGTTCGATGAGAACTTATCGATTTATAGTTGAACAACGGTGATCTTGTAACAATTCTTCATAAGTTTAAGGTCAAATTCAAACAAGTAATAGAGAGTTTTTAGCATCCGGCCTTGTGGCCCAATGGATAAGGCGTCTGACTACGAATCAGAAGATTGTGGGTTCGAGTCCCATCAAGGTCAATATGTCATGTTTTGTGTTGATAAAAGAGTAGTTAGTACTTACAATAATGATATCGACGCATGGATTTTTGAGATTTAACAGCTCAAATTGTAAAACTTAAACTCTTTAAATTAAAAGAAATAGAATAAATTATTGAAATGGATGGTTTTAACAGCTGTCGAAACAATTACACTCAGTATCATATTATTTAACTGAATATTATAGATAAATGTAAGCTTGTAGATCCAAATTATTTTAAGAACATGTCAGAACAAAAACCAAAAAGTTTTGAAAAAGTATGTAATCCAGTTATGTATTGAATAGAAAAAAGTTATAATTCCTACATAACTTTGGAGGTCCTACAATTAGTATTTCTAGCTCTGAATAAACAAAAAGTTATTCTTGTCAAATTATTGTTGTACATATTTGGTGTGTTTTCAAAATCAGCGTGACATAGTTTTAATATTGCTATTTCTGAAGTTATAAAGCATTTCAAGTCTTCGAAAATAAATGAATGGTGAATTTACAAAAAAGTATTTTACTTTGCGTGTTTTAGCTTACTAACTAATGATGTTGTGCTGATTGTTTTCAAGTTTTTTTTTAAGACCGACATTATAAAAGCTCTTGATGTTATGTGTATCCGGCTCTGTGGCCTAATGGATAAGGCGTCTGACTTCGAATCAGAAGATTGTGGGTTCGAGTCCCATCAGAGTCAACAGATCATTTTAACAACCTTTTCAATCATTTTATAAAATTGATCGAAAGTTTGAGTAGGTGTATCTTTACTGTTGCTCAACATGTCTGGAAAAACCACTGCTCCACTGTCTACCAACCAATAACCCTGCTTTTGTTAGTTTTTGTAAAATATTTAACACTTTTTTAAACATTCAAAACTAGTAGTTGCTCACCCTTTATATTTTCGAATGTTGTTTTTAACGAAGTCAAGCAGAAAATGCAACTCGGGCAAAACTCTGACTTGGTGTATTCAATATAAACTGATTGTATACTCATAATCTTTAAATAAAGAAATGAGTTCGACTGTTTTAAATTAAAAAAATCGATAAATTTAAAAAATAAATTTATTACATCAGTTTTCCATATATAAACTTGTTGATGAACTATTTGAAAGTTTCAGTACTTTTTGTAAACTTTTAGTTTTAATTGGAATCCAATAAGATTACACTTTTTCGTTCGATGAGAACTTATCGATTTATAGTTAAACCACAGTGATCTTGTAACAAAACTTCATAAGTTTAAGGTTAAATTCAAACCAATAATACAATATTTTCAGCATCTGGCCTTGTGACCCAATGGTAAAGGCATTTGACTACGAATCAGAAATTTGTGGTTTCGAGCCCCATCAAGGTCAATATGTCATGTTTTGTGTCGATAAAAGAGTAATTAGTACTTACAATAATGATATCGTCACATGGATTTTTGAGATTTAACAGCTCAAATTGTAAAACTTAAACTCTTTAAATTAAAAGAAATAGAATAATTTACTGAAATGGATGGTTTTAACAGCCGTCGAAACAATTACACTCAGTATCATATTATTTAACTGAATATAATAGATAAATGTAAGCTTGTAGATCCAAATTATGTTAAGAACATGTCAGAACAACAGCCAAAAAGTTATGAAAAAGTATGTAATCCAGTTATGTATTGAATAGAAAAAAGTTATAATTCCTACATAACTTTGGAGGTCCTACAATTAGTATTTCTAGCTCTGAATAAACAAAAAGTTATTCTTGTCAAATTATTGTTGTACATATTTGGTGTGTTTTCAAGGTCAGTGTGACGAAGTTTTAATAATGCTATTTCTGAAGTTATTAAGCATTTCAAATCTTTGAAAATAAATGAATGGTGAATTTACAAAAAAGTATTTTACTTTGCGTGTTTTAGCTTACTAACTAATGATGTTGTGCTGATTGTTTTCAAGTTTTTTTTAGGACCGAGATTATAAAAGCTCATGATGTTATGTGTATCCGGCTCTGTGGCCTAATGGATAAGGCGTCTGACTTCGAATCAGAAGATTGTGGGTTCGAGTCCCATCAGAGTCAACAGATGATTTTAACAACCTTTTCAATCATTTTATAAAATTGATCGAAAGTTTGAGTAGGTATATCTTTACTGTTGCTCAACATGTCTGAAAAAACCACTGCTCCACTGTCTACCAACCAATAACCCTGCTTTTGTTAGTTTTAGTAAAATATTTAACACTTTGTTAAACATTCAAAACTAGTAGTTGCTCACCCTTTATGTTTTCGAATGTTGTTTTTAACGAAGTCAAGCAGAAAAAGCAACTCGGGCAAAACTCTGATTAGGTGGATTCAATATAAACTGACCGTATTCTCATAATTTTTAAATCAGAAAATGAGTTCGGCTGTTTTACATTCAAGAAATCGATAAAGTAAAAAAAACAAGTTATTACATCAGTTTTCCATATATAAACTTGTTAATGAACTACTTGAAAGTTTCAGTACTTTTTTTAAACTTTTAGTTTTAATTGCAATCAAATAAGATTACACTTTTTGGTTCGATGAGAACTTATCGATTTATAGTTAAACAACGGTGATCTTGTAAAAATTCTTCATAAGTTTAAGGTTAAATTCAAACAAGTAATAGAGAGTTTTTAGCATCCGGCCTTGTGGCCCAATGGATAAGGCGTCTGACTACGAATCAGAAGATTGTGGGTTCGAGTCCCATCAAGGTCAATATGTCATGTTTTGTGTTGATAAAAGAGTAGTTAGTACTTACAATAATGATATCGACGCATGGATTTTTGAGATTTAACAGCTCAAATTGTAAAACTTAAACTCTTTAAATTAAAAGAAATAGAATAAATTATTGAAATGGATGGTTTTAACAGCTGTCGAAACAATAACACTCAGTATCATATTATTTAACTGAATATTATAGATAAATGTAAGCTTGTAGATCCAAATTATTTTAAGAACATGTCAGAACAAAAACCAAAAAGTTTTGAAAAAGTATGTAATCCAGTTATGTATTGAATAGAAAAAAGTTATAATTCCTACATAACTTTGGAGGTCCTACAATTAGTATTTCTAGCTCTGAATAAACAAAAAGTTATCCATGTCAAAATATAGTTTACCTAATTGGTGTGTTTTCAAAATCAGCGTGACATAGTTTTAATATTGCTATTTCTGAAGTTATAAAGCATTTCAAGTCTTCGAAAATAAATGAATGGTGAATTTACAAAAAAGTATTTTACTTTGCGTGTTTTAGCTTACTAACTAATGATGTTGTGCTGATTGTTTTCAAGTTTTTTTTTAAGACCGACATTATAAAAGCTCTTGATGTTATGTGTATCCGGCTCTGTGGCCTAATGGATAAGGCGTCTGACTTTGAATCAGAAGATTGTGGGTTCGAGTCCCATCAGAGTCAACAGATCATTTTAACAACCTTTTCAATCATTTTATAAAATTGATCGAAAGTTTGAGTAGGTATATCTTTACTGTTGCTCAACATGTCTGGAAAAACCACTGCTCCACTGTCTACCAACCAATAACCCTGCTTTTGTTAGTTTTAGTAAAATATTTAACACTTTGTTAAACATTCAAAACTAGTAGTTGCTCACCCTTTATGTTTTCGAATGTTGTTTTTAACGAAGTCAAGCAGAAAAAGCAACTCGGGCAAAACTCTGATTAGGTGGATTCAATATAAACTGACGGTATACTCATAACTTTTAAATCAGAAAATGAGTTCGGCTGTTTTACATTCAAGAAGTCGATAAATTAAAAAAAACCAATTATTACATTACTTTTCCATATATAAACTTGTTAATGAACTACTTGAAAGTTTCAGTACTTTTTGTAAACTTTTAGTTTTAATTGCAATCAAATAAGATTACACTTTTTGGTTCGATGAGAACTTATCGATTTATAGTTAAACAACGGTGATCTTGTAACAATTCTTCATAAGTTTAAGGTTAAATTCAAACAAGTAATAGAGATTTTTTAGCATCCGGCCTTGTGGCCCAATGGATAAGGCGTCTGACTACGAATCAGAAGATTGTGGTTTCGAGTCCCATCAAGGTCATGTTTTGTGTTGAGAAAAGAGTAATTAGTACTTACAATAATGATATCGACGCATGGATTTTTGAGATTTAGCAGCTCACATTGTAAAACTTAAAATCTTTAAATTAAAAGGAATAGAATAAATTATTGAAATGGATGGTTTTAACTGCTGTCGAAACAGTTACATTCAGTATCATATTATTTAACTGAATATAATAGATAAATGTAAGCTTGTAGATCCAAATTATTTTAAGAACATGTCAGAACAAAAACCAAAAAGTTTTGAAAAAGTATGTAATCCAGTTATGTATTGAATAGAAAAAAGTTATAATTCCTACATAACTTTGGAGGTCCTACAATTAGTATTTCTAGCTCTGAATAAACAAAAAGTTATTCTTGTCAAATTATTGTTGTACATATTTGGTGTGTTTTCAAGGTCAGCGTGACGAAGTTTTAATAATGCTATTTCTGAAGTTATAAAGCATTTCAAGTCTTTGAAAATAAATGAATGGTGAATTTACAAAAAAAGTATTTTACTTTGCGTGTTTTAGCTTACTAGCTAATGATGTTCTGTTGATTGTTTTCAAATTTTTTTTTAGGACCGAGATTATAAAAGCTCATGATGTTATGTGTATCCGGCTCTGTGGCCTAATGGATAAGGCGTCTGACTTCGAATCAGAAGATTGTGGGTTCGAGTCCCATCAGAGTCAACAGATCATTTTAACAACCTTTTCAATCATTTTATAAAATTGATCGAAAGTTTGAGTAGGTGTATCTTTACTGTTGCTCAACATGTCTGGAAAAACCACTGCTCCACTGTCTACCAACCAATAACCCTGCTTTTGTTAGTTTTAGTAAAATATTTAACACTTTTTTAAACATTCAAAACTAGTAGTTGCTCACCCTTTATATTTTCGAATGTTGTTTTTAACGAAGTCAAGCAGAAAATGCAACTCGGGCAAAACTCTGACTTGGTGTATTCAATATAAACTGATTGTATACTCATAATCTTTAAATAAAGAAATGAGTTCGACTGTTTTAAATTAAAAAAATCGATAAATTTAAAAAATAAATTTATTACATCAGTTTTCCATATATAAACTTGTTGATGAACTATTTGAAAGTTTCAGTATTTTTGTAAACTTTTAGTTTTAATTGGAATCCAATAAGATTACACTTTTTCGTTCGATGAGAACTTATCGATTTATAGTTAAACCACAGTGATCTTGTAACAAAACTTCATAAGTTTAAGGTTAAATTCAAACCAATAATACAAAATTTTCAGCATCTGGCCTTGTGACCCAATGGAAAAGGCATTTGACTACGAATCAGAAATTTGTGGTTTCGAGCCCCATCAAGGTCAATATGTCATGTTTTGTGTCGATAAAAGAGTAATTAGTACTTACAATAATGATATCGTCACATGGATTTTTGAGATTTAACAGCTCAAATTGTAAAACTTAAACTCTTTAAATTAAAAGAAATAGAATAATTTACTGAAATGGATGGTTTTAACAGCTGTCGAAACAATTACATTCAGTATCATATTATTTAACTGAATATTATAGATAAATGTAAGCTTGTAGATGCAAATTATTTTAAGAACATGTCAGAACCAAAACCAAACATTTTTGAAAATTTATGTAATCCAGTTATGTTTTGAATAGAAAAAAGTTATAATTCCTACATAACTTTGGAGGTCTTACAACTAGTACTTCTAGCTCTGAATAAACAAAAAGTTATTCTTGTCAAATTATTGTTGTACATATTTGGTGTGTTTTCAAAGTCAGCGTGACATAATTTTATTAATGCTATTTCTGAAGTTATTAAGCATTTCAAATCTTTGAAAATAAATGAATGTTGAATTTACAAAAAGGTATTTTACTTTGTGTGTTTTAGCTTACTAACTAATGATGTTGTGCTGATTGTTTTCAAGTTTTTTTAAGGACCGAGATTATAAAAGCTCTTGATGTTATGTGTATCTGGCTCTGTGGCCTAATGGATAAGGCGTCTGACTTTGAATCAGAAGATTGCGGGTTCGAGTCCCATCAGAGTCAACAGATCATTTTAACAACCTTTTCAATCATTTTATAAAATTGATCGAAAGTTTGAGTAGGTGTATCTTTACTGTTGCTCAACATGTCTGGAAAAACCACTGCTCGCCTGTCTACCAACCAATAACCCTGCTTTTGTTAGTTTTAGTAAAATATTTAACACTTTTTTAAACATTCAAAACTAGTAGTTGCTCACCCTTTATCTTTTCGAATGTTGTTTTTAACGAAGTCAAGCAGAAAATGCAACTCGGGCAAAACTCTGACTTGGTGTATTCAATATAAACTGATTGTATACTCATAATCTTTAAATAAAGAAATGAGTTCGACTGTTTTAAATTAAAAAAATCGATAAACTTAAAAAATAAATTTATTACATCAGTTTTCCATATATAAACTTGTTGATGAACTATTTGAAAGTTTCAGTACTTTTTGTAAACTTTTAGTTTTAATTGGAATCCAATAAGATTACACTTTTTCGTTCGATGAGAACTTATCGATTTATAGTTAAACCACGGTGATCTTGTGACAAAACGTCATAAGTTTAAGGTTAAATTCAAACCAATTGTACAATATTTTCAGCATCTGGCCTTGTGACCCAATGGAAAAGGCATTTGACTACGAATCAGAAATTTGTGGTTTCGAGCCCCATCAAGGTCAATATGTCATGTTTTGTGTCGATAAAAGAGTAATTAGTACTTACAATAATGATATCGTCACATGGATTTTTGAGATTTAACAGCTCAAATTGTAAAACTTAAACTCTTTAAATTAAAAGAAATAGAATAATTTACTGAAATGGATGGTTTTAACAGCTGTCGAAACAATTACATTCAGTATCATATTATTTAACTGAATATTATAGATAAATGTAAGCTTGTAGATGCAAATTATTTTAAGAACATGTCAGAACCAAAACCAAACACTTTTGAAAATTTATGTAATCCAGTTATGTTTTGAATAGAAAAAAGTTATAATTCCTACATAACTTTGGAGGTCTTACAACTAGTACTTCTAGCTCTGAATAAACAAAAAGTTATTCTTGTCAAATTATTGTTGTACATATTTGGTGTGTTTTCAAAGTCAGCGTGACATAATTTTATTAATGCTATTTCTGAAGTTATTAAGCATTTCAAATCTTTGAAAATAAATGAATGTTGAATTTACAAAAAAGTATTTTACTTTGCGTGTTTTAGCTTACTAACTAATGATGTTGTGCTGATTGTTTTCAAGTTTTTTTTAGGACCGAGATTATAAAAGCTCTTGATGTTATGTGTATCTGGCTCTGTGGCCTAATGGATAAGGCGTCTGACTTCGAATCAGAAGATTGCGGGTTCGAGTCCCATCAGAGTCAACAGATCATTTTAACAACCTTTTCAATCATTTTATAAAATTGATCGAAAGTTTGAGTAGGTATATTTTTACTGTTGCTCAACATGTCTGGAAAAACCACTGCTCCACTGTCTACCAACCAATAACCCTGCTTTTGTTAGTTTTAGTAAAATATTTAACACTTCGTTAAACATTCAAAACTAGTAGTTGCTCACCCTTTATCTTTTCGAATGTTGTTTTTAACGAAGTCAAGCAGAAAAAGCAACTCGGGCAAAACTCTGATTAGGTGGATTCAATATAAACTGACCGTATACTCATAATTTTTAAATCAGAAAATGAGTTCGGCTGTTTTACATTCAAGAAATCGATAAAGTAAAAAAAACAAGTTATTACATGAGTTTTCCATATATAAACTTGTTAATGAACTACTTGAAAGTTTCAGTACTTTTTTTAAACTTTTAGTTTTAATTGCAATCAAATAAGATTACACTTTTTTGTTCGATGAGAACTTATCGATTTATAGTTAAACAACGGTGATCTTGTAACAATTCTTTATAAGTTTAAGGTTAAATTCAAACAAGTAATAGAGAGTTTTTAGCATCCGGCCTTGTGGCCCAATGGATAAGGCGTCTGACTACGAATCAGAAGATTGTGGGTTCGAGTCCCATCAAGGTCAATATGTCATGTTTTGTGTTGATAAAAGAGTAGTTAGTACTTACAATAATGATATCGACGCATGGATTTTTGAGATTTAACAGCTCAAATTGTAAAACTTAAACTCTTTAAATTAAAAGAAATAGAATAAATTATTGAAATGGATGGTTTTAACAACTGTCGAAACAATTACACTCAGTATCATATCATTTAACTGAATATTATAGATAAATGTAAGCTTGTAGATCCAAATTATTTTAAGAACATGTCAGAACAACAGCCAAAAAGTCTTGAAAAAGTATGTAATCCAGTTATGTATTGAATAGAAAAAAGTTATAAATCCTACATAACTTTGGAGGTCCTACAATTAGTATTTCTAGCTCTGAATAAACAAAAAGTTATTTTTGTCAAATTATTGTTGTACATATTTGGTGTGTTTTCAAGGTCAGCGTGACGAAGTTTTAATAATGCTATTTCTGAAGTTATAAAGCATTTCAAGTCTTTGAAAATAAATGAATGGTGAATTTACAAAAAAGTATTTTACTTTGCGTGTTTTAGCTTACTAGCTAATGATGTTCTGTTGATTGTTTTCAAATTTTTTTTTAGGACCGACATTATAAAAGCTCATGATGTTATGTGTATCCGGCTCTGTGGTCTAATGGATAAGGTGTCTGACTTCGAATCAGAAGATTGTGGGTTCGAGTCCCATCAGAGTCAACAGATCATTTTAACAACCTTTTCTATCATTTTATAAAATTGATCGAAAGTTTGAGTAGGTATATCTTCACTGTTGCTCAACATGTCTGGAAAAATCACTGCTCCACTGTCTACCAACCAATAACCCTGCTTTTGTTAGTTTTAGTAAAATATTTAACACTTTTTTAAACATTCAAAACTAGTAGTTGCTCACCCTTTATATTTTCGAATGTTGTTTTTAACGAAGTCAAGCAGAAAAAGCAACTCGGGCTAAACTCTGATTAGGCGGATTCAATATAAACTGACTGTATACTCATAAATTTTAAATCATAAAATGAGTTCGGCTGTTTTACATTCAAGAAATCGATAAATTAAAAAAAACAAGTTATTACATTATTTTTCCATATATAAACTTGTTAATGAACTACTTGAAAGTTTCAGTACTTTTTGTAAACTTTTAGTTTTAATTGCAATCAAATAAGATTACACTTTTTGGTTCGATGAGAACTTATCGATTTATAGTTAAACAACGGTGATCTTGTAACAATTCTTTATAAGTTTAAGGTTAAATTCAAACAAGTAATAGAGAGTTTTTAGCATCCGGCCTTGTGGCCCAATGGATAAGGCGTCTGACTACGAATCAGAAGATTGTGGGTTAGAGTCCCATCAAGGTCAATATGTCATGTTTTGTGTTGATAAAAGAATAATTAGTACTTACAATAATGATATCGACGCATGGATTTTTGAGATTTAACAGCTCAAATTGTAAAACTTAAACTCTTTAAATTAAAAGGAATAGAATAAATTATTGAAATGTATGGTTTTAACAGCTGTCGAAACAATTACATTCAGTATTATATTATTTAACTGAGTATGATAGATAAAGGTAAGCTTGTAGATGCAAATTATTTTAAGAACATGTCAGAACCAAAACCAAACAGTTTTGAAAATTTATGTAATCCAGTTATGTTTTGAATAGAAAAAAGTTATAATTCCTACATAACTTTGGAGGTCTTACAATTAGTATTTCTAGCTCTGAATAAACAAAAAGTTATTCTTGTCAAATTATTGTTGTACATATTTGGTGTGTTTTCAAAGTCAGCGTGACGAAATTTTATTAATGCTATTTCTGAAGTTATTAAGCATTTCAAATCTTTGAAAATAAATGAATGGTGAATTTACAAAAAAGTATTTTACTTTGCGTGTTTTAGCTTACTAATGATGTTGTGCTGATTGTTTTCAAGTTTTTTTTAGGACCGAGATTACAAAAGCTCTTGATGTTATGTGTATCTGGCTCTGTGGCCTAATGGATAAGGCGTCTGACTTCGAATCAGAAGATTGTGGGTTTGAGTCCCATCAGAGTCAACAGATAATTTTAACAACCTTTTCAATCATTTTATAAAATTGATCGAAAGTTTGAGTAGGTGTATCTTTACTGTTACTCAACTTGTCTGGAAAAACCACTGCTCCACTGTCTACCAACCAATAACCCTGCTTTTGTTAGTTTTAGTAAAATATTTAACACTTTTTTAAACATTCAAAACTAGTAGTTGCTCACCCTTTATATTTTCGAATGTTGTTTTTAACAAAGTCAAGCAGAAAAAGCAACTCGAAGAAAACTCTGATTAGGTGGATTCAATATAAACTGACTGTATACTCATAACTTTTAAATCAGAAAATGAGTTCGGCTGTTTTACATTCAAGAAATCGATAAATTAAAAAAAACAAAATATTTCATTACTTTTCCATATAGAAACTTGTTAATGAACTACTTGAAAGTTTCAGTACTTTTTGTAAACTTTTAGTTTTAATTGCAATCAAATAAGATTACACTTTTTCGTTCGATGAGAACTTATCGATTTATAGTTAAACAACGGTGATCTTGTAACAATTCTTCATAAGTTTAAGGTTAAATTCAAACAAGTAATAGAGAGTTTTTAGCATCCGGCCTTGTGGCCCAATGGATAAGGCGTCTGATTATGAATCAGAAGATTGTGGTTTCAAGTCCCATCAAGGTCATGTTTTGTGTTGATAAAAGAGTAGTTAGTACTTACAATAATGATATCGACGCATGGATTTTTGAGATTTAACAGCTCAAATTGTAAAACTTAAACTCTTTAAATTAAAAGGAATAGAATAATTTATTGAAATGGATGCTTTTAACAGCTGTCGAAACAACCACACTGAGTGTTATATTATTTAACTTAATATAATAGATAAATGTTAGCTTCTAGATGCAAAATATCTTAAGAACGTGTCAGAACAAAAACAAAAATGTTTTGAAAAAAGTGTGTAATCCAGTTATGTATTGAAGAGAAAAAGTAATAATTCTTACAAAACTTTGGATGTCTTAG
Source organism: Watersipora subatra (assembly GCF_963576615.1). Lineage (NCBI taxonomy): Eukaryota > Metazoa > Bryozoa > Gymnolaemata > Cheilostomatida > Watersiporidae > Watersipora > Watersipora subatra. The sequence goes on from NC_088715.1 coordinate 62,529,141, forward strand.
ATTTAGTATTTCTAGCTCTGAATAAACAAAAAGTTATCCATGTCAAAATATAGTTTACCTAATTGGTGTGTTTTCAAAATCAGCGTGACATAGTTTTAATATTGCTATTTCTGAAGTTATAAAGCATTTCAAGTCTTCAAAAATAAATGAATGGTGAATTTACAAAAAAGTATTTTACTTTGCGTGTTTTAGCTTACTAGCTAATGATGTTCTGTTGATTGTTTTCAAATTTTTTTTTAGGACCGACATTATAAAAGCTCATGATGTTATGTGTATCCGGCTCTGTGGCCTAATGGATAAGGTGTCTGACTTCGAATCAGAAGATTGTGGGTTCGAGTCCCATCAGAGTCAACAGATCATTTTAACAACCTTTTCAATCATTTTATAAAATTGATCGAAAGTTTGAGTAGGTGTATCTTTACTGTTGCTCAACATGTCTGGAAAAACCACTGCTCCACTGTCTACCAACCAATAACCCTGCTTTTGTTAGTTTTAGTAAAATATTTAACACTTTTTTAAACATTCAAAACTAGTAGTTGCTCACCCTTTATATTTTCGAATGTTGTTTTTAACGAAGTCAAGCAGAAAATGCAACTCGGGCAAAACTCTGACTTGGTGTATTCAATATAAACTGATTGTATACTCATAATCTTTAAATAAAAAAATGAGTTCGACTGTTTTAAATTAAAAAAATCGATAAATTTAAAAAATACATTTATTACATCAGTTTTCCATATATAAACTTGTTAATGAACTTCTTGAAAGTTTCAGTACTTTTTGTAAACCTTTAGTTTTAATTGCAATCAAATAAGATTACACTTTTTGGTTCGATGAGAACTTATCGATTTATAGTTAAACCACAGTGATCTTGTAACAAAACTTCATAAGTTTAAGGTTAAATTCAAACCAATAATACAATATTTTCAGCATCTGGCCTTGTGACCCAATGGAAAAGGCATTTGACTACGAATCAGAAATTTGTGGGTTCGAGCCCCATCAAGGTCAATATGTCATGTTTTGTGTCGATAAAAGAGTAATTAGTACTTACAATATTGATATCGTCACATGGATTTTTGAGATTTAACAGCTCAAATTGTAAAACTTAAACTCTTTAAAATAAAAGGAATAGAATAATTTATTGAAATGGATGGTTTTAACAGCCGTCGAAACAATTACATTCAGTATCATATTATTTAACTGAATATTATAGATAAATGTAAGCTTGTAGATCCAAATTATGTTAAGAACATGTCAGAACAAAAACCAAAAAGTTTTGAAAAAGTATGTAATCCAGTTATGTATTGAATAGAAAAAAGTTATAATTCCTACATAACTTTGGAGGTCCTACAGTTGGTATTTCTAGCTCTGAATAAACAAAAAGTTATTCTTGTCAAATTATTGTTGTACATATTTGGTGCGTTTTTCAGGTCAGCGAGACAAAGTTTTAATAATGCTATTTCTGAAGTTATAAAGCATTTCAAGTCTTTGAAAATAAATGAATGGTGAATTTACAAAAAAGTATTTTACTTTGCGTGTTTTAGCTTACTAACTAATGATGTTGTGCTGATTGTTTTCAAGTTTTTTTTTAGGACTGAGATTATAAAAGCTCTTGATGTTATGTGTATCCGGCTCTGTGGCCTAATGGATAAGGCGTTTGACTTTGAATCAGAAGATTGTGGGTTCGAGTCCCATCAGAGTCAACAAATGATTTTAACAACCTTTTCTATCATTTTATAAAATTGATCGAAAGTTTGAGTAGGTATATCTTCACTGTTGCTCAACATGTCTGGAAAAATCACTGCTCCACTGTCTACCAACCAATAACCCTGCTTTTGTTAGTTTTAGTAAAATATTTAACACTTTTTTAAACATTCAAAACTAGTAGTTGCTCACCCTTTATATTTTCGAATGTTGTTTTTAACGAAGTCAAGCAGAAAAAGCAACTCGGGCAAAACTCTGATTAGGTGGATTCAATATAAACTGACTGTATACTCATAAATTTTAAATCATAAAATGAGTTCGGCTGTGTTACATTCAAGAAATCGATAAATTAAAAAAAACAAGTTATTACATTACTTTTCCATATATAAACTTGTTAATGAACTACTTGAAAGTTTCAGTACTTTTTGTAAACTTTTAGTTTTAATTGCAATCAAATAAGATTACACTTTTTCGTTCGATGAGAACTTATCGATTTATAGTTAAACAACGGTGATCTTGTAACAATTCTTTATAAGTTTAAGGTTAAATTCAAACAAGTAATAGAGAGTTTTTAGCATCCGGCCTTGTGGCCCAATGGATAAGGCGTCTGACTATGAATCAGAAGATTGTGGGTTCGAGTCCCATCAAGGTCAATATGTCATGTTTTGTGTTGATAAAAGAGTAGTTAGTACTTACAATAATGATATCGACGCATGGATTTTTGAGATTTAACAGCTCAAATTGTAAAACTTAAACTCTTTAAATTAAAAGAAATAGAATAAATTATTGAAATGGATGGTTTTAACAGCTGTCGAACCAATTACACTCAGTATCATATTATTTAACTGAATATTATAGATAAATGTAAGCTTGTAGATGCAAATTATTTTAAGAACATGTCAGAACAACAACCAAAAAGTTTTGAAAATTTATGTAATCCAGTTATGTTTTGAATAGAAAAAAGTTATAATTCCTACATAACTTTGGAGGTCTTACAATTAGTATTTCTAGCTCTGAATAAACAAAAAGTTATTCTTGTCAAATTATTGTTGTACATATTTGGTGTGTTTTCAAAGTCAGCGTGACGAAATTTTATTAATGCTATTTCTGAAGTTATTAAGCATTTCAAATCTTTGAAAATAAATGAATGGTGAATTTACAAAAAAGTATTTTACTTTGCGTGTTTTAGCTTACTAATGATGTTGTGCTGATTGTTTTCAAGTTTTTTTTTAGGACTGAGATTATAAAAGCTCTTGATGTTATGTGTATCCGGCTCTGTGGTCTAATGGATAAGGCGTTTGACTTTGAATCAGAAGATTGTGGGTTCGAGTCCCATCAGAGTCAACAAATGATTTTAACAACCTTTTCAATCATTTTATAAAATTGATCGAAAGTTTGAGTAGGTGTATCTTTACTGTTGCTCAACATGTCTGGAAAAACCACTGCTCCACTGTCTACCAACCAATAACCCTGCTTTTGTTAGTTTTAGTAAAATATTTAACACTTTTTTAAACATTCAAAACTAGTAGTTGCTCACCCTTTATATTTTCGAATGTTGTTTTTAACGAAGTCAAGCAGAAAAAGCAACTCGGGCAAAACTCTGATCAAGTGGATTCAATATAAACTGACTGTATACTCATTATTTTTAAATCAAAAAATGAGTTCGGCTGTTTTAAATTAAAAAAATCGATAAATTTTGAAAATAAATTTATTACATCAGTTTTCCATATATAAACTTGTTGATGAACTACTTGAAAGTTTCAGTACTTTTTGTAAACTTTTAGTTTTAATTGCAATCAAATAAGATTACACTTTTTCGTTCGATGAGAACTTATCGATTTATAGTTAAACAAGGGTGATCTTGTAACAATTCTTTATAAGTTTAAGGTTAAATTCAAACAAGTAATACAGAGTTTTTAGCATCCGGCCTTGTGGCCCAATGGATAAGGCGTCTGACTACGAATCAGAAGATTGTGGGTTAGAGTCCCATCAAGGTCAATATGTCATGTTTTGTGTTGATAAAAGAATAATTAGTACTTACAATAATGATATCGACGCATGGATTTTTGAGATTTAACAGCTCAAATTGTAAAACTTAAACTCTTTAAATTAAAAGGAATAGAATAAATTATTGAAATGTATGGTTTTAACAGCTGTCGAAACAATTACATTCAGTATCATATTATTTAACTGAGTATGATAGATAAAGGTAAGCTTGTAGATGCAAATTATTTTAAGAACATGTCAGAACCAAAACCAAACAGTTTTGAAAATTTATGTAATCCAGTTATGTTTTGAATAGAAAAAAGTTATAATTCCTGCATAACTTTGGAGGTCCTACAATTAGTATTTCTGGCTCTGAATAAACAAAAAATAATCCATGCCAAAATATAGTTTACCTAATTGGTGTGTTTTCAAAATCAGCGTGACATAGTTTTAATATTGCTATTTCTGAAGTTATAAAGCATTTCAAGTCTTCGAAAATAAATGAATGGTGAATTTACAAAAAAGTATTTTCCTTTGCGTGTTTTAGCTTACTAACTAATGATGTTGTGTTGATTGTTTTCAAATTTTTTTTTAGGACCGAGATTATAAAAGCTCATGATGTTATGTGTATCCGGCTCTGTGGCCTAATGGATAAGGCGTCTGACTTCGAATCAGAAGATTGTGGGTTCGAGTCCCATCAGAGTCAACAGATCATTTTAACAACCTTTTCTATCATTTTATAAAATTGATCGAAAGTTTGAGTAGGTATATCTTCACTGTTGCTCAACATGTCTGGAAAAATCACTGCTCCACTGTCTACCAACCAATAACCCTGCTTTTGTTAGTTTTAGTAAAATATTTAACACTTTTTTAAACATTCAAAACTAGTAGTTGCTCACCCTTTATATTTTCGAATGTTGTTTTTAACGAAGTCAAGCAGAAAAAGCAACTCGGGCAAAACTCTGATTAGGTGGATTCAATATAAACTGACTGTATACTCATAAATTTTAAATCATAAAATGAGTTCGGCTGTGTTACATTCAAGAAATCGATAAATTAAAAAAAACAAGTTATTACATTACTTTTCCATATATAAACTTGTTAATGAACTACTTGAAAGTTTCAGTACTTTTTGTAAACTTTTAGTTTTAATTGCAATCAAATAAGATTACACTTTTTCGTTCGATGAGAACTTATCGATTTATAGTTAAACAACGGTGATCTTGTAACAATTCTTTATAAGTTTAAGGTTAAATTCAAACAAGTAATACAGAGTTTTTAGCATCCGGCCTTGTGGCCCAATGGATAAGGCGTCTGACTACGAATCAGAAGATTGTGGGTTAGAGTCCCATCAAGGTCAATATGTCATGTTTTGTGTTGATAAAAGAATAATTAGTACTTACAATAATGATATCGACGCATGGATTTTTGAGATTTAACAGCTCAAATTGTAAAACTTAAACTCTTTAAATTAAAAGGAATAGAATAAATTATTGAAATGTATGGTTTTAACAGCTGTCGAAACAATTACATTCAGTATCATATTATTTAACTGAGTATGATAGATAAAGGTAAGCTTGTAGATGCAAATTATTTTAAGAACATGTCAGAACCAAAACCAAACAGTTTTGAAAATTTATGTAATCCAGTTATGTTTTGAATAGAAAAAAGTTATAATTCCTGCATAACTTTGGAGGTCCTACAATTAGTATTTCTGGCTCTGAATAAACAAAAAATTATCCATGCCAAAATATAGTTTACCTAATTGGTGTGTTTTCAAAATCAGCGTGACATAGTTTTAATATTGCTATTTCTGAAGTTATAAAGCATTTCAAGTCTTCGAAAATAAATGAATGGTGAATTTACAAAAAAGTATTTTCCTTTGCATGTTTTAGCTTACTAACTAATGATGTTGTGTTGATTGTTTTCAAATTTTTTTTTAGGACCGAGATTATAAAAGCTCATGATGTTATGTGTATCCGGCTCTGTGGCCTAATGGATAAGGCGTCTGACTTCGAATCAGAAGATTGTGGGTTCGAGTCCCATCAGAGTCAACAGATCATTTTAACAACCTTTTCTATCATTTTATAAAATTGATCGAAAGTTTGAGTAGGTATATCTTCACTGTTGCTCAACATGTCTGGAAAAATCACTGCTCCACTGTCTACCAACCAATAACCCTGCTTTTGTTAGTTTTAGTAAAATATTTAACACTTTTTTAAACATTCAAAACTAGTAGTTGCTCACCCTTTATCTTTTCGAATGTTGTTGTTAACGAAGTCAAGCAGAAAAAGCAACTCGAAGAAAACTCTGATTAGGTGGATTCAATATAAACTGACTGTATACTCATAATTTTTAAATCAAAAAATGAGTTTGGCTGTTTTACATTCAAGAAATCGACAAAGTAAAAAAAACAAGTTATTACATTACTTTTCCATATATAAACTTGTTAATGAACTACTTGAAAGTTTCAGTACTTTTTGTAAACTTTTAGTTTTAATTGCAATCAAATAAGATTACACTTTTTGGTTCGATGAGAACTTATCGATTTATAGTTAAACAACGGTGATCTTGTAACAATTCTTTATAAGTTTAAGGTTAAATTCAAACAAGTAATAGATAGTTTTTAGCATCCGGCCTTGTGGCCCAATGGATAAGGCGTCTGACTATGAATCAGAAGATTGTGGGTTCGAGTCCCATCAAGGTCAATATGTCATGTTTTGTGTTGATAAAAGAGTAGTTAGTACTTACAATAATGATATCGACGCATGGATTTTTGAGATTTAACAGCTCAAATTGCAAAACTTAAACTCTTTAAACTAAAAGGAATAGAATAAATTATTGAAATGGATGGTTTTAACAGTTGTTGAAACAATTACATTCAGTATCATATTATTTAACTGAGTATGATAGATAAATGTAAGCTTGTAGATCCAAATTACTTTAAGAACATGTCAGAACAAAAAACCAAAAAGTTTTGAAAAAGTATCTAATCCAGTTATGTATTGAATAGAAAAAAGTTATAATTCCTACATTACTTTGGAGGTCTTACAATTAGTATTTCTAGCTCTGAATAAACAAAAAGTTATTCTTGTCAAATTATTGTTGTACATATTTGGTGTGTTTTCAAGGTCAGCATAAAGAAGTTTTAATAATGCTATTTCTGAAGTTATAAAGCATTTCAAGTCTTTGAAAATAAATGAATGGTGAATTTACAAAAAAGTATTTTACTTTGCGTGTTTTAGCTTACTAGCTAATGATGTTGTGTTGATTGTTCTCAAATTTTTTTTTAGGACCGAGATTATAAAAGCTCATGATGTTATGTGTATCCGGCTCTGTGGCCTAATGGATAAGGCGTCTGACTTCGAATCAGAAGATTGTGGGTTCGAGTCCCATCAAGGTCAATATGTCATGTTTTGTGTTGATAAAAGAGTAGTTAGTACTTACAATAATGATATCGACGCATGGATTTTTGAGATTTAACAACTCAAATTGTAAAACTTGAACTCTTTAAATTAAAAGAAATAGAATAAATTATTGAAATGGATGGTTTTAACAGCTGTCGAAACAATTACACTCAGTATCATATTATTTAACCGAATATTATAGATAAATGTAAGCTTGTAGATCCAAATTATTTTAAGAACATGTCAGAACAAAAACCAAAAAAGTTTTGAAAAATTATGTAATCCAGTTATGTATTAAATAGAAAAAAGTTATAATTCCTACATAACTTTGGAGGTCCTACAATTAGTATTTCTAGCTCTGAATAAACAAAAAATTATCCATGCCAAAATATAGTTTACCTAATTGGTGTGTTTTCAAAATCAGCGTGACATAGTTTTAATATTGCTATTTCTGAAGTTATAAAGCATTTCAAGTCATCGAAAATAAATGAATGGTGAATTTACAAAAAAGTATTTTACTTTGCGTGTTTTAGCTTACTAACTAATGATGTTGTGTTGATTGTTTTCAATTTTTTTTTTAGGACCGACATTATAAAAGCTCATGATGTTATGTGTATCCGGCTCTGTGGCCTAATGGATAAGGTGTCTGACTTCGAATCAGAAGATTGTGGGTTCGAGTCCCATCAGAGTCAACAGATCATTTTAACAACCTTTTCAATCATTTTATAAAATTGATCGAAAGTTTGAGTAGGTATATCTTTACTGTTGCTCAACATGTCTGGAAAAACCACTGCTCCACTGTCTACCAACCAATAACCCTGCTTTTGTTAGTTTTAGTAAAATATTTAACACTTTTTTAAACATTCAAAACTAGTAGTTGCTCACCCTTTATATTTTCGAATGTTGTTTTTAACGAAGTCAAGCAGAAAAAGCAACTCGGGCAAAACTCTGATCAAGTGGATTCAATATAAACTGACTGTATACTCATAAATTTTAAATCAAAAAATGAGTTCGGCTGTTTTACATTCAAGAAATCGATAAAGTAAAAAAAACAAGTTATTACACTACTTTTCCATATATAAACTTGTTAATGAACTTCTTGAAAGTTTCAGTACTTTTTGTGAACTTTTAGTTTTAATTGCAATCAATTAAGATTACACTTTTTGGTTCTACGAGAACTTATCGATTTATAGTTAAACAACGGTGATCTTGTAACAAATCTTCATAAGTTTAAGGTTAAATTCAAACAAGTAATACAGAGTTTTTAGCATCCGGCCTTGTGGCCCAATGGATAAGGCGTCTGACTATGAATCAGAAGATTGTGGGTTCGAGTCCTATCAAGGTCAATATGTCATGTTTTGTGTTGATAAAAGAGTAGTTAGTACTTACAATAATGATATCGACGCATGGATTTTTGAGATTTAACAGCTCAAATTGCAAAACTTAAACTCTTTAAACTAAAAGGAATAGAATAAATTATTGAAATGGATGGTTTTAACAGTTGTCGAAACAATTACATTCAGTATCATATTATTTAACTGAGTATGATAGATAAATGTAAGCTTGTAGATCCAAATTACTTTAAGAACATGTCAGAACAAAAAACCAAAAAGTTTTGAAAAAGTATCTAATCCAGTTATGTATTGAATAGAAAAAAGTTATAATTCCTACATTACTTTGGAGGTCTTACAATTAGTATTTCTAGCTCTGAATAAACAAAAAGTTATTCTTGTCAAATTATTGTTGTACATATTTGGTGTGTTTTCAAGGTCAGCGTAAAGAAGTTTTAATAATGGTATTTCTGAAGTTATAAAGCATTTCAAGTCTTTGAAAATAAATGAATGGTGAATTTACAAAAAAGTATTTTACTTTGCGTGTTTTAGCTTACTAGCTAATGATGTTGTGTTGATCGTTCTCAAATTTTTTTTTAGGACCGAGATTATAAAAGCTCATGATGTTATGTGTATCCGGCTCTGTGGCCTAATGGATAAGGCGTCTGACTTCGAATCAGAAGATTGTGGGTTCGAGTCCCTTCAAGGTCAATATGTCATGTTTTGTGTTGATAAAAGAGTACTTAGTACTTACAATAATGATATCGACGCATAGATTTTTTAGATTTAACAGCTCAAATTGTAAAACTTAAAATTTTCAAATTAAAAGAAATAGAATAATTTACTGAAACGTATGGTTTTAACAACTGTCGAAACAATTACGACCAGTGTTATATTATTTAACCGAATATAATAGATAAATGTAAGCTTCTAGATGCAAATTGTTTTAAGAACGTGTCAGAACAAAAACAAAAATGTTTTGGAAAAAGTGTGTAACCCAGTGATGTATTGAAGAGAAAAAGTTATGATTCCTACAAAACTTTGGATGTCTCAGATTTAGTATTTCTAGCTCTGATTAAACAAAAAGTTATCTATGTCAAAATATAGTTTACCTATTTGGTGTGTTTTCAAAATCAGCGTGACATAGTTTTAATATTGCTATTTCTGAAGTTATAAAGCATTTCAAGTCTTCGAAAATAAATGAATGGTGAATTTACAAAGAAGTATTTTACTTTGCGTGTTTTAGCTTACTAGCTAATGATGTTGTGTTGATTGTTTTCAAGTTTTTTCTTTAGGACCGACATTATAAAAGCTCATGATTTTATGTGTATCCGGTTCTGTGGCTTAATGGATAAGGCGTCTGACTTCGAATTAGAAGATTGTGGGTTCGAGTCCCATCAAGGTCAATACGTCATGTTTTGTGTTGATAAAAGAGTAGTTAGTACTTACAATAATGATATCGACACATGGTTTTTTGAGATTTAACAGCTCAAATTGTAAAACTTAAACTCTTTAAATTAAAAGAAATAGAATAAATTAATGAAATGGATGGTTTTAACAGCTCTCCAAACAATTACATTCAGTATCATATTATTTAACCGAGTATGATAGATAAATGTAAGCTTGTAGGTGCAAATTATTTTAAGAACATGTCAGAACCATAACCAAACAGTTTTGAAAATGTATGTATTCCAGTTATGTTTTGAATAGAAAAAAGTTATAACTCCTACATAACTTTGGAGGTCTTACAACTAGTTTTTCTAGCTCTGAATAAACAAAAAGTTATCTATGTCAAAATATAGTTTACCTATTTGGTGTGTTTTCAAAATCAGTGTGACATAGTTTTAATACTGCTATTTCTGAAGTTATAAAGCATTTCAAATTTTCGAAAATAAATGAATGGTGAATTTACAAAAAAGTATTTTACTTTGCGTGTTTTAGCTTACTAGCTAATGATGTTCTGTTGATTGTTTTCAAATTTTTTTTTAGGACCAAGATTATAAAAGCTCATGATGTTATGTGTATCCGGCTCTGTCGCTTAATGGATAAGGCGTCTGACTTCGAATCAGAAAATTGTGGGTTCGAGTCCCATCAGAATCAACACATCATTTTAACAACCTTTTCAATCATTTTAAAAAACTGATCGAAAGGTTGAGCAGGTATATCGTTATTGTTGCCCAACGTGCCTGGAAAAACCACCGCTCCACTGTCTACCAACCAATAACCCTGCTTTTGTTAGTTTTAGTAAAATTTTTAACACGTTTTTAAACATTCAAAACTAGTAGTTGCTCACCCTTTATATTTTCGAATGTTGTTTTTAACGAAGTCAAGCAGAAAAAGCAACTCGGGCAAAACTCTGACTAGGTGTATTCAATATAAGCTGATTGTATACTCATAATCTTTGAATAAAGAAATGAGTTCGACTGTTTTAAATTAAAAAATCGATAAATTTAAAAAATAAATTTATTACATCGGTTTTCCATATATAAACTTGTTAATGAACTATTTGAAAGATTCAGTACTTTTTGTAAACTTTTAGTTTTAATTGCAATCAAATAAGATTACACTTTTTGGTTCGATGAGAACTTATCGATTTATAGTCAAACCACAGTGATCTTGTAACAAAACTTCATAAGTTTAAGGTTAAATTCAAACCAATAATACAATATTTTCAGCATCTGGCCTTGTGACCCAATGGAAAAGGCATTTGACTACGAATCAGAAGTTTGTGGTTTCGAGCCCCATCAAGGTCAATGTGTCATGTTTTGTGTCGATAAAAGAGTAATTAGTACTTACAATATTGATATCGTCACATGGATTTTTGAGATTTAACAGCTCAAATTGTAAAACGTAAACTCTTTAAATTAAAAGGAATAGAATAATTTATTGAAATGGATGGTTTTAACAGCCGTCGAAACAATTACATTCAGTATCATATTATTTAACTGAATATTATAGATAAATGTAAGCTTGTAGATCCAAATTATTTTAAGAACATGTCAGAACAAAAACCAAAAAGTTTTGAAAAAGTATGTAATCCAGTTATGTATTGAATAGAAAAAAGTTATAATTCCTACATAACTTTGGAGGTCCTACAGTTAGTATTTCTAGCTCTGAATAAACAAAAAGTTATTCTTGTCAAATTATTGTTGTACATATTTGGTGTGTTTTTCAGGTCAGCGAGACAAAGTTTTAATAATGCTATTTCTGAAGTTATAAAGCATTTCAAGTCTTTGAAAATAAATGAATGGTGAATTTACAAAAAAGTATTTTACTTTGCGTGTTTTAGCTTACTAACTAATGATGTTGTGCTGATTGTTTTCAAGTTTTTTTTTAGGACTGAGATTATAAAAGCTCTTGATGTTATGTGTATCCGGCTCTGTGGCCTAATGGATAAGGCGTTTGACTTTGAATCAGAAGATTGTGGGTTCGAGTCCCATCAGAGTCAACAAATGATTTTAACAACCTTTTCAATCATTTTAAAAAACTGATCGAAAGGTTGAGTAGGTATATCTTTATTGTTGCCCAACGTGCCTGGAAAAACCACCGCCCCAATGTCTACCAACCAATAACCCTGCGTTTATTAATCTTAACAAAACATTTAACACTTTTTTAAACATTCAAAACTAGTAGTTGGTCACCCTTTATATTTTCGAATGTTGTTTTTAACGAAGTCAAGCAAGAAAAGCAACTCTGGCAAAACTCTGATCAGGTGGATTCAATATAAACTGACTGTATACTCATAACTTTTAAATCAGAAAATGAGTTCGGCTGTTTTACATTCAAGAAATCGATAAATTAAAAAAAACAAAATATTTCATTACTTTTCCATATAGAAACTTGTTAATGAACTACTTGAAAGTTTCAGTACTTTTTGTAAACTTTTAGTTTTAATTGCAATCAAATAAGATTACACTTTCTGGTTCGATGAGAACTTATCGATTTATAGTTAAACAACGGTGATCTTGTAACAATTCTTCATAAGTTTAAGGTTAAATTCAAACAAGTAATACAGAGTTTTTAGCATCCGGCCTTGTGGCCCAATGGATAAGGCGTCTGATTATGAATCAGAAGATTGTGGTTTCAAGTCCCATCAAGGTCATGTTTTGTGTTGATAAAAGAGTAGTTAGTACTTACAATAATGATATCGACGCATGGATTTTTGAGATTTAACAGCTCAAATTGTAAAACTTAAACTCTTTAAATTAAAAGGAATAGAATAATTTATTGAAATGGATGCTTTTAACAGCTGTCGAAACAACCACACTGAGTGTTATATTATTTAACTTAATATAATAGATAAATGTTAGCTTCTAGATGCAAAATATCTTAAGAACGTGTCAGAACAAAAACAAAAATGTTTTGAAAAAAGTATGTAATCCAGTTATGTATTGAAGAGAAAAAGTAATAATTCTTACAAAACTTTGGATGTCTTAGATTTAGTATTTCTAGCTCTGAATAAACAAAAAGTTATCCATGTCAAAATATAGTTTACCTAATTGGTGTGTTTTCAAAATCAGCGTGACATAGTTTTAATATTGCTATTTCTGAAGTTATAAAGCATTTCAAGTCTTCAAAAATAAATGAATGGTGAATTTACAAAAAAGTATTTTACTTTGCGTGTTTTAGCTTACTAACTAATGATGTTGTGCTGATTGTTTTCAAGTTTTTTTTAGGACCGACATTATCAATGCACATGATGTTATGTGTATCCGGTTCTGTGGCCTAATGGATAATTCGTCTGACTTTGAATCAGAAGATTGTGGGTTCGAGTCCCATCAGAGTCAACAGATCATTTTAACAATCATTTTATAAAATTGATCGAAAGTTTGAGTAGGTGTATCTTTACTGTTGCTCAACATGTCTGGAAAAACCACTGCTCCACTGTCTACCAACCAATAACCCTGCTTTTGTTAGTTTTAGTAAAATATTTAACACTTTTTTAAACATTCAAAACTAGTAGTTGCTCACCCTTTATATTTTCGAATGTTGTTTTTAACGAAGTCAAGCAGAAAATGCAACTCGGGCAAAACTCTGACTTGGTGTATTCAATATAAACTGATTGTATACTCATAATCTTTAAATAAAGAAATGAGAACGACTGTTTTAAATTAAAAAAATCGATAAATTTAAAAAATAAATTTATTACATCAGTTTTCCATATATAAACTTGTTAATGAACTTCTTGAAAGTTTCAGTACTTTTTGTAAACTTTTAGTTTTAATTGCAATCAAATAAGATTACACTTTTTGGTTCGATGAGAACTTATCGATTTATAGTTAAACCACAGTGATCTTGTAACAAAACTTCATAAGTTTAAGGTTAAATTCAAACCAATAATACAATATTTTCAGCATCTGGCCTTGTGACCCAATGGAAAAGGCATTTGACTACGAATCAGAAATTTGTGGGTTCGAGCCCCATCAAGGTCAATATGTCATGTTTTGTGTCGATAAAAGAGTAATTAGTACTTACAATATTGATATCGTCACATGGATTTTTGAGATTTAACAGCTCAAATTGTAAAACTTAAACTCTTTAAATTAAAAGGAATAGAATAATTTATTGAAATGGATGGTTTTAACAGCCGTCGAAACAATTACATTCAGTATCATATTATTTAACTGAATATTATAGATAAATGTAAGCTTGTAGATCCAAATTATGTTAAGAACATGTCAGAACAAAAACCAAAAAGTTTTGAAAAAGTATGTAATCCAGTTATGTATTGAATAGAAAAAAGTTATAATTCCTACATAACTTTGGAGGTCCTACAGTTAGTATTTCTAGCTCTGAATAAACAAAAAGTTATTCTTGTCAAATTATTGTTGTACATATTTGGTGTGTTTTTCAGGTCAGCGAGACAAAGTTTTAATAATGCTATTTCTGAAGTTATAAAGCATTTCAAGTCTTTGAAAATAAATGAATGGTGAATTTACAAAAAAGTATTTTACTTTGCGTGTTTTAGCTTACTAACTAATGATGTTGTGCTGATTGTTTTCAAGTTTTTTTTTAGGACTGAGATTATAAAAGCTCTTGATGTTATGTGTATCCGGGTTCTGTGGCCTAATGGATAAGGCGTTTGACTTTGAATCAGAAGATTGTGGGTTCGAGTCCCATCAGAGTCAACAAATGATTTTAACAACCTTTTCAATCATTTTAAAAAACTGATCGAAAGGTTGAGTAGGTATATTTTTATTGTTGCGCAACATGTCTGGAAAAACCACTGCTCCACTGTCTACCAACCGCTAACCCTGCTTTTGTTAGTTTTAGTAAAATATTTAACACTTTTTTAAACATTCAAAACTAGTAGTTGCTCACCCTTTATATTTTCGAATGTTGTTTTTAACGAAGTCAAGCAGAAAATGCAACTCGGGCAAAACTCTGACTTGGTGTATTCAATATAAACTGATTGTATACTCATAATCTTTAAATAAAGAAATGAGAACGACTGTTTTAAATTAAAAAAATCGATAAATTTAAAAAATAAATTTATTACATCAGTTTTCCATATATAAACTTGTTAATGAACTTCTTGAAAGTTTCAGTACTTTTTGTAAACTTTTAGTTTTAATTGCAATCAAATAAGATTACACTTTTTGGTTCGATGAGAACTTATCGATTTATAGTTAAACAACGGTGATCTTGTAACAAAACTTCATAAGTTTAAGGTTAAATTCAAACCAATAATACAATATTTTCAGCATCTGGCCTTGTGACCCAATGGAAAAGGCATTTGACTACGAATCAGAAATTTGTGGGTTCGAGCCCCATCAAGGTCAATATGTCATGTTTTGTGTCGATAAAAGAGTAATTAGTACTTACAATATTGATATCGTCACATGGATTTTTGAGATTTAACAGCTCAAATTGTAAAACTTAAACTCTTTAAATTAAAAGGAATAGAATAATTTATTGAAATGGATGGTTTTAACAGCCGTCGAAACAATTACATTCAGTATCATATTATTTAACTGAATATTATAGATAAATGTAAGCTTGTAGATCCAAATTATTTTAAGAACATGTCAGAACAACAACCAAAAAGTTTTGAAAATTTATGTAATCCAGTTATGTTTTGAATAGAAAAAAGTTATAATTCCTACATAACTTTGGAGGTCTTACAATTAGTATTTCTAGCTCTGAATAAACAAAAAGTTATTCTTGTCAAATTATTGTTGTACATATTTGGTGTGTTTTCAAAGTCAGCGTGACGAAATTTTATTAATGCTATTTCTGAAGTTATTAAGCATTTCAAATCTTTGAAAATAAATGAATGGTGAATTTACAAAAAAGTATTTTACTTTGCGTGTTTTAGCTTACTAATGATGTTGTGCTGATTGTTTTCAAGTTTTTTTTAGGACCGACATTATAAAAGCTCATGATGTTATGTGTATCCGGCTCTGTGGTCTAATGGATAAGGTGTCTGACTTCGAATCAGAAGATTGTGGGTTCGAGTCCCATCAGAGTCAACAGATCATTTTAACAACCTTTTCAATCATTTTATAAAATTGATCGAAAGTTTGAGTAGGTATATCTTTACTGTTGCTCAACATGTCTGGAAAAACCACTGCTCCACTGTCTACCAACCAATAACCCTGCTTTTGTTAGTTTGAGTAAAATATTTAACACTTTGTTAAACATTCAAAACTAGTAGTTGCTCACCCTTTATCTTTTCGAATGTTGTTGTTAACGAAGTCAAGCAGAAAAAGCAACTCGAAGAAAACTCTGATTAGGTGGATTCAATATAAACTGATTGTATACTCATAATTTTTAAATCAAAAAATGAGTTTGGCTGTTTTACATTCAAGAAAACTCTGATTAGGTGTATTCAATATAAGCTGATTGTATACTCATAATCTTTTAATAAAGAAATGAGTTCGACTGTTTTAAATTAAAAAAATCGATAAATTTAAAAAATAAATTTATTACATCGGTTTTCCATATATAAACTTGTTAATGAACTATTTGAAAGATTCAGTACTTTTTGTAAACTTTTAGTTTTAATTGCAATCAAATAAGATTACACTTTTTGGTTCGATGAGAACTTATCGATTTATAGTTAAACCACAGTGATCTTGTAACAAAACTTCATAAGTTTAAGGTTAAATTCAAACCAATAATACAATATTTTCAGCATCTGGCCTTGTGACCCAATGGAAAAGGCATTTGACTACGAATCAGAAGTTTGTGGTTTCGAGCCCCATCAAGGTCAATATGTCATGTTTTGTGTCGATAAAAGAGTAATTAGTACTTACAATATTGATATCGTCACATGGATTTTTGAGATTTAACAGCTCAAATTGTAAAACTTAAACTCTTTAAATTAAAAGGACTAGAATAAAGTATTGAAATGGATGGTTTTAACAGCTGTCGAAACAATTAAATTCAGTATCATATTATTTAACTGAGTATGATAGTTAAATGTAAGCTTGTAGATGCAAATTATTTTAAGAACATGTCAGAACAAAAACCAAAAAGTTTTGAAAAAGTATGTAATCCAGTTATGTATTGAATAGAAAAAAGTTATAATTCCTGCATAACTTTGGAGGTCCTACAATTAGTATTTCTAGCTCTGAATAAACAAAAAATTATCCATGCCAAAATATAGTTTACCTAATTGGTGTGTTTTCAAAATCAGCGTGACATAGTTTTAATATTGCTATTTCTGAAGTTATAAAGCATTTCAAGTCTTCGAAAATAAATGAATGGTGAATTTACAAAAAAGTATTTTACTTTGCGTGTTTTAGCTTACTAACTAATGATGTTGTGTTGATTGTTTTCAATTTTTTTTTTAGGACCGAGATTATAAAAGCTCATGATGTTATGTGTATCCGGCTCTGTGGCCTAATGGATAAGGCGTCTGACTTTGAATCAGAAGATTGTGGGTCCCATCAGAGTCAACAGATCATTTTAACAACCTTTTCAATCATTTTATAAAATTGATCGAAAGTTTGAGTAGGTATATCTTTACTGTTGCTCAACATGTCTGGAAAAACCACCGCTCCACTGTCTACCAACCAATAACCCTGCTTTTGTTAGTTTTAGTAAAATTTTTAACACGTTTTTAAACATTCAAAACTAGTAGTTGCTCACCCTTTATATTTTCGAATGTTGTTTTTAACGAAGTCAAGCAGAAAAAGCAACTCGGGCAAAACTCTGACTAGGTGTATTCAATATAAGCTGATTGTATACTCATAATCTTTGAATAAAGAAATGAGTTCGACTGTTTTAAATTAAAAAAATCGATAAATTTAAAAAATAAATTTATTACATCGGTTTTCCATATATAAACTTGTTAATGAACTATTTGAAAGATTCAGTACTTTTTGTAAACTTTTAGTTTTAATTGCAATCAAATAAGATTACACTTTTTGGTTCGATGAGAACTTATCGATTTATAGTTAAACCACAGTGATCTTGTAACAAAACTTCATAAGTTTAAGGTTAAATTCAAACCAATAATACAATATTTTCAGCATCTGGCCTTGTGACCCAATGGAAAAGGCATTTGACTACGAATCAGAAGTTTGTGGTTTCGAGCCCCATCAAGGTCAATATGTCATGTTTTGTGTCGATAAAAGAGTAATTAGTACTTACAATATTGATATCGTCACATGGATTTTTGAGATTTAACAGCTCAAATTGTAAAACTTAAACTCTTTAAATTAAAAGGACTAGAATAAAGTATTGAAATGGATGGTTTTAACAGCTGTCGAAACAATTAAATTCAGTATCATATTATTTAACTGAGTATGATAGTTAAATGTAAGCTTGTAGATGCAAATTATTTTAAGAACATGTCAGAACAAAAACCAAAAAGTTTTGAAAAAGTATGTAATCCAGTTATGTATTGAATAGAAAAAAGTTATAATTTCTACATAACTTTGGAGGTCTTACAATTAGTATTTCTAGCTCTGAATAAACAAAAAGTTATTCTTGTCAAATTATTGTTGTACATGTTTGGTGTGTTTTCAAGGTCAGCGTGACAAAGTTTTAATAATGCTATTTCTGAAGTTATAAAGCATTTCAAGTCTTTGAAAATAAATGAATGGTGAATTTACAAAAAAAGTAGTTTACTTTGCGTGTTTTAGCTTACTAACTAATGAGGTTGTGCTGATTGTTTTCAAGTTTTTTCTTTAGGACCGAGATTATAAAAGCTCATAATGTTATGTGTATCCGGCTCTGTGGCCTAATGGATAAGGCGTCTGACTTCGAATCAGAAGATTGTGGGCTCGAGTCCCATCAGAGCCAACAGATGATTTTAACAACCTTTTCAATCATTTTATAAAATTGATCGAAAGTTTGAGTAGGTGTATCTTTACTGTTGCTCAACTTGTCTGGAAAAACCACTGCTCCACTGTCTACCAACCGCTAATTCTGCTTTTGTTAGTTTTAGTAAAATATTTAACACTTTTTTAAACATTCAAAACTAGTAGTTGCTCACCCTTTATATTTTCGAATGTTGTTTTTAACAAAGTCAAGCAGAAAAAGCAACTCGAAGAAAACTCTGATTAGGTGGATTCAATATAAACTGACTGTATACTCATAACTTTTAAATCAGAAAATGAGTTCGGCTGTTTTACATTCAAGAAATCGATAAATAAAAAAAAAAAAAAATATTTCATTACTTTTCCATATAGAAACTTGTTAATGAACTACTTGAAAGTTTCAGTACTTTTTGTAAACTTTTAGTTTTAATTGCAATCAAATAAGATTACACTTTCTGGTTCGATGAGAACTTATCGATTTATAGTTAAACAACGGTGATCTTGTAACAATTCTTCATAAGTTTAAGGTTAAATTCAAACAAGTAATACAGAGTTTTTAGCATCCGGCCTTGTGGCCCAATGGATAAGGCGTCTGATTATGAATCAGAAGATTGTGGTTTCAAGTCCCATCAAGGTCATGTTTTGTGTTGATAAAAGAGTAGTTAGTACTTACAATAATGATATCGACGCATGGATTTTTGAGATTTAACAGCTCAAATTGTAAAACTTAAACTCTTTAAATTAAAAGGAATAGAATAATTTATTGAAATGGATGCTTTTAACAGCTGTCGAAACAACCACACTGAGTGTTATATTATTTAACTTAATATAATAGATAAATGTTAGCTTCTAGATGCAAAATATCTTAAGAACGTGTCAGAACAAAAACAAAAATGTTTTGAAAAAAGTGTGTAATCCAGTTATGTATTGAAGAGAAAAAGTAATAATTCTTACAAAACTTTGGATGTCTTAGATTTAGTATTTCTAGCTCTGAATAAACAAAAAGTTATCCATGTCAAAATATAGTTTACCTAATTGGTGTGTTTTCAAAATCAGCGTGACATAGTTTTAATATTGCTATTTCTGAAGTTATAAAGCATTTCAAGTCTTCAAAAATAAATGAATGGTGAATTTACAAAAAAGTATTTTACTTTGCGTGTTTTAGCTTACTAGCTAATGATGTTCTGTTGATTGTTTTCAAATTTTTTTTTAGGACCGAGATTATAAAAGCTCATGATGTTATGTGTATCCGGCTCTGTGGCCTAATGGATAAGGTGTCTGACTTCGAATCAGAAGATTGTGGGTTCGAGTCCCATCAGAGTCAACAGATCATTTTAACAACCTTTTCAATCATTTTATAAAATTGATCGAAAGTTTGAGTAGGTGTATCTTTACTATTGCTCAACATGTCTGGAAAAACCACTGCTCCACTGTCTACCAACCAATAACCCTGCTTTTGTTAGTTTTAGTAAAATATTTAACACTTTGTTAAACATTCAAAACTAGTAGTTGCTCACCCTTTATATTTTCGAATGTTGTTTTTAACGAAGTCAAGCAGAAAAAGCAACTCGGGCAAAACTCTGATCAAGTGGATTCAATATAAACTGACTGTATACTCATTATTTTTAAATCAAAAAATGAGTTCGGCTGTTTTAAATTAAAAAAATCGATAAATTTTGAAAATAAATTTATTACATCAGTTTTCCATATATAAACTTGTTGATGAACTACTTGAAAGTTTCAGTACTTTTTGTAAACTTTTAGTTTTAATTGCAATCAAATAAGATTACACTTTTTCGTTCGATGAGAACTTATCGATTTATAGTTAAACAAGGGTGATCTTGTAACAATTCTTTATAAGTTTAAGGTTAAATTCAAACAAGTAATACAGAGTTTTTAGCATCCGGCCTTGTGGCCCAATGGATAAGGCGTCTGACTACGAATCAGAAGATTGTGGGTTAGAGTCCCATCAAGGTCAATATGTCATGTTTTGTGTTGATAAGAGAATAATTAGTACTTACAATAATGATATCGACGCATGGATTTTTGAGATTTAACAGCTCAAATTGTAAAACTTAAACTCTTTAAATTAAAAGGAATAGAATAAATTATTGAAATGTATGGTTTTAACAGCTGTCGAAACAATTACATTCAGTATCATATTATTTAACTGAGTATGATAGATAAAGGTAAGCTTGTAGATGCAAATTATTTTAAGAACATGTCAGAACCAAAACCAAACAGTTTTGAAAATTTATGTAATCCAGTTATGTATTGAATAGAAAAAAGTTATAATTCCTGCATAACTTTGGAGGTCCTACAATTAGTATTTCTAGCTCTGAATAAACAAAAAATTATCCATGCCAAAATATAGTTTACCTAATTGGTGTGTTTTCAAAATCAGCGTGACATAGTTTTAATATTGCTATTTCTGAAGTTATAAAGCATTTCAAGTCTTCGAAAATAAATGAATGGTGAATTTACAAAAAAGTATTTTACTTTGCGTGTTTTAGCTTACTAACTAATGATGTTGTGTTGATTGTTTTCAATTTTTTTTTTAGGACCGAGATTATAAAAGCTCATGATGTTATGTGTATCCGGCTCTGTGGCCTAATGGATAAGGCGTCTGACTTTGAATCAGAAGATTGTGGGTCCCATCAGAGTCAACAGATCATTTTAACAACCTTTTCAATCATTTTATAAAATTGATCGAAAGTTTGAGTAGGTATATCTTTACTGTTGCTCAACATGTCTGGAAAAACCACCGCTCCACTGTCTACCAACCAATAACCCTGCTTTTGTTAGTTTTAGTAAAATTTTTAACACGTTTTTAAACATTCAAAACTAGTAGTTGCTCACCCTTTATATTTTCGAATGTTGTTTTTAACGAAGTCAAGCAGAAAAAGCAACTCGGGCAAAACTCTGACTAGGTGTATTCAATATAAGCTGATTGTATACTCATAATCTTTGAATAAAGAAATGAGTTCGACTGTTTTAAATTAAAAAAATCGATAAATTTAAAAAATAAATTTATTACATCGGTTTTCCATATATAAACTTGTTAATGAACTATTTGAAAGATTCAGTACTTTTTGTAAACTTTTAGTTTTAATTGCAATCAAATAAGATTACACTTTTTGGTTCGATGAGAACTTATCGATTTATAGTTAAACCACAGTGATCTTGTAACAAAACTTCATAAGTTTAAGGTTAAATTCAAACCAATAATACAATATTTTCAGCATCTGGCCTTGTGACCCAATGGAAAAGGCATTTGACTACGAATCAGAAGTTTGTGGTTTCGAGCCCCATCAAGGTCAATATGTCATGTTTTGTGTCGATAAAAGAGTAATTAGTACTTACAATATTGATATCGTCACATGGATTTTTGAGATTTAACAGCTCAAATTGTAAAACTTAAACTCTTTAAATTAAAAGGACTAGAATAAAGTATTGAAATGGATGGTTTTAACAGCTGTCGAAACAATTAAATTCAGTATCATATTATTTAACTGAGTATGATAGTTAAATGTAAGCTTGTAGATGCAAATTATTTTAAGAACATGTCAGAACAAAAACCAAAAAGTTTTGAAAAAGTATGTAATCCAGTTATGTATTGAATAGAAAAAAGTTATAATTTCTACATAACTTTGGAGGTCTTACAATTAGTATTTCTAGCTCTGAATAAACAAAAAGTTATTCTTGTCAAATTATTGTTGTACATGTTTGGTGTGTTTTCAAGGTCAGCGTGACAAAGTTTTAATAATGCTATTTCTGAAGTTATAAAGCATTTCAAGTCTTTGAAAATAAATGAATGGTGAATTTACAAAAAAAGTAGTTTACTTTGCGTGTTTTAGCTTACTAACTAATGAGGTTGTGCTGATTGTTTTCAAGTTTTTTCTTTAGGACCGAGATTATAAAAGCTCATAATGTTATGTGTATCCGGCTCTGTGGCCTAATGGATAAGGCGTCTGACTTCGAATCAGAAGATTGTGGGCTCGAGTCCCATCAGAGCCAACAGATGATTTTAACAACCTTTTCAATCATTTTATAAAATTGATCGAAAGTTTGAGTAGGTGTATCTTTACTGTTGCTCAACTTGTCTGGAAAAACCACTGCTCCACTGTCTACCAACCGCTAATTCTGCTTTTGTTAGTTTTAGTAAAATATTTAACACTTTTTTAAACATTCAAAACTAGTAGTTGCTCACCCTTTATATTTTCGAATGTTGTTTTTAACAAAGTCAAGCAGAAAAAGCAACTCGAAGAAAACTCTGATTAGGTGGATTCAATATAAACTGACTGTATACTCATAACTTTTAAATCAGAAAATGAGTTCGGCTGTTTTACATTCAAGAAATCGATAAATAAAAAAAAAAAAAAATATTTCATTACTTTTCCATATAGAAACTTGTTAATGAACTACTTGAAAGTTTCAGTACTTTTTGTAAACTTTTAGTTTTAATTGCAATCAAATAAGATTACACTTTCTGGTTCGATGAGAACTTATCGATTTATAGTTAAACAACGGTGATCTTGTAACAATTCTTCATAAGTTTAAGGTTAAATTCAAACAAGTAATACAGAGTTTTTAGCATCCGGCCTTGTGGCCCAATGGATAAGGCGTCTGATTATGAATCAGAAGATTGTGGTTTCAAGTCCCATCAAGGTCATGTTTTGTGTTGATAAAAGAGTAGTTAGTACTTACAATAATGATATCGACGCATGGATTTTTGAGATTTAACAGCTCAAATTGTAAAACTTAAACTCTTTAAATTAAAAGGAATAGAATAATTTATTGAAATGGATGCTTTTAACAGCTGTCGAAACAACCACACTGAGTGTTATATTATTTAACTTAATATAATAGATAAATGTTAGCTTCTAGATGCAAAATATCTTAAGAACGTGTCAGAACAAAAACAAAAATGTTTTGAAAAAAGTGTGTAATCCAGTTATGTATTGAAGAGAAAAAGTAATAATTCTTACAAAACTTTGGATGTCTTAGATTTAGTATTTCTAGCTCTGAATAAACAAAAAGTTATCCATGTCAAAATATAGTTTACCTAATTGGTGTGTTTTCAAAATCAGCGTGACATAGTTTTAATATTGCTATTTCTGAAGTTATAAAGCATTTCAAGTCTTCAAAAATAAATGAATGGTGAATTTACAAAAAAGTATTTTACTTTGCGTGTTTTAGCTTACTAGCTAATGATGTTCTGTTGATTGTTTTCAAATTTTTTTTTAGGACCAAGATTATAAAAGCTCATGATGTTATGTGTATCCGGCTCTGTGGCCTAATGGATAAGGTGTCTGACTTCGAATCAGAAGATTGTGGGTTCGAGTCCCATCAGAGTCAACAGATCATTTTAACAACCTTTTCAATCATTTTATAAAATTGATCGAAAGTTTGAGTAGGTGTATCTTTACTATTGCTCAACATGTCTGGAAAAACCACTGCTCCACTGTCTACCAACCAATAACCCTGCTTTTGTTAGTTTTAGTAAAATATTTAACACTTTGTTAAACATTCAAAACTAGTAGTTGCTCACCCTTTATATTTTCGAATGTTGTTTTTAACGAAGTCAAGCAGAAAAAGCAACTCGGGCAAAACTCTGATCAAGTGGATTCAATATAAACTGACTGTATACTCATTATTTTTAAATCAAAAAATGAGTTCGGCTGTTTTAAATTAAAAAAATCGATAAATTTTGAAAATAAATTTATTACATCAGTTTTCCATATATAAACTTGTTGATGAACTACTTGAAAGTTTCAGTACTTTTTGTAAACTTTTAGTTTTAATTGCAATCAAATAAGATTACACTTTTTCGTTCGATGAGAACTTATCGATTTATAGTTAAACAAGGGTGATCTTGTAACAATTCTTTATAAGTTTAAGGTTAAATTCAAACAAGTAATACAGAGTTTTTAGCATCCGGCCTTGTGGCCCAATGGATAAGGCGTCTGACTACGAATCAGAAGATTGTGGGTTAGAGTCCCATCAAGGTCAATATGTCATGTTTTGTGTTGATAAGAGAATAATTAGTACTTACAATAATGATATCGACGCATGGATTTTTGAGATTTAACAGCTCAAATTGTAAAACTTAAACTCTTTAAATTAAAAGGAATAGAATAAATTATTGAAATGTATGGTTTTAACAGCTGTCGAAACAATTACATTCAGTATCATATTATTTAACTGAGTATGATAGATAAAGGTAAGCTTGTAGATGCAAATTATTTTAAGAACATGTCAGAACCAAAACCAAACAGTTTTGAAAATTTATGTAATCCAGTTATGTTTTGAATAGAAAAAAGTTATAATTCCTGCATAACTTTGGAGGTCCTACAATTAGTATTTCTGGCTCTGAATAAACAAAAAATTATCCATGCCAAAATATAGTTTACCTAATTGGTGTGTTTTCAAAATCAGCGTGACATAGTTTTAATATTGCTATTTCTGAAGTTATAAAGCATTTCAAGTCTTCGAAAATAAATGAATGGTGAATTTACAAAAAAGTATTTTCCTTTGCGTGTTTTAGCTTACTAACTAATGATGTTGTGTTGATTGTTTTCAAATTTTTTTTTAGGACCGAGATTATAAAAGCTCATGATGTTATGTGTATCCGGCTCTGTGGCCTAATGGATAATTCGTCTGACTTCGAATCAGAAGATTGTGGGTTCGAGTCACATCAGAGTCAACAGATCATTTTAACAACCTTTTCTATCATTTTATAAAATTGATCGAAAGTTTGAGTAGGTATATCTTCACTGTTGCTCAACATGTCTGGAAAAACCACTGCTCCACTGTCTACCAACCAATAACCCTGCTTTTGTTAGTTTTAGTAAAATATTTAACACTTTTTTAAACATTCAAAACTAGTAGTTGCTCACCCTTTATATTTTCGAATGTTGTTTTTAACGAAGTCAAGCAGAAAATGCAACTCGGGCAAAACTCTGACTTGGTGTATTCAATATAAACTGATTGTATACTCATAATCTTTAAATAAAGAAATGAGTTCGACTGTTTTAAATTAAAAAAGTCGATAAATTTAAAAAATAAATTTATTACATCAGTTTTCCATATATAAACTTGTTAATGAACTTCTTGAAAGTTTCAGTACTTTTTGTAAACTTTTAGTTTTAATTGCAATCAAATAAGATTACACTTTTTGGTTCGATGAGAACTTATCGATTTATAGTTAAACCACAGTGATCTTGTAACAAAACTTCATACGTTTAAGGTTAAATTCAAACCAATAATACAATATTTTCAGCATCTGGCCTTGTGACCCAATGGAAAAGGCATTTGACTACGAATCAGAAATTTGTGGGTTCGAGCCCCATCAAGGTCAATATGTCATGTTTTGTGTCGATAAAAGAGTAATTAGTACTTACAATATTGATATCGTCACATGGATTTTTGAGATTTAACAGCTCAAATTGTAAAACTTAAACTCTTTAAATTAAAAGGAATAGAATAATTTATTGAAATGGATGGTTTTAACAGCCGTCGAAACAATTACATTCAGTATCATATTATTTAACTGAATATTATAGATAAATGTAAGCTTGTAGATCCAAATTATGTTAAGAACATGTCAGAACAAAAACCAAAAAGTTTTGAAAAAGTATGTAATCCAGTTATGTATTGAATAGAAAAAAGTTATAATTCCTACATAACTTTGGAGGTCCTACAGTTAGTATTTCTAGCTCTGAATAAACAAAAAGTTATTCTTGTCAAATTATTGTTGTACATATTTGGTGTGTTTTTCAGGTCAGCGAGACAAAGTTTTAATAATGCTATTTCTGAATTTATAAAGCATTTCAAGTCTTTGAAAATAAATGAATGGTGAATTTACAAAAAAGTATTTTACTTTGCGTGTTTTAGCTTACTAACTAAAGATGTTGTGCTGATTGTTTTCAAGTTTTTTTTTAGGACTGAGATTATAAAAGCTCTTGATGTTATGTGTATCCGGCTCTGTGGCCTAATGGATAAGGCGTTTGACTTTGAATCAGAAGATTGTGGGTTCGAGTCCCATCAGAGTCAACAAATGATTTTAACAACCTTTTCAATCATTTTATAAAATTGATCGAAAGTTTGAGTAGGTGTATCTTTACTGTTGCTCAACATGTCTGGAAAAACCACTGCTCCACTGTCTACCAACCAATAACCCTGCTTTTGTTAGTTTTAGTAAAATATTTAACACTTTTTTAAACATTCAAAACTAGTAGTTGCTCACCCTTTATATTTTCGAATGTTGTTTTTAACGAAGTCAAGCAGAAAATGCAACTCGGGCAAAACTCTGACTTGGTGTATTCAATATAAACTGATTGTATACTCATAATCTTTAAATAAAGAAATGAGTTCG
The DNA here is from genome assembly GCF_963576615.1 of Watersipora subatra. Classification (NCBI taxonomy): domain Eukaryota; kingdom Metazoa; phylum Bryozoa; class Gymnolaemata; order Cheilostomatida; family Watersiporidae; genus Watersipora; species Watersipora subatra. Next base: position 62,556,214 of record NC_088715.1, read on the forward strand.
ACTGTTTTAAATTAAAAAAATCGATAAATTTAAAAAATAAATTTATTACATCAGTTTTCTATATATAAACTTGTTAATGAACTTCTTGAAAGTTTCAGTACTTTTTGTAAACTTTTAGTTTTAATTGCAATCAAATAAGATTACACTTTTTGGTTCGATGAGAACTTATCGATTTATAGTTAAACCACAGTGATCTTGTAACAAAACTTCATACGTTTAAGGTTAAATTCAAACCAATAATACAATATTTTCAGCATCTGGCCTTGTGACCCAATGGAAAAGGCATTTGACTACGAATCAGAAATTTGTGGGTTCGAGCCCCATCAAGGTCAATATGTCATGTTTTGTGTCGATAAAAGAGTAATTAGTACTTACAATATTGATATCGTCACATGGATTTTTGAGATTTAACAGCTCAAATTGTAAAACTTAAACTCTTTAAATTAAAAGGAATAGAATAATTTATTGAAATGGATGGTTTTAACAGCCGTCGAAACAATTACATTCAGTATCATATTATTTAACTGAATATTATAGATAAATGTAAGCTTGTAGATCCAAACTATGTTAAGAACATGTCAGAACAAAAACCAAAAAGTTTTGAAAAAGTATCTAATCCAGTTATGTATTGAATAGAAAAAAGTTATAATTCCTACATTACTTTGGAGGTCTTACAATTAGTATTTCTAGCTCTGAATAAACAAAAAGTTATTCTTGTCAAATTATTGTTGTACATATTTGGTGTGTTTTCAAGGTCAGCGTAAAGAAGTTTTAATAATGCTATTTCTGAAGTTATAAAGCATTTCAAGTCTTTGAAAATAAATGAATGGTGAATTTACAAAAAAGTATTTTACTTTGCGTGTTTTAGCTTACTAGCTAATGATGTTGTGTTGATTGTTTTCAAATTTTTTCTTTAGGACCGACATTATAAAAGCTCATGATGTTATGTGTATCCGGCTCTGTGGCCTAATGGATAAGGCGTCTGACTTTGAATCAGAAGATTGTGGGTTCGAGTCCCTTTAAGGTCAATATGTCATGTTTTGTGTTGATAAAAGAGTACTTAGTACTTACAATAATGATATCGACGCATGGTTTTTTGAGATTTAACAGCTCAAATTGTAAAACTTAAAATTTTCAAATTAAAAGAAATAGAATAATTTACTGAAACGTATGGTTTTAACAACTGTCGAAACAATTACGACCAGTGTTATATTATTTAACCGAATATAATAGATAAATGTAAGCTTCTAGATGCAAATTATTTTAAGAACGTGTCAGAACAAAAACAAAAATGTTTTGGAAAAAGTGTGTAATCCAGTGATGTATTGAAGAGAAAAAGTTATGATTCTTACAAAACTTTGGATGTCTCAGATTTAGTATTTCTAGCTCTGATTAAACAAAAAGTTATCTATGTCAAAATATAGTTTACCTATTTGGTGTGTTTTCAAAATCAGCGTGACATAGTTTTAATATTGCTATTTCTGAAGTTATAAAGCATTTCAAGTCTTCGAAAATAAATGAATGGTGAATTTACAAAGAAGTATTTTACTTTGCGTGTTTTAGCTTACTAGCTAATGATGTTGTGTTGATTGTTTTCAAGTTTTTTCTTTAGGACCGACATTATAAAAGCTCATGATTTTATGTGTATCCGGTTCTGTGGCTTAATGGATAAGGCGTCTGACTTCGAATCAGAAGATTGTGGGTTCGAGTCCCATCAAGGTCAATACGTCATGTTTTGTGTTGATAAAAGAGTAGTTAGTACTTACAATAATGATATCGACGCATGGTTTTTTGAGATTTAACAGCTCAAATTGTAAAACTTAAACTCTTTAAATTAAAAGAAATAGAATAAATTATTGAAATGGATGGTTTTAACAGCTCTCCAAACAATTACATTCAGTATCATATTATTTTACCGAGTATGATAGATAAATGTAAGCTTGTAGGTGCAAATTATTTTAAGAACATGTCAGAACCATAACCAAACAGTTTTGAAAATGTATGTAATCCAGTTATGTTTTGAATAGAAAAAAGTTATAACTCCTACATAACTTTGGAGGTCTTACAACTAGTTTTTCTAGCTCTGAATAAACAAAAAGTTATCTATGTCAAAATATAGTTTACCTATTTGGTGTGTTTTCAAAATCAGTGTGACATAGTTTTAATACTGCTATTTCTGAAGTTATAAAGCATTTCAAGTCTTCAAAAATAAATGAATGGTGAATTTACAAAGAAGTATTTTACTTTGCGTGTTTTAGCTTACTAGCTAATGATGTTCTGTTGATTGTTTTCAAATTTTTTTTTAGGACCAAGATTATAAAAGCTCATGATGTTATGTGTATCCGGCTATGTCGCTTAATGGATAAGGCGTCTGACTTCGAATCAGAAAATTGTGGGTTCGAGTCCCATCAGAATCAACACATCATTTTAACAACCTTTTCAATCATTTTAAAAAACTGATCGAAAGGTTGAGCAGGTATATCGTTATTGTTGCCCAACGTGCCTGGAAAAACCACTGCTCCACTGTCTACCAACCAATAACCCTGCTTTTGTTAGTTTTAGTAAAATTTTTAACACGTTTTTAAACATTCAAAACTAGTAGTTGCTCACCCTTTATATTTTCGAATGTTGTTTTTAATGAAGTCAAGCAGAAAAAGCAACTCGGGCAAAACTCTGACTAGGTGTATTCAATATAAGCTGATTGTATACTCATAATCTTTGAATAAAGAAATGAGTTCGACTGTTTTAAATTAAAAAAATCGATAAATTTAAAAAATAAATTTATTACATCGGTTTTCCATATATAAACTTGTTAATGAACTATTTGAAAGATTCAGTACTTTTTGTAAACTTTTAGTTTTAATTGCAATCAAATAAGATTACACTTTTTGGTTCGATGAGAACTTATCGATTTATAGTTAAACCACAGTGATCTTGTAACAAAACTTCATAAGTTTAAGGTTAAATTCAAACCAATAATACAATATTTTCAGCATCTGGCCTTGTGACCCAATGGAAAAGGCATTTGACTACGAATCAGAAGTTTGTGGTTTCGAGCCCCATCAAGGTCAATGTGTCATGTTTTGTGTCGATAAAAGAGTAATTAGTACTTACAATATTGATATCGTCACATGGATTTTTGAGATTTAACAGCTCAAATTGTAAAACTTAAACTCTTTAAATTAAAAGGAATAGAATAATTTATTGAAATGGATGGTTTTAACAGCCGTCGAAACAATTACATTCAGTATCATATTATTTAACTGAATATTATAGATAAATGTAAGCTTGTAGATCCAAATTATTTTAAGAACATGTCAGAACAAAAACCAAAAAGTTTTGAAAAAGTATGTAATCCAGTTATGTATTGAATAGAAAAAAGTTATAATTCCTACATAACTTTGGAGGTCCTACAGTTAGTATTTCTAGCTCTGAATAAACAAAAAGTTATTCTTGTCAAATTATTGTTGTACATATTTGGTGTGTTTTTCAGGTCAGCGAGACAAAAATTTAATAATGCTATTTCTGAAGTTATAAAGCATTTCAAGTCTTTGAAAATAAATGAATGGTGAATTTACAAAAAAGTATTTTACTTTGCGTGTTTTAGCTTACTAACTAATGATGTTGTGCTGATTGTTTTCAAGTTTTTTTTTAGGACTGAGATTATAAAAGCTCTTGATGTTATGTGTATCCGGCTCTGTGGCCTAATGGATAAGGCGTTTGACTTTGAATCAGAAGATTGTGGGTTCGAGTCCCATCAGAGTCAACAAATGATTTTAACAACCTTTTCAATCATTTTAAAAAACTGATCGAAAGGTTGAGTAGGTATATCTTTATTGTTGCCCAACGTGCCTGGAAAAACCACCGCCCCAATGTCTACCAACCAATAACCCTGCGTTTATTAATCTTAACAAAACATTTAACACTTTTTTAAACATTCAAAACTAGTAGTTGCTCACCCTTTATATTTTCGAATGTTGTTTTTAACGAAGTCAAGCAAGAAAAGCAACTCTGGCAAAACTCTGATCAGGTGGATTCAATATAAACTGACTGTATACTCATAACTTTTAAATCAGAAAATGAGTTCGGTTTTTTACATTCATGAAATCGATAAATTAAAAAAAAACAAAATATTTCATTACTTTTCCATATAGAAACTTGTTAATGAACTACTTGAAAGTTTCAGTACTTTTTGTAAACTTTTAGTTTTAATTGCAATCAAATAAGATTACACTTTCTGGTTCGATGAGAACTTATCGATTTATAGTTAAACAACGGTGATCTTGTAACAATTCTTCATAAGTTTAAGGTTAAATTCAAACAAGTAATACAGAGTTTTTAGCATCCGGCCTTGTGGCCCAATGGATAAGGCGTCTGATTATGAATCAGAAGATTGTGGTTTCAAGTCCCATCAAGGTCATGTTTTGTGTTGATAAAAGAGTAGTTAGTACTTACAATAATGATATCGACGCATGGATTTTTGAGATTTAACAGCTCAAATTGTAAAACTTAAACTCTTTAAATTAAAAGGAATAGAATAATTTATTGAAATGGATGCTTTTAACAGCTGTCGAAACAACCACACTGAGTGTTATATTATTTAACTTAATATAATAGATAAATGTTAGCTTCTAGATGCAACTCATTTTAAGAACGTGTCAGAACAAAAACAAAAATGTTTTGAAAAAAGTGTGTAATCCAGTTATGTATTGAAGAGAAAAAGTAATAATTCTTACAAAACTTTGGATGTCTTAGATTTAGTATTTCTAGCTCTGAATAAACAAAAAGTTATCCATGTCAAAATATAGTTTACCTAATTGGTGTGTTTTCAAAATCAGCGTGACATAGTTTTAATATTGCTATTTCTGAAGTTATAAAGCATTTCAAGTCTTCAAAAATAAATGAATGGTGAATTTACAAAAAAGTATTTTACTTTGCGTGTTTTAGCTTACTAACTAATGATGTTGTGCTGATTGTTTTCAAGTTTTTTTTTAGGACCGACATTATCAATGCACATGATGTTATGTGTATCCGGTTCTGTGGCCTAATGGATAATTCGTCTGACTTTGAATCAGAAGATTGTGGGTTCGAGTCCCATCAGAGTCAACAGATCATTTTAACTATCTTTTCAATCATTTTATAAAATTGATCGAAAGTTTGAGTAGGTATATCTTTACTGTTGCTCAACATGTCTGGAAAAACCACTGCTCCACTGTCTACCAACCAATAACCCTGCTTTTGTTAGTTTTAGTAAAATATTTAACACTTTTTTAAACATTCAAAACTAGTAGTTGCTCACCCTTTATATTTTCGAATGTTGTTTTTAACGAAGTCAAGCAGAAAAAGCAACTCGGGCAAAACTCTGATTAGGTGGATTCAATATAAACTGACTGTATACTCATGAATTCTAAATCAAAAAATGAGTTCGGCTGTGGTAAATTTAAGAAATCGATAAATTAAAATACAACTTATTACATTACTTTTCCATATATAAACTTTTAATGAACTACTTGAAAGTTTCAGTACTTTTTGTAAACTTTTAGTTTTAATTGCAATCAAATAAGATTACACTTTTTGGTTCGATGAGAACTTATCGATTTATAGTTAAACAACGGTGATCTTGTAACAAATCTTCATATGTTTAAGGTTAAATTCAAACAAGTAATACAGAGTTTTTAGCATCCGGCCTTGTGGCCCAATGGATAAGGCATCTGACTACGAATCAGAAGATTGTGGGTTCGAGTCCTATCAAGGTCAATATGTCATGTTTTGTGTTGATAAAAGAGTAGTTAGTACTTACAATTATGATATCGACGCATGGATTTTTGAGATTTAAGAGCTCAAACTGTAAAACTTAAACTCTTTAAATTAAAAGGACTAGAATAAAGTATTGAAATGGATGGTTTTAACAGCTGTCGAAACAATTAAATTCAGTATCATATTATTTAACTGAGTATGATAGTTAAATGTAAGCTTGTAGATCCAAATTATTTTAAGAACATGTCAGAACAAAAACCAAAAAGTTTTGAAAAAGTATGTAATCCAGTTATGTATTGAATAGCAAAAAGTTATAATTTCTACATATCTTTGGAGGTCCTACAATTAGTATTTCTAGCTCTGAATAAACAAAAAGTTATTCTTGTCAAATTATTGTTGTACATGTTTGGTGTGTTTTCAAGGTCAGCGTGACAAAGTTTTAATAATGCTATTTCTGAAGTTATAAAGCATTTCAAGTCTTTGAAAATAAATGAATGGTGAATTTACAAAAAAAGTAGTTTACTTTGCGTGTTTTAGCTTACTAACTAATGAGGTTGTGCTGATTGTTTTCAAGTTTTTTCTTTAGGACCGAGATTATAAAAGCTCATGATGTTATGTGTATCCGGCTCTGTGGCCTAATGGATAAGGCGTCTGACTTCGAATCAGAAGATTGTGGGCTCGAGTCCCATCAGAGTCAACAGATGATTTTAACAACCTTTTCAATCATTTTATAAAATTGATCGAAAGTTTGAGTAGGTGTATCTTTACTGTTGCTCAACTTGTCTGGAAAAACCACTGCTCCACTGTCTACCAACCGCTAACCCTGCTTTTGTTAGTTTTAGTAAAATATTTAACACTTTTTTAAACATTCAAAACTAGTAGTTGCTCACCCTTTATATTTTCGAATGTTGTTTTTAACAAAGTCAAGCAGAAAAAGCAACTCGAAGAAAACTCTGATTAGGTGGATTCAATATAAACCTACTGTATACTCATAACTTTTAAATCAGAAAATGAGTTCGGCTGTTTTACATTCAAGAAATCGATAAATTAAAAAAAACAAAATATTTCATTACTTTTCCATATAGAAACTTGTTAATGAACTACTTGAAAGTTTCAGTACTTTTTGTAAACTTTTAGTTTTAATTGCAATCAAATAAGATTACACTTTTTCGTTCGATGAGAACTTATCGATTTATAGTTAAACAACGGTGATCTTGTAACAATTCTTCATAAGTTTAAGGTTAAATTCAAACAAGTAATACAGAGTTTTTAGCATCCGGCCTTGTGGCCCAATGGATAAGGCGTCTGATTATGAATCAGAAGATTGTGGTTTCAAGTCCCATCAAGGTCATGTTTTGTGTTGATAAAAGAGTAGTTAGTACTTACAATAATGATATCGACGCATGGATTTTTGAGATTTAACAGCTCAAATTGTAAAACTTAAACTCTTTAAATTAAAAGGAATAGAATAATTTATTGAAATGGATGCTTTTAACAGCTGTCGAAACAACCACACTGAGTGTTATATTATTTAACTTAATATAATAGATAAATGTAATCTTCTAGATGCAAATTATTTTAAGAACATGTCAGAAAAAAACAAAAATGTTTTGAAAAAAGTGTGTAATCCAGTTATGTATTGAAGAGAAAAAGTAATAATTCTTACAAAACTTTGGATGTCTTAGATTTAGTATTTCTAGCTCTGAATAAACAAAAAGTTATCCATGTCAAAATATAGTTTACCTAATTGGTGTGTTTTCAAAATCAGCGTGACATAGTTTTAATATTGCTATTTCTGAAGTTATAAAGCATTTCAAGTCTTCAAAAATAAATGAATGGTGAATTTACAAAAAAGTATTTTACTTTGCGTGTTTTAGCTTACTAGCTAATGATGTTCTGTTGATTGTTTTCAAATTTTTTTTTAGGACCGACATTATAAAAGCTCATGATGTTATGTGTATCCGGCTCTGTGGCCTAATGGATAAGGTGTCTGACTTCGAATCAGAAGATTGTGGGTTCGAGTCCCATCAGAGTCAACAGATCATTTTAACAATCATTTTATAAAATTGATCGAAAGTTTGAGTAGGTGTATCTTTACTGTTGCTCAACATGTCTGGAAAAACCACTGCTCCACTGTCTACCAACCAATAACCCTGCTTTTGTTAGTTTTAGTAAAATATTTAACACTTTTTTAAACATTCAAAACTAGTAGTTGCTCACCCTTTATATTTTCGAATGTTGTTTTTAACGAAGTCAAGCAGAAAATGCAACTCGGGCAAAACTCTGACTTGGTGTATTCAATATAAACTGATTGTATACTCATAATCTTTAAATAAAGAAATGAGAACGACTGTTTTAAATTAAAAAAATCGATAAATTTAAAAAATAAATTTATTACATCAGTTTTCCATATATAAACTTGTTAATGAACTTCTTGAAAGTTTCAGTACTTTTTGTAAACTTTTAGTTTTAATTGCAATCAAATAAGATTACACTTTTTGGTTCGATGAGAACTTATCGATTTATAGTTAAACCACAGTGATCTTGTAACAAAACTTCATAAGTTTAAGGTTAAATTCAAACCAATAATACAATATTTTCAGCATCTGGCCTTGTGACCCAATGGAAAAGGCATTTAACTACGAATCAGAAATTTGTGGGTTCGAGCCCCATCAAGGTCAATATGTCATGTTTTGTGTCGATAAAAGAGTAATTAGTACTTACAATATTGATATCGTCACATGGATTTTTGAGATTTAACAGCTCAAATTGTAAAACTTAAACTCTTTAAATTAAAAGGAATAGAATAATTTATTGAAATGGATGGTTTTAACAGCCGTCGAAACAATTACATTCAGTATCATATTATTTAACTGAATATTACAGATAAATGTAAGCTTGTAGATCCAAATTATGTTAAGAACATGTCAGAACAAAAACCAAAAAGTTTTGAAAAAGTATGTAATCCAGTTATGTATTGAATAGAAAAAAGTTATAATTCCTACATAACTTTGGAGGTCCTACAGTTAGTATTTCTAGCTCTGAATAAACAAAAAGTTATTCTTGTCAAATTATTGTTGTACATATTTGGTGTGTTTTTCAGGTCAGCGAGACAAAGTTTTAATAATGCTATTTCTGAAGTTATAAAGCATTTCAAGTCTTTGAAAATAAATGAATGGTGAATTTACAAAAAAGTATTTTACTTTGCGTGTTTTAGCTTACTAACTAATGATGTTGTGCTGATTGTTTTCAAGTTTTTTTTTAGGACTGAGATTATAAAAGCTCTTGATGTTATGTGTATCCGGGTTCTGTGGCCTAATGGATAAGGCGTTTGACTTTGAATCAGAAGATTGTGGGTTCGAGTCCCATCAGAGTCAACAAATGATTTTAACAACCTTTTCAATCATTTTAAAAAACTGATCGAAAGGTTGAGTAGGTATATTTTTATTGTTGCGCAACATGTCTGGAAAAACCACTGCTCCACTGTCTACCAACCGCTAACCCTGCTTTTGTTAGTTTTAGTAAAATATTTAACACTTTTTTAAACATTCAAAACTAGTAGTTGCTCACCCTTTATATTTTCGAATGTTGTTTTTAACGAAGTCAAGCAGAAAAAGCAACTCGGGCAAAACTCTGATCAAGTGGATTCAATATAAACTGACTGTATACTCATTATTTTTAAATCAAAAAATGAGTTCGGCTGTTTTAAATTAAAAAAATCGATAAATTTTGAAAATAAATTTATTACATCAGTTTTCCATATATAAACTTGTTGATGAACTACTTGAAAGTTTCAGTACTTTTTGTAAACTTTTAGTTTTAATTGCAATCAAATAAGATTACACTTTTTCGTTCGATGAGAACTTATCGATTTATAGTTAAACAAGGGTGATCTTGTAACAATTCTTTATAAGTTTAAGGTTAAATTCAAACAAGTAATACAGAGTTTTTAGCATCCGGCCTTGTGGCCCAATGGATAAGGCGTCTGACTACGAATCAGAAGATTGTGGGTTAGAGTCCCATCAAGGTCAATATGTCATGTTTTGTGTTGATAAAAGAATAATTAGTACTTACAATAATGATATCGATGCATGGATTTTTGAGATTTAACAGCTCAAATTGTAAAACTTAAACTCTTTAAATTAAAAGGAATAGAATAAATTATTGAAATGTATGGTTTTAACAGCTGTCGAAACAATTACATTCAGTATCATATTATTTAACTGAGTATGATAGATAAAGGTAAGCTTGTAGATGCAAATTATTTTAAGAACATGTCAGAACCAAAACCAAACAGTTTTGAAAATTTATGTAATCCAGTTATGTTTTGAATAGAAAAAAGTTATAATTCCTGCATAACTTTGGAGGTCCTACAATTAGTATTTCTGGCTCTGAATAAACAAAAAATTATCCATGCCAAAATATAGTTTACCTAATTGGTGTGTTTTCAAAATCAGCGTGACATAGTTTTAATATTGCTATTTCTGAAGTTATAAAGCATTTCAAGTCTTCGAAAATAAATGAATGGTGAATTTACAAAAAAGTATTTTCCTTTGCGTGTTTTAGCTTACTAACTAATGATGTTGTGTTGATTGTTTTCAAATTTTTTTTTAGGACCGAGATTATAAAAGCTCATGATGTTATGTGTATCCGGCTCTGTGGCCTAATGGATAAGGCGTCTGACTTCGAATCAGAAGATTGTGGGTTCGAGTCCCATCAGAGTCAACAGATCATTTTAACAACCTTTTCTATCATTTTATAAAATTGATCGAAAGTTTGAGTAGGTATATCTTCACTGTTGCTCAACATGTCTGGAAAAATCACTGCTCCACTGTCTACCAACCAATAACCCTGCTTTTGTTAGTTTTAGTAAAATATTTAACACTTTTTTAAACATTCAAAACTAGTAGTTGCTCACCCTTTATATTTTCGAATGTTGTTTTTAACGAAGTCAAGCAGAAAAAGCAACTCGGGCAAAACTCTGATTAGGTGGATTCAATATAAACTGACTGTATACTCATAATTTTTAAATCAAAAAATTAGTTTGGCTGTTTTACATTCGAGAAATCGATAAAGTAAAAAAAACAAGTTATTACATTACTTTTCCATATATATACTTGTTAATGAACTACTTGAAAGTTTCAGTACTTTTTGTAAACTTTTAGTTTTAATTGCAATCAAATAAGACTACACTTTCTGGTTCGATGAGAATTTATCGCTTTATAGTTAAACCACAGTGATCTTGTAACAAAACTTCATAAGTTTAAGGTTAAATTCAAACCAATAATACAATATTTTCAGCATCTGGCCTTGTGACCCAATAGAAAAGGCATTTGACTACGAATCAGAAATTTGTGGTCTCGAGCCCCATCAAGGTCAATATGTCATGTTTTGTGTCGATAAAAGAGTAATTAGTACTTACAATAATGATATCGTCACATGGATTTTTGAGATTTAACAGCTCAAATTGTAAAACTTAAACTCTTTAAATTAAAAGAAATAGAATAATTTACTGAAATGGATGGTTTTAACAACTGTCGAAACAATTACAACCAGTGTTATATTATTTAACCGAATATAATAGATAAATGTAAGCTTCTAGATGCAAAATATCTTAAGAACGTGTCAGAACAAAAACAAAAACGTTTTGAAAAAAGTGTGTAATCCAGTTATGTATTGAAGAGAAAAAGTAATAATTCCTACAAAACTTTGGATGTCTTAGATTTAGTATTTCTAGCTCTGAATAAACAAAAAGTTATCCATGTCAAAATATAGTTTACCTAATTGGTGTGTTTTCAAAATCAGCGTCACATAGTTTTAATATTGCTATTTCTGAAGTTATGAAGCATTTCAAGTCTTCGAAAATAAATGAATGGTGAATTTACAAAAAAGTATTTTACTTTGCGTGTTTTAGCTTACTAACTAATGATGTTCTGTTGATTGTTTTCAAATTTTTTTTTAGGACCGACATTATAAAAGCTCATGATGTTATGTGTATCCGGCTCTGTGGCCTAATGGATAAGGTGTCTGACTTCGAATCAGAAGATTGTGGGTTCGAGTCCCATCAGAGTCAACAGATCATTTTAACAATCATTTTATAAAATTGATCGAAAGTTTGAGTAGGTGTATCTTTACTGTTGCTCAACATGTCTGGAAAAACCACTGCTCCACTGTCTACCAACCAATAACCCTGCTTTTGTTAGTTTTAGTAAAATATTTAACACTTTTTTAAACATTCAAAACTAGTAGTTGCTCACCCTTTATATTTTCGAATGTTGTTTTTAACGAAGTCAAGCAGAAAATGCAACTCGGGCAAAACTCTGACTTGGTGTATTCAATATAAACTGATTGTATACTCATAATCTTTAAATAAAGAAATGAGAACGACTGTTTTAAATTAAAAAAATCGATAAATTTAAAAAATAAATTTATTACATCAGTTTTCCATATATAAACTTGTTAATGAACTTCTTGAAAGTTTCAGTACTTTTTGTAAACTTTTAGTTTTAATTGCAATCAAATAAGATTACACTTTTTGGTTCGATGAGAACTTATCGATTTATAGTTAAACCACAGTGATCTTGTAACAAAACTTCATAAGTTTAAGGTTAAATTCAAACCAATAATACAATATTTTCAGCATCTGGCCTTGTGACCCAATGGAAAAGGCATTTGACTACGAATCAGAAATTTGTGGGTTCGAGCCCCATCAAGGTCAATATGTCATGTTTTGTGTCGATAAAAGAGTAATTAGTACTTACAATATTGATATCGTCACATGGATTTTTGAGATTTAACAGCTCAAATTGTAAAACTTAAACTCTTTAAATTAAAAGGAATAGAATAATTTATTGAAATGGATGGTTTTAACAGCCGTCGAAACAATTACATTCAGTATCATATTATTTAACTGAATATTATAGATAAATGTAAGCTTGTAGATCCAAATTATGTTAAGAACATGTCAGAACAAAAACCAAAAAGTTTTGAAAAAGTATGTAATCCAGTTATGTATTGAATAGAAAAAAGTTATAATTCCTACATAACTTTGGAGGTCCTACAGTTAGTATTTCTAGCTCTGAATAAACAAAAAGTTATTCTTGTCAAATTATTGTTGTACATATTTGGTGTGTTTTTCAGGTCAGCGAGACAAAGTTTTAATAATGCTATTTCTGAAGTTATAAAGCATTTCAAGTCTTTGAAAATAAATGAATGGTGAATTTACAAAAAAGTATTTTACTTTGCGTGTTTTAGCTTACTAACTAATGATGTTGTGCTGATTGTTTTCAAGTTTTTTTTTAGGACTGAGATTATAAAAGCTCTTGATGTTATGTGTATCCGGGTTCTGTGGCCTAATGGATAAGGCGTTTGACTTTGAATCAGAAGATTGTGGGTTCGAGTCCCATCAGAGTCAACAAATGATTTTAACAACCTTTTCAATCATTTTAAAAAACTGATCGAAAGGTTGAGTAGGTATATTTTTATTGTTGCGCAACATGTCTGGAAAAACCACTGCTCCACTGTCTACCAACCGCTAACCCTGCTTTTGTTAGTTTTAGTAAAATATTTAACACTTTTTTAAACATTCAAAACTAGTAGTTGCTCACCCTTTATATTTTCGAATGTTGTTTTTAACGAAGTCAAGCAGAAAAAGCAACTCGGGCAAAACTCTGATCAAGTGGATTCAATATAAACTGACTGTATACTCATTATTTTTAAATCAAAAAATGAGTTCGGCTGTTTTAAATTAAAAAAATCGATAAATTTTGAAAATAAATTTATTACATCAGTTTTCCATATATAAACTTGTTGATGAACTACTTGAAAGTTTCAGTACTTTTTGTAAACTTTTAGTTTTAATTGCAATCAAATAAGATTACACTTTTTCGTTCGATGAGAACTTATCGATTTATAGTTAAACAAGGGTGATCTTGTAACAATTCTTTATAAGTTTAAGGTTAAATTCAAACAAGTAATACAGAGTTTTTAGCATCCGGCCTTGTGGCCCAATGGATAAGGCGTCTGACTACGAATCAGAAGATTGTGGGTTAGAGTCCCATCAAGGTCAATATGTCATGTTTTGTGTTGATAAAAGAATAATTAGTACTTACAATAATGATATCGATGCATGGATTTTTGAGATTTAACAGCTCAAATTGTAAAACTTAAACTCTTTAAATTAAAAGGAATAGAATAAATTATTGAAATGTATGGTTTTAACAGCTGTCGAAACAATTACATTCAGTATCATATTATTTAACTGAGTATGATAGATAAAGGTAAGCTTGTAGATGCAAATTATTTTAAGAACATGTCAGAACCAAAACCAAACAGTTTTGAAAATTTATGTAATCCAGTTATGTTTTGAATAGAAAAAAGTTATAATTCCTGCATAACTTTGGAGGTCCTACAATTAGTATTTCTGGCTCTGAATAAACAAAAAATTATCCATGCCAAAATATAGTTTACCTAATTGGTGTGTTTTCAAAATCAGCGTGACATAGTTTTAATATTGCTATTTCTGAAGTTATAAAGCATTTCAAGTCTTCGAAAATAAATGAATGGTGAATTTACAAAAAAGTATTTTCCTTTGCGTGTTTTAGCTTACTAACTAATGATGTTGTGTTGATTGTTTTCAAATTTTTTTTTAGGACCGAGATTATAAAAGCTCATGATGTTATGTGTATCCGGCTCTGTGGCCTAATGGATAAGGCGTCTGACTTCGAATCAGAAGATTGTGGGTTCGAGTCCCATCAGAGTCAACAGATCATTTTAACAACCTTTTCTATCATTTTATAAAATTGATCGAAAGTTTGAGTAGGTATATCTTCACTGTTGCTCAACATGTCTGGAAAAATCACTGCTCCACTGTCTACCAACCAATAACCCTGCTTTTGTTAGTTTTAGTAAAATATTTAACACTTTTTTAAACATTCAAAACTAGTAGTTGCTCACCCTTTATATTTTCGAATGTTGTTTTTAACGAAGTCAAGCAGAAAAAGCAACTCGGGCAAAACTCTGATTAGGTGGATTCAATATAAACTGACTGTATACTCATAATTTTTAAATCAAAAAATTAGTTTGGCTGTTTTACATTCGAGAAATCGATAAAGTAAAAAAAACAAGTTATTACATTACTTTTCCATATATATACTTGTTAATGAACTACTTGAAAGTTTCAGTACTTTTTGTAAACTTTTAGTTTTAATTGCAATCAAATAAGACTACACTTTCTGGTTCGATGAGAATTTATCGCTTTATAGTTAAACCACAGTGATCTTGTAACAAAACTTCATAAGTTTAAGGTTAAATTCAAACCAATAATACAATATTTTCAGCATCTGGCCTTGTGACCCAATGGAAAAGGCATTTGACTACGAATCAGAAATTTGTGGTCTCGAGCCCCATCAAGGTCAATATGTCATGTTTTGTGTCGATAAAAGAGTAATTAGTACTTACAATAATGATATCGTCACATGAATTTTTGAGATTTAACAGCTCAAATTGTAAAACTTAAACTCTTTAAATTAAAAGAAATAGAATAATTTACTGAAATGGATGGTTTTAACAACTGTCGAAACAATTACAACCAGTGTTATATTATTTAACCGAATATAATAGATAAATGTAAGCTTCTAGATGCAAAATATCTTAAGAACGTGTCAGAACAAAAACAAAAACGTTTTGAAAAAAGTGTGTAATCCAGTTATGTATTGAAGAGAAAAAGTAATAATTCCTACAAAACTTTGGATGTCTTAGATTTAGTATTTCTAGCTCTGAATAAACAAAAAGTTATCCATGTCAAAATATAGTTTACCTAATTGGTGTGTTTTCAAAATCAGCGTCACATAGTTTTAATATTGCTATTTCTGAAGTTATGAAGCATTTCAAGTCTTCGAAAATAAATGAATGGTGAATTTACAAAAAAGTATTTTACTTTGCGTGTTTTAGCTTACTAACTAATGATGTTGTGCTGATTGTTTTCAAGTTTTTTTTTAGGACCGACATTATAAAAGCTCATGATTGTATGTGTATCCGGTTCTGTGGCCTAATGGATAAGGCGTCTGACTTCGAATCAGAAGATTGTGGGTTCGAGTCCCATCAAGGTCAATATGTCATGTTTTGTGTTGATAAAAGAGTACTTAGTACTTACAATAATGATATCGACGCATAGATTTTTTAGATTTAACAGCTCAAATTGTAAAACTTAAAAATTTCAAATTAAAAGAAATAGAATAATTTACTGAAACGTATGGTTTTAACAACTGTCGAAACAATTACGACCAGTGTTATATTATTTAACCGAATATAATAGATAAATGTAAGCTTCTAGATGCAAATTATTTTAAGAACGTGTCAGAACAAAAACAAAAATGTTTTGGAAAAAGTGTGTAACCCAGTGATGTATTGAAGAGAAAAAGTTATGATTCCTACAAAACTTTGGATGTCTCAGATTTAGTATTTCTAGCTCTGATTAAACAAAAAGTTATCTATGTCAAAATACAGTTTACCTATTTGGTGTGTTTTCAAAATCAGCGTGACATAGTTTTAATATTGCTATTTCTGAAGTTATAAAGCATTTCAAGTCTTCGAAAATAAATGAATGGTGAATTTACAAAGAAGTATTTTACTTTGCGTGTTTTAGCTTACTAGCTAATGATGTTGTGTTGATTGTTTTCAAGTTTTTTCTTTAGGACCGACATTATAAAAGCTCATGATTTTATGTGTATCCGGTTCTGTCGCTTAATGGATAAGGCGTCTGACTTCGAATCAGAAAATTGTGGGTTCGAGTCCCATCAAGGTCAATACGTCATGTTTTGTGTTGATAAAAGAGTAGTTAGTACTTACAATAATGATATCGACGCATGGTTTTTTGAGATTTAACAGCTCAAATTGTAAAACTTAAACTCTTTAAATTAAAAGAAATAGAATAAATTATTGAAATGGATGGTTTTAACAGCTGTCCAAACAATTACATTCAGTATCATATTATTTAACCGAGTATGATAGATAAATGTAAGCTTGTAGGTGCAAATTATTTTAAGAACATGTCAGAACCATAACCAAACAGTTTTGAAAATGTATGTAATCCAGTTATGTTTTGAATAGAAAAAAGTTATAACTCCTACATAACTTTGGAGGTCTTACAACTAGTTTTTCTAGCTCTGAATAAACAAAAAGTTATCTATGTCAAAATATAGTTTACCTATTTGGTGTGTTTTCAAAATCAGTGTGACATAGTTTTAATACTGCTATTTCTGAAGTTATAAAGCATTTCAAATTTTCGAAAATAAATGAATGGTGAATCTACAAAAAAGTATTTTACTTTGCGTGTTTTAGCTTACTAGCTAATGATGTTCTGTTGATTGTTTTCAAATTTTTTTTTAGGACCAAGATTATAAAAGCTCATGATGTTATGTGTATCCGGCTCTGTCGCTTAATGGATAAGGCGTCTGACTTCGAATCAGAAAATTGTGGGTTCGAGTCCCATCAGAATCAACACATCATTTTAACAACCTTTTCAATCATTTTAAAAAACTAATCGAAAGGTTGAGCAGGTATATCGTTATTGTTGCCCAACGTGCCTGGAAAAACCACCGCTCCACTGTCTACCAACCAATAACCCTGCTTTTGTTAGTTTTAGTAAAATTTTTAACACGTTTTTAAACATTCAAAACTAGTAGTTGCTCACCCTTTATATTTTCGAATGTTGTTTTTAACGAAGTCAAGCAGAAAAAGCAACTCGGGCAAAACTCTGACTAGGTGTATTCAATATAAGCTGATTGTATACTCATAATCTTTGAATAAAGAAATGAGTTCGACTGTTTTAAATTAAAAAAATCGATAAATTTAAAAAATAAATTTATTACATCGGTTTTCCATATATAAACTTGTTAATGAACTATTTGAAAGATTCAGTACTTTTTGTAAACTTTTAGTTTTAATTGCAATCAAATAAGATTACACTTTTTGGTTCGATGAGAACTTATCGATTTATAGTTAAACCACAGTGATCTTGTAACAAAACTTCATAAGTTTAAGGTTAAATTCAAACCAATAATACAATATTTTCAGCATCTGGCCTTGTGACCCAATGGAAAAGGCATTTGACTACGAATCAGAAGTTTGTGGTTTCGAGCCCCATCAAGGTCAATATGTCATGTTTTGTGTCGATAAAAGAGTAATTAGTACTTACAATATTGATATCGTCACATGGATTTTTGAGATTTAACAGCTCAAATTGTAAAACTTAAACTCTTTAAATTAAAAGGACTAGAATAAAGTATTGAAATGGATGGTTTTAACAGCTGTCGAAACAATTAAATTCAGTATCATATTATTTAACTGAGTATGATAGTTAAATGTAAGCTTGTAGATGCAAATTATTTTAAGAACATGTCAGAACAAAAACCAAAAAGTTTTGAAAAAGTATGTAATCCAGTTATGTATTGAATAGAAAAAAGTTATAATTTCTACATAACTTTGGAGGTCTTACAATTAGTATTTCTAGCTCTGAATAAACAAAAAGTTATTCTTGTCAAATTATTGTTGTACATGTTTGGTGTGTTTTCAAGGTCAGCGTGACAAAGTTTTAATAATGCTATTTCTGAAGTTATAAAGCATTTCAAGTCTTTGAAAATAAATGAATGGTGAATTTACAAAAAAAGTAGTTTACTTTGCGTGTTTTAGCTTACTAACTAATGAGGTTGTGCTGATTGTTTTCAAGTTTTTTCTTTAGGACCGAGATTATAAAAGCTCATAATGTTATGTGTATCCGGCTCTGTGGCCTAATGGATAAGGCGTCTGACTTCGAATCAGAAGATTGTGGGCTCGAGTCCCATCAGAGTCAACAGATGATTTTAACAACCTTTTCAATCATTTTATAAAATTGATCGAAAGTTTGAGTAGGTGTATCTTTACTGTTGCTCAACTTGTCTGGAAAAACCACTGCTCCACTGTCTACCAACCGCTAATTCTGCTTTTGTTAGTTTTAGTAAAATATTTAACACTTTTTTAAACATTCAAAACTAGTAGTTGCTCACCCTTTATATTTTCGAATGTTGTTTTTAACAAAGTCAAGCAGAAAAAGCAACTCGAAGAAAACTCTGATTAGGTGGATTCAATATAAACTGACTGTATACTCATAACTTTTAAATCAGAAAATGAGTTCGGCTGTTTTACATTCAAGAAATCGATAAATTAAAAAAAACAAAATATTTCATTACTTTTCCATATAGAAACTTGTTAATGAACTACTTGAAAGTTTCAGTACTTTTTGTAAACTTTTAGTTTTAATTGCAATCAAATAAGATTACACTTTCTGGTTCGATGAGAACTTATCGATTTATAGTTAAACAACGGTGATCTTGTAACAATTCTTCATAAGTTTAAGGTTAAATTCAAACAAGTAATACAGAGTTTTTAGCATCCGGCCTTGTGGCCCAATGGATAAGGCGTCTGATTATGAATCAGAAGATTGTGGTTTCAAGTCCCATCAAGGTCATGTTTTGTGTTGATAAAAGAGTAGTTAGTACTTACAATAATGATATCGACGCATGGATTTTTGAGATTTAACAGCTCAAATTGTAAAACTTAAACTCTTTAAATTAAAAGGAATAGAATAATTTATTGAAATGTATGGTTTTAACAGCTGTCGAAACAACCACACTGAGTGTTATATTATTTAACTTAATATAATAGATAAATGTTAGCTTCTAGATGCAAAATATCTTAAGAACGTGTCAGAACAAAAACAAAAATGTTTTGAAAAAAGTGTGTAATCCAGTTATGTATTGAAGAGAAAAAGTAATAATTCTTACAAAACTTTGGATGTCTTAGATTTAGTATTTCTAGCTCTGAATAAACAAAAAGTTATCCATGTCAAAATATAGTTTACCTAATTGGTGTGTTTTCAAAATCAGCGTGACATAGTTTTAATATTGCTATTTCTGAAGTTATAAAGCATTTCAAGTCTTCAAAAATAAATGAATGGTGAATTTACAAAAAAGTATTTTACTTTGCGTGTTTTAGCTTACTAGCTAATGATGTTCTGTTGATTGTTTTCAAATTTTTTTTTAGGACCAAGATTATAAAAGCTCATGATGTTATGTGTATCCGGCTCTGTGGCCTAATGGATAAGGCGTCTGACTTCGAATCAGAAGATTGTGGGTTCGAGTCCCATCAGAGTCAACAGATCATTTTAACAACCTTTTCAATCATTTTATAAAATTGATCGAAAGTTTGAGTAGGTGTATCTTTACTGTTGCTCAACATGTCTGGAAAAACCACTGCTCCACTGTCTACCAACCAATAACCCTGCTTTTGTTAGTTTTAGTAAAATATTTAACACTTTTTTAAACATTCAAAACTAGTAGTTGCTCACCCTTTATATTTTCGAATGTTGTTTTTAACGAAGTCAAGCAGAAAATGCAACTCGGGCAAAACTCTGACTTGGTGTATTCAATATAAACTGATTGTATACTCATAATCTTTAAATAAAGAAATGAGTTCGACTGTTTTAAATTAAAAAAATCGATAAATTTAAAAAATAAATTTATTACATCAGTTTTCCATATATAAACTTGTTAATGAACTTCTTGAAAGTTTCAGTACTTTTTGTAAACTTTAAGTTTTAATTGCAATCAAATAAGATTACACTTTTTGGTTCGATGAGAACTTATCGATTTATAGTTAAACCACAGTGATCTTGTAACAAAACTTCATAAGTTTAAGGTTAAATTCAAACCAATAATACAATATTTTCAGCATCTGGCCTTGTGACCCAATGGAAAAGGCATTTGACTACGAATCAGAAATTTGTGGGTTCGAGCCCCATCAAGGTCAATATGTCATGTTTTGTGTCGATAAAAGAGTAATTAGTACTTACAATATTGATATCGTCACATGGATTTTTGAGATTTAACAGCTCAAATTGTAAAACTTAAACTCTTTAAATTAAAAGGAATAGAATAATTTATTGAAATGGATGGTTTTAACAGCCGTCGAAACAATTACATTCAGTATCATATTATTTAACTGAATATTATAGATAAATGTAAGCTTGTAGATCCAAATTATGTTAAGAACATGTCAGAACAAAAACCAAAAAGTTTTGAAAAAGTATGTAATCCAGTTATGTATTGAATAGAAAAAAGTTATAATTCCTACATAACTTTGGAGGTCCTACAGTTAGTATTTCTAGCTCTGAATAAACAAAAAGTTATTCTTGTCAAATTATTGTTGTACATATTTGGTGTGTTTTTCAGGTCAGCGAGACAAAGTTTTAATAATGCTATTTCTGAAGTTATAAAGCATTTCAAGTCTTTGAAAATAAATGAATGGTGAATTTACAAAAAAGTATTTTACTTTGCGTGTTTTAGCTTACTAACTAATGATGTTGTGCTGATTGTTTTCAAGTTTTTTTTTAGGACTGAGATTATAAAAGCTCTTGATGTTATGTGTATCCGGCTCTGTAGCCTAATGGATAAGGCGTTTGACTTTGAATCAGAAGATTGTGGGTTCGAGTCCCATCAGAGTCAACAAATGATTTTAACAACCTTTTCAATCATTTTATAAAATTGATCGAAAGTTTGAGTAGGTGTATCTTTACTGTTGCTCAACATGTCTGGAAAAACCACTGCTCCACTGTCTACCAACCAATAACCCTGCTTTTGTTAGTTTTAGTAAAATATTTAACACTTTTATAAACATTCAAAACTAGTAGTTGCTCACCCTTTATATTTTCGAATGTTGTTTTTAACGAAGTCAAGCAGAAAAAGCAACTCGGGCAAAACTCTGATCAAGTGGATTCAATATAAACTGACTGTATACTCATTATTTTTAAATCAAAAAATGAGTTCGGCTGTTTTAAATTAAAAAAATCGATAAATTTTGAAAATAAATTTATTACATCAGTTTTCCATATATAAACTTGTTGATGAACTACTTGAAAGTTTCAGTACTTTTTGTAAACTTTTAGTTTTAATTGCAATCAAATAAGATTACACTTTTTCGTTCGATGAGAACTTATCGATTTATAGTTAAACAAGGGTGATCTTGTAACAATTCTTTATAAGTTTAAGGTTAAATTCAAACAAGTAATACAGAGTTTTTAGCATCCGGCCTTGTGGCCCAATGGATAAGGCGTCTGACTATGAATCGGAAGATTGTGGGTTAGAGTCCCATCAAGGTCAATATGTCATGTTTTGTGTTGATAAAAGAATAATTAGTACTTACAATAATGATATCGACGCATGGATTTTTGAGATTTAACAGCTCAAATTGTAAAACTTAAACTCTTTAAATTAAAAGGAATAGAATAAATTATTGAAATGTATGGTTTTAACAGCTGTCGAAACAATTACATTCAGTATCATATTATTTAACTGAGTATGATAGATAAAGGTAAGCTTGTAGATGCAAATTATTTTAAGAACATGTCAGAACCAAAACCAAACAGTTTTGAAAATTTATGTAATCCAGTTATGTTTTGAATAGAAAAAAGTTATAATTCCTACATAACTTTGGAGGTCCTACAATTAGTATTTCTGGCTCTGAATAAACAAAAAATTATCCATGCCAAAATATAGTTTACCTAATTGGTGTGTTTTCAAAATCAGCGTGACATAGTTTTAATATTGCTATTTCTGAAGTTATAAAGCATTTCAAGTCTTCGAAAATAAATGAATGGTGAATTTACAAAAAAGTATTTTCCTTTGCGTGTTTTAGCTTACTAACTAATGATGTTGTGTTGATTGTTTTCAAATTTTTTTTTAGGACCGAGATTATAAAAGCTCATGATGTTATGTGTATCCGGCTCTGTGGCCTAATGGATAATTCGTCTGACTTTGAATCAGAAGATTGTGGGTTCGAGTCACATCAGAGTCAACAGATCATTTTAACAACCTTTTCTATCATTTTATAAAATTGATCGAAAGTTTGAGTAGGTATATCTTCACTGTTGCTCAACATGTCTGGAAAAATCACTGCTCCACTGTCTACCAACCAATAACCCTGCTTTTGTTAGTTTTAGTAAAATATTTAACACTTTTTTAAACATTCAAAACTAGTAGTTGCTCACCCTTTATATTTTCGAATGTTGTTTTTAACGAAATCAAGCAGAAAATGCAACTCGGGCAAAACTCTGACTTGGTGTATTCAATATAAACTGATTGTATACTCATAATCTTTAAATAAAGAAATGAGTTCGACTGTTTTAAATTAAAAAAATCGATAAATTTAAAAAATAAATTTATTACATCAGTTTTCCATATATAAACTTGTTAATGAACTTCTTGAAAGTTTCAGTACTTTTTGTAAACTTTTAGTTTTAATTGCAATCAAATAAGATTACACTTTTTGGTTCGATGAGAACTTATCGATTTATAGTTAAACCACAGTGATCTTGTAACAAAACTTCATACGTTTAAGGTTAAATTCAAACCAATAATACAATATTTTCAGCATCTGGCCTTGTGACCCAATGGAAAAGGCATTTGACTACGAATCAGAAATTTGTGGGTTCGAGCCCCATCAAGGTCAATATGTCATGTTTTGTGTCGATAAAAGAGTAATTAGTACTTACAATATTGATATCGTCACATGGAGTTTTGAGATTTAACAGCTCAAATTGTAAAACTTAAACTCTTTAAATTAAAAGGAATAGAATAATTTATTGAAATGGATGGTTTTAACAGCCGTCGAAACAATTACATTCAGTATCATATTATTTAACTGAATATTATAGATAAATGTAAGCTTGTAGATCCAAATTATGTTAAGAACATGTCAGAACAAAAACCAAAAAGTTTTGAAAAAGTATGTAATCCAGTTATGTATTGAATAGAAAAAAGTTATAATTCCTACATAACTTTGGAGGTCCTACAGTTAGTATTTCTAGCTCTGAATAAACAAAAAGTTATTCTTGTCAAATTATTGTTGTACATATTTGGTGTGTTTTTCAGGTCAGCGAGACAAAGTTTTAATAATGCTATTTCTGAAGTTATAAAGCATTTCAAGTCTTTGAAAATAAATGAATGGTGAATTTACAAAAAAGTATTTTACTTTGCGTGTTTTAGCTTACTAACTAATGATGTTGTGCTGATTGTTTTCAAGTTTTTTTTTAGGACTGAGATTATAAAAGCTCTTGATGTTATGTGTATCCGGCTCTGTGGCCTAATGGATAAGGCGTTTGACTTTGAATCAGAAGATTGTGGGTTCGAGTCCCATCAGAGTCAACAAATGATTTTAACAACCTTTTCAATCATTTTATAAAATTGATCGAAAGTTTGAGTAGGTGTATCTTTACTGTTGCTCAACATGTCTGGAAAAACCACTGCTCCACTGTCTACCAACCGCTAACCCTGCTTTTGTTAGTTTTAGTAAAATATTTAACACTTTTTTAAACATTCAAAACTAGTAGTTGCTCACCCTTTATATTTTCGAATGTTGTTTTTAACGAAGTCAAGCAGAAAAAGCAACTCGGGCAAAACTCTGATCAAGTGGATTCAATATAAACTGACTGTATACTCATTATTTTTAAATCAAAAAATGAGTTCGGCTGTTTTAAATTAAAAAAATCGATAAATTTTGAAAATAAATTTATTACATCAGTTTTCCATATATAAACTTGTTGATGAACTACTTGAAAGTTTCAGTACTTTTTGTAAACTTTTAGTTTTAATTGCAATCAAATAAGATTACACTTTTTCGTTCGATGAGAACTTATCGATTTATAGTTAAACAAGGGTGATCTTGTAACAATTCTTTATAAGTTTAAGGTTAAATTCAAACAAGTAATACAGAGTTTTTAGCATCCGGCCTTGTGGCCCAATGGATAAGGCGTCTGACTACGAATCAGAAGATTGTGGGTTAGAGTCCCATCAAGGTCAATATGTCATGTTTTGTGTTGATAAAAGAATAATTAGTACTTACAATAATGATATCGACGCATGGATTTTTGAGATTTAACAGCTCAAATTGTAAAACTTAAACTCTTTAAATTAAAAGGAATAGAATAAATTATTGAAATGTATGGTTTTAACAGCTGTCGAAACAATTACATTCAGTATCATATTATTTAACTGAGTATGATAGATAAAGGTAAGCTTGTAGATGCAAATTATTTTAAGAACATGTCAGAACCAAAACCAAACAGTTTTGAAAATTTATGTAATCCAGTTATGTTTTGAATAGAAAAAAGTTATAATTCCTGCATAACTTTGGAGGTCCTACAATTAGTATTTCTGGCTCTGAATAAACAAAAAATTATCCATGCCAAAATATAGTTTACCTAATTGGTGTGTTTTCAAAATCAGCGTGACATAGTTTTAATATTGCTATTTCTGAAGTTATAAAGCATTTCAAGTCTTCGAAAATAAATGAATGGTGAATTTACAAAAAAGTATTTTCCTTTGCGTGTTTTAGCTTACTAACTAATGATGTTGTGTTGATTGTTTTCAAATTTTTTTTTAGGACCGAGATTATAAAAGCTCATGATGTTATGTGTATCCGGCTCTGTGGCCTAATGGATAAGGCGTCTGACTTCGAATCAGAAGATTGTGGGTTCGAGTCCCATCAGAGTCAACAGATCATTTTAACAACCTTTTCTATCATTTTATAAAATTGATCGAAAGTTTGAGTAGGTATATCTTCACTGTTGCTCAACATGTCTGGAAAAATCACTGCTCCACTGTCTACCAACCAATAACCCTGCTTTTGTTAGTTTTAGTAAAATATTTAACACTTTTTTAAACATTCAAAACTAGTAGTTGCTCACCCTTTATATTTTCGAATGTTGTTTTTAACGAAGTCAAGCAGAAAAAGCAACTCGGGCAAAACTCTGATTAGGTGGATTCAATATAAACTGACTGTATACTCATAATTTTTAAATCAAAAAATTAGTTTGGCTGTTTTACATTCGAGAAATCGATAAAGTAAAAAAAACAAGTTATTACATTACTTTTCCATATATATACTTGTTAATGAACTACTTGAAAGTTTCAGTACTTTTTGTAAACTTTTAGTTTTAATTGCAATCAAATAAGACTACACTTTCTGGTTCGATGAGAATTTATCGCTTTATAGTTAAACCACAGTGATCTTGTAACAAAACTTCATAAGTTTAAGGTTAAATTCAAACCAATAATACAATATTTTCAGCATCTGGCCTTGTGACCCAATGGAAAAGGCATTTGACTACGAATCAGAAATTTGTGGTCTCGAGCCCCATCAAGGTCAATATGTCATGTTTTGTGTCGATAAAAGAGTAATTAGTACTTACAATAATGATATCGTCACATGAATTTTTGAGATTTAACAGCTCAAATTGTAAAACTTAAACTCTTTAAATTAAAAGAAATAGAATAATTTACTGAAATGGATGGTTTTAACAACTGTCGAAACAATTACAACCAGTGTTATATTATTTAACCGAATATAATAGATAAATGTAAGCTTCTAGATGCAAAATATCTTAAGAACGTGTCAGAACAAAAACAAAAACGTTTTGAAAAAAGTGTGTAATCCAGTTATGTATTGAAGAGAAAAAGTAATAATTCCTACAAAACTTTGGATGTCTTAGATTTAGTATTTCTAGCTCTGAATAAACAAAAAGTTATCCATGTCAAAATATAGTTTACCTAATTGGTGTGTTTTCAAAATCAGCGTCACATAGTTTTAATATTGCTATTTCTGAAGTTATGAAGCATTTCAAGTCTTCGAAAATAAATGAATGGTGAATTTACAAAAAAGTATTTTACTTTGCGTGTTTTAGCTTACTAACTAATGATGTTGTGCTGATTGTTTTCAAGTTTTTTTTTAGGACCGACATTATAAAAGCTCATGATTGTATGTGTATCCGGTTCTGTGGCCTAATGGATAAGGCGTCTGACTTCGAATCAGAAGATTGTGGGTTCGAGTCCCATCAAGGTCAATATGTCATGTTTTGTGTTGATAAAAGAGTACTTAGTACTTACAATAATGATATCGACGCATAGATTTTTTAGATTTAACAGCTCAAATTGTAAAACTTAAAAATTTCAAATTAAAAGAAATAGAATAATTTACTGAAACGTATGGTTTTAACAACTGTCGAAACAATTACGACCAGTGTTATATTATTTAACCGAATATAATAGATAAATGTAAGCTTCTAGATGCAAATTATTTTAAGAACGTGTCAGAACAAAAACAAAAATGTTTTGGAAAAAGTGTGTAACCCAGTGATGTATTGAAGAGAAAAAGTTATGATTCCTACAAAACTTTGGATGTCTCAGATTTAGTATTTCTAGCTCTGATTAAACAAAAAGTTATCTATGTCAAAATACAGTTTACCTATTTGGTGTGTTTTCAAAATCAGCGTGACATAGTTTTAATATTGCTATTTCTGAAGTTATAAAGCATTTCAAGTCTTCGAAAATAAATGAATGGTGAATTTACAAAGAAGTATTTTACTTTGCGTGTTTTAGCTTACTAGCTAATGATGTTGTGTTGATTGTTTTCAAGTTTTTTCTTTAGGACCGACATTATAAAAGCTCATGATTTTATGTGTATCCGGTTCTGTCGCTTAATGGATAAGGCGTCTGACTTCGAATCAGAAAATTGTGGGTTCGAGTCCCATCAAGGTCAATACGTCATGTTTTGTGTTGATAAAAGAGTAGTTAGTACTTACAATAATGATATCGACGCATGGTTTTTTGAGATTTAACAGCTCAAATTGTAAAACTTAAACTCTTTAAATTAAAAGAAATAGAATAAATTATTGAAATGGATGGTTTTAACAGCTGTCCAAACAATTACATTCAGTATCATATTATTTAACCGAGTATGATAGATAAATGTAAGCTTGTAGGTGCAAATTATTTTAAGAACATGTCAGAACCATAACCAAACAGTTTTGAAAATGTATGTAATCCAGTTATGTTTTGAATAGAAAAAAGTTATAACTCCTACATAACTTTGGAGGTCTTACAACTAGTTTTTCTAGCTCTGAATAAACAAAAAGTTATCTATGTCAAAATATAGTTTACCTATTTGGTGTGTTTTCAAAATCAGTGTGACATAGTTTTAATACTGCTATTTCTGAAGTTATAAAGCATTTCAAATTTTCGAAAATAAATGAATGGTGAATCTACAAAAAAGTATTTTACTTTGCGTGTTTTAGCTTACTAGCTAATGATGTTCTGTTGATTGTTTTCAAATTTTTTTTTAGGACCAAGATTATAAAAGCTCATGATGTTATGTGTATCCGGCTCTGTCGCTTAATGGATAAGGCGTCTGACTTCGAATCAGAAAATTGTGGGTTCGAGTCCCATCAGAATCAACACATCATTTTAACAACCTTTTCAATCATTTTAAAAAACTAAT
This sequence comes from Watersipora subatra, assembly GCF_963576615.1. Classification (NCBI taxonomy): domain Eukaryota; kingdom Metazoa; phylum Bryozoa; class Gymnolaemata; order Cheilostomatida; family Watersiporidae; genus Watersipora; species Watersipora subatra. Next base: position 62,584,336 of record NC_088715.1, read on the forward strand.
CGAAAGGTTGAGCAGGTATATCGTTATTGTTGCCCAACGTGCCTGGAAAAACCACCGCTCCACTGTCTACCAACCAATAACCCTGCTTTTGTTAGTTTTAGTAAAATTTTTAACACGTTTTTAAACATTCAAAACTAGTAGTTGCTCACCCTTTATATTTTCGAATGTTGTTTTTAACGAAGTCAAGCAGAAAAAGCAACTCGGGCAAAACTCTGACTAGGTGTATTCAATATAAGCTGATTGTATACTCATAATCTTTGAATAAAGAAATGAGTTCGACTGTTTTAAATTAAAAAAATCGATAAATTTAAAAAATAAATTTATTACATCGGTTTTCCATATATAAACTTGTTAATGAACTATTTGAAAGATTCAGTACTTTTTGTAAACTTTTAGTTTTAATTGCAATCAAATAAGATTACACTTTTTGGTTCGATGAGAACTTATCGATTTATAGTTAAACCACAGTGATCTTGTAACAAAACTTCATAAGTTTAAGGTTAAATTCAAACCAATAATACAATATTTTCAGCATCTGGCCTTGTGACCCAATGGAAAAGGCATTTGACTACGAATCAGAAGTTTGTGGTTTCGAGCCCCATCAAGGTCAATATGTCATGTTTTGTGTCGATAAAAGAGTAATTAGTACTTACAATATTGATATCGTCACATGGATTTTTGAGATTTAACAGCTCAAATTGTAAAACTTAAACTCTTTAAATTAAAAGGACTAGAATAAAGTATTGAAATGGATGGTTTTAACAGCTGTCGAAACAATTAAATTCAGTATCATATTATTTAACTGAGTATGATAGTTAAATGTAAGCTTGTAGATGCAAATTATTTTAAGAACATGTCAGAACAAAAACCAAAAAGTTTTGAAAAAGTATGTAATCCAGTTATGTATTGAATAGAAAAAAGTTATAATTTCTACATAACTTTGGAGGTCTTACAATTAGTATTTCTAGCTCTGAATAAACAAAAAGTTATTCTTGTCAAATTATTGTTGTACATGTTTGGTGTGTTTTCAAGGTCAGCGTGACAAAGTTTTAATAATGCTATTTCTGAAGTTATAAAGCATTTCAAGTCTTTGAAAATAAATGAATGGTGAATTTACAAAAAAAGTAGTTTACTTTGCGTGTTTTAGCTTACTAACTAATGAGGTTGTGCTGATTGTTTTCAAGTTTTTTCTTTAGGACCGAGATTATAAAAGCTCATAATGTTATGTGTATCCGGCTCTGTGGCCTAATGGATAAGGCGTCTGACTTCGAATCAGAAGATTGTGGGCTCGAGTCCCATCAGAGTCAACAGATGATTTTAACAACCTTTTCAATCATTTTATAAAATTGATCGAAAGTTTGAGTAGGTGTATCTTTACTGTTGCTCAACTTGTCTGGAAAAACCACTGCTCCACTGTCTACCAACCGCTAATTCTGCTTTTGTTAGTTTTAGTAAAATATTTAACACTTTTTTAAACATTCAAAACTAGTAGTTGCTCACCCTTTATATTTTCGAATGTTGTTTTTAACAAAGTCAAGCAGAAAAAGCAACTCGAAGAAAACTCTGATTAGGTGGATTCAATATAAACTGACTGTATACTCATAACTTTTAAATCAGAAAATGAGTTCGGCTGTTTTACATTCAAGAAATCGATAAATTAAAAAAAACAAAATATTTCATTACTTTTCCATATAGAAACTTGTTAATGAACTACTTGAAAGTTTCAGTACTTTTTGTAAACTTTTAGTTTTAATTGCAATCAAATAAGATTACACTTTCTGGTTCGATGAGAACTTATCGATTTATAGTTAAACAACGGTGATCTTGTAACAATTCTTCATAAGTTTAAGGTTAAATTCAAACAAGTAATACAGAGTTTTTAGCATCCGGCCTTGTGGCCCAATGGATAAGGCGTCTGATTATGAATCAGAAGATTGTGGTTTCAAGTCCCATCAAGGTCATGTTTTGTGTTGATAAAAGAGTAGTTAGTACTTACAATAATGATATCGACGCATGGATTTTTGAGATTTAACAGCTCAAATTGTAAAACTTAAACTCTTTAAATTAAAAGGAATAGAATAATTTATTGAAATGTATGGTTTTAACAGCTGTCGAAACAACCACACTGAGTGTTATATTATTTAACTTAATATAATAGATAAATGTTAGCTTCTAGATGCAAAATATCTTAAGAACGTGTCAGAACAAAAACAAAAATGTTTTGAAAAAAGTGTGTAATCCAGTTATGTATTGAAGAGAAAAAGTAATAATTCTTACAAAACTTTGGATGTCTTAGATTTAGTATTTCTAGCTCTGAATAAACAAAAAGTTATCCATGTCAAAATATAGTTTACCTAATTGGTGTGTTTTCAAAATCAGCGTGACATAGTTTTAATATTGCTATTTCTGAAGTTATAAAGCATTTCAAGTCTTCAAAAATAAATGAATGGTGAATTTACAAAAAAGTATTTTACTTTGCGTGTTTTAGCTTACTAGCTAATGATGTTCTGTTGATTGTTTTCAAATTTTTTTTTAGGACCAAGATTATAAAAGCTCATGATGTTATGTGTATCCGGCTCTGTGGCCTAATGGATAAGGCGTCTGACTTCGAATCAGAAGATTGTGGGTTCGAGTCCCATCAGAGTCAACAGATCATTTTAACAACCTTTTCAATCATTTTATAAAATTGATCGAAAGTTTGAGTAGGTGTATCTTTACTGTTGCTCAACATGTCTGGAAAAACCACTGCTCCACTGTCTACCAACCAATAACCCTGCTTTTGTTAGTTTTAGTAAAATATTTAACACTTTTTTAAACATTCAAAACTAGTAGTTGCTCACCCTTTATATTTTCGAATGTTGTTTTTAACGAAGTCAAGCAGAAAATGCAACTCGGGCAAAACTCTGACTTGGTGTATTCAATATAAACTGATTGTATACTCATAATCTTTAAATAAAGAAATGAGTTCGACTGTTTTAAATTAAAAAAATCGATAAATTTAAAAAATAAATTTATTACATCAGTTTTCCATATATAAACTTGTTAATGAACTTCTTGAAAGTTTCAGTACTTTTTGTAAACTTTAAGTTTTAATTGCAATCAAATAAGATTACACTTTTTGGTTCGATGAGAACTTATCGATTTATAGTTAAACCACAGTGATCTTGTAACAAAACTTCATAAGTTTAAGGTTAAATTCAAACCAATAATACAATATTTTCAGCATCTGGCCTTGTGACCCAATGGAAAAGGCATTTGACTACGAATCAGAAATTTGTGGGTTCGAGCCCCATCAAGGTCAATATGTCATGTTTTGTGTCGATAAAAGAGTAATTAGTACTTACAATATTGATATCGTCACATGGATTTTTGAGATTTAACAGCTCAAATTGTAAAACTTAAACTCTTTAAATTAAAAGGAATAGAATAATTTATTGAAATGGATGGTTTTAACAGCCGTCGAAACAATTACATTCAGTATCATATTATTTAACTGAATATTATAGATAAATGTAAGCTTGTAGATCCAAATTATGTTAAGAACATGTCAGAACAAAAACCAAAAAGTTTTGAAAAAGTATGTAATCCAGTTATGTATTGAATAGAAAAAAGTTATAATTCCTACATAACTTTGGAGGTCCTACAGTTAGTATTTCTAGCTCTGAATAAACAAAAAGTTATTCTTGTCAAATTATTGTTGTACATATTTGGTGTGTTTTTCAGGTCAGCGAGACAAAGTTTTAATAATGCTATTTCTGAAGTTATAAAGCATTTCAAGTCTTTGAAAATAAATGAATGGTGAATTTACAAAAAAGTATTTTACTTTGCGTGTTTTAGCTTACTAACTAATGATGTTGTGCTGATTGTTTTCAAGTTTTTTTTTAGGACTGAGATTATAAAAGCTCTTGATGTTATGTGTATCCGGCTCTGTAGCCTAATGGATAAGGCGTTTGACTTTGAATCAGAAGATTGTGGGTTCGAGTCCCATCAGAGTCAACAAATGATTTTAACAACCTTTTCAATCATTTTATAAAATTGATCGAAAGTTTGAGTAGGTGTATCTTTACTGTTGCTCAACATGTCTGGAAAAACCACTGCTCCACTGTCTACCAACCAATAACCCTGCTTTTGTTAGTTTTAGTAAAATATTTAACACTTTTATAAACATTCAAAACTAGTAGTTGCTCACCCTTTATATTTTCGAATGTTGTTTTTAACGAAGTCAAGCAGAAAAAGCAACTCGGGCAAAACTCTGATCAAGTGGATTCAATATAAACTGACTGTATACTCATTATTTTTAAATCAAAAAATGAGTTCGGCTGTTTTAAATTAAAAAAATCGATAAATTTTGAAAATAAATTTATTACATCAGTTTTCCATATATAAACTTGTTGATGAACTACTTGAAAGTTTCAGTACTTTTTGTAAACTTTTAGTTTTAATTGCAATCAAATAAGATTACACTTTTTCGTTCGATGAGAACTTATCGATTTATAGTTAAACAAGGGTGATCTTGTAACAATTCTTTATAAGTTTAAGGTTAAATTCAAACAAGTAATACAGAGTTTTTAGCATCCGGCCTTGTGGCCCAATGGATAAGGCGTCTGACTACGAATCAGAAGATTGTGGGTTAGAGTCCCATCAAGGTCAATATGTCATGTTTTGTGTTGATAAAAGAATAATTAGTACTTACAATAATGATATCGACGCATGGATTTTTGAGATTTAACAGCTCAAATTGTAAAACTTAAACTCTTTAAATTAAAAGGAATAGAATAAATTATTGAAATGTATGGTTTTAACAGCTGTCGAAACAATTACATTCAGTATCATATTATTTAACTGAGTATGATAGATAAAGGTAAGCTTGTAGATGCAAATTATTTTAAGAACATGTCAGAACCAAAACCAAACAGTTTTGAAAATTTATGTAATCCAGTTATGTTTTGAATAGAAAAAAGTTATAATTCCTACATAACTTTGGAGGTCCTACAATTAGTATTTCTGGCTCTGAATAAACAAAAAATTATCCATGCCAAAATATAGTTTACCTAATTGGTGTGTTTTCAAAATCAGCGTGACATAGTTTTAATATTGCTATTTCTGAAGTTATAAAGCATTTCAAGTCTTCGAAAATAAATGAATGGTGAATTTACAAAAAAGTATTTTCCTTTGCGTGTTTTAGCTTACTAACTAATGATGTTGTGTTGATTGTTTTCAAATTTTTTTTTAGGACCGAGATTATAAAAGCTCATGATGTTATGTGTATCCGGCTCTGTGGCCTAATGGATAATTCGTCTGACTTTGAATCAGAAGATTGTGGGTTCGAGTCACATCAGAGTCAACAGATCATTTTAACAACCTTTTCTATCATTTTATAAAATTGATCGAAAGTTTGAGTAGGTATATCTTCACTGTTGCTCAACATGTCTGGAAAAATCACTGCTCCACTGTCTACCAACCAATAACCCTGCTTTTGTTAGTTTTAGTAAAATATTTAACACTTTTTTAAACATTCAAAACTAGTAGTTGCTCACCCTTTATATTTTCGAATGTTGTTTTTAACGAAATCAAGCAGAAAATGCAACTCGGGCAAAACTCTGACTTGGTGTATTCAATATAAACTGATTGTATACTCATAATCTTTAAATAAAGAAATGAGTTCGACTGTTTTAAATTAAAAAAATCGATAAATTTAAAAAATAAATTTATTACATCAGTTTTCCATATATAAACTTGTTAATGAACTTCTTGAAAGTTTCAGTACTTTTTGTAAACTTTTAGTTTTAATTGCAATCAAATAAGATTACACTTTTTGGTTCGATGAGAACTTATCGATTTATAGTTAAACCACAGTGATCTTGTAACAAAACTTCATACGTTTAAGGTTAAATTCAAACCAATAATACAATATTTTCAGCATCTGGCCTTGTGACCCAATGGAAAAGGCATTTGACTACGAATCAGAAATTTGTGGGTTCGAGCCCCATCAAGGTCAATATGTCATGTTTTGTGTCGATAAAAGAGTAATTAGTACTTACAATATTGATATCGTCACATGGAGTTTTGAGATTTAACAGCTCAAATTGTAAAACTTAAACTCTTTAAATTAAAAGGAATAGAATAATTTATTGAAATGGATGGTTTTAACAGCCGTCGAAACAATTACATTCAGTATCATATTATTTAACTGAATATTATAGATAAATGTAAGCTTGTAGATCCAAATTATGTTAAGAACATGTCAGAACAAAAACCAAAAAGTTTTGAAAAAGTATGTAATCCAGTTATGTATTGAATAGAAAAAAGTTATAATTCCTACATAACTTTGGAGGTCCTACAGTTAGTATTTCTAGCTCTGAATAAACAAAAAGTTATTCTTGTCAAATTATTGTTGTACATATTTGGTGTGTTTTTCAGGTCAGCGAGACAAAGTTTTAATAATGCTATTTCTGAAGTTATAAAGCATTTCAAGTCTTTGAAAATAAATGAATGGTGAATTTACAAAAAAGTATTTTACTTTGCGTGTTTTAGCTTACTAACTAATGATGTTGTGCTGATTGTTTTCAAGTTTTTTTTTAGGACTGAGATTATAAAAGCTCTTGATGTTATGTGTATCCGGCTCTGTGGCCTAATGGATAAGGCGTTTGACTTTGAATCAGAAGATTGTGGGTTCGAGTCCCATCAGAGTCAACAAATGATTTTAACAACCTTTTCAATCATTTTATAAAATTGATCGAAAGTTTGAGTAGGTGTATCTTTACTGTTGCTCAACATGTCTGGAAAAACCACTGCTCCACTGTCTACCAACCGCTAACCCTGCTTTTGTTAGTTTTAGTAAAATATTTAACACTTTTTTAAACATTCAAAACTAGTAGTTGCTCACCCTTTATATTTTCGAATGTTGTTTTTAACGAAGTCAAGCAGAAAAAGCAACTCGGGCAAAACTCTGATCAAGTGGATTCAATATAAACTGACTGTATACTCATTATTTTTAAATCAAAAAATGAGTTCGGCTGTTTTAAATTAAAAAAATCGATAAATTTTGAAAATAAATTTATTACATCAGTTTTCCATATATAAACTTGTTGATGAACTACTTGAAAGTTTCAGTACTTTTTGTAAACTTTTAGTTTTAATTGCAATCAAATAAGATTACACTTTTTCGTTCGATGAGAACTTATCGATTTATAGTTAAACAAGGGTGATCTTGTAACAATTCTTTATAAGTTTAAGGTTAAATTCAAACAAGTAATACAGAGTTTTTAGCATCCGGCCTTGTGGCCCAATGGATAAGGCGTCTGACTACGAATCAGAAGATTGTGGGTTAGAGTCCCATCAAGGTCAATATGTCATGTTTTGTGTTGATAAAAGAATAATTAGTACTTACAATAATGATATCGACGCATGGATTTTTGAGATTTAACAGCTCAAATTGTAAAACTTAAACTCTTTAAATTAAAAGGAATAGAATAAATTATTGAAATGTATGGTTTTAACAGCTGTCGAAACAATTACATTCAGTATCATATTATTTAACTGAGTATGATAGATAAAGGTAAGCTTGTAGATGCAAATTATTTTAAGAACATGTCAGAACCAAAACCAAACAGTTTTGAAAATTTATGTAATCCAGTTATGTTTTGAATAGAAAAAAGTTATAATTCCTGCATAACTTTGGAGGTCCTACAATTAGTATTTCTGGCTCTGAATAAACAAAAAATTATCCATGCCAAAATATAGTTTACCTAATTGGTGTGTTTTCAAAATCAGCGTGACATAGTTTTAATATTGCTATTTCTGAAGTTATAAAGCATTTCAAGTCTTCGAAAATAAATGAATGGTGAATTTACAAAAAAGTATTTTCCTTTGCGTGTTTTAGCTTACTAACTAATGATGTTGTGTTGATTGTTTTCAAATTTTTTTTTAGGACCGAGATTATAAAAGCTCATGATGTTATGTGTATCCGGCTCTGTGGCCTAATGGATAATTCGTCTGACTTCGAATCAGAAGATTGTGGGTTCGAGTCACATCAGAGTCAACAGATCATTTTAACAACCTTTTCTATCATTTTATAAAATTGATCGAAAGTTTGAGTAGGTATATTTTCACTGTTGCTCAACATGTCTGGAAAAATCACTGCTCCACTGTCTACCAACCAATAACCCTGCTTTTGTTAGTTTTAGTAAAATATTTAACACTTTTTTAAACATTCAAAACTAGTAGTTGCTCACCCTTTATATTTTCGAATGTTGTTTTTAACGAAGTCAAGCAGAAAATGCAACTCGGGCAAAACTCTGACTTGGTGTATTCAATATAAACTGATTGTATACTCATAATCTTTAAATAAAGAAATGAGTTCGACTGTTTTAAATTAAAAAAATCGATAAATTTAAAAAATAAATTTATTACATCAGTTTTCTATATATAAACTTGTTAATGAACTTCTTGAAAGTTTCAGTACATTTTGTAAACTTTTAGTTTTAATTGCAATCAAATAAGATTACACTTTTTGGTTCGATGAGAACTTATCGATTTATAGTTAAACCACAGTGATCTTGTAACAAAACTTCATACGTTTAAGGTTAAATTCAAACCAATAATACAATATTTTCAGCATCTGGCCTTGTGACCCAATGGAAAAGGCATTTGACTACGAATCAGAAATTTGTGGGTTCGAGCCCCATCAAGGTCAATATGTCATGTTTTGTGTCGATAAAAGAGTAATTAGTACTTACAATATTGATATCGTCACATGGATTTTTGAGATTTAACAGCTCAAATTGTAAAACTTAAACTCTTTAAATTAAAAGGAATAGAATAATTTATTGAAATGGATGGTTTTAACAGCCGTCGAAACAATTACATTCAGTATCATATTATTTAACTGAATATTATAGATAAATGTAAGCTTGTAGATCCAAACTATGTTAAGAACATGTCAGAACAAAAACCAAAAAGTTTTGAAAAAGTATCTAATCCAGTTATGTATTGAATAGAAAAAAGTTATAATTCCTACATTACTTTGGAGGTCTTACAATTAGTATTTCTAGCTCTGAATAAACAAAAAGTTATTCTTGTCAAATTATTGTTGTACATATTTGGTGTGTTTTCAAGGTCAGCGTAAAGAAGTTTTAATAATGCTATTTCTGAAGTTATAAAGCATTTCAAGTCTTTGAAAATAAATGAATGGTGAATTTACAAAAAAGTATTTTACTTTGCGTGTTTTAGCTTACTAGCTAATGATGTTGTGTTGATTGTTTTCAAATTTTTTCTTTAGGACCGACATTATAAAAGCTCATGATGTTATGTGTATCCGGCTCTGTGGCCTAATGGATAAGGCGTCTGACTTTGAATCAGAAGATTGTGGGTTCGAGTCCCTTTAAGGTCAATATGTCATGTTTTGTGTTGATAAAAGAGTACTTAGTACTTACAATAATGATATCGACGCATGGTTTTTTGAGATTTAACAGCTCAAATTGTAAAACTTAAAATTTTCAAATTAAAAGAAATAGAATAATTTACTGAAACGTATGGTTTTAACAACTGTCGAAACAATTACGGCCAGTGTTATATTATTTAACCGAATATAATAGATAAATGTAAGCTTCTAGATGCAAATTATTTTAAGAACGTGTCAGAACAAAAACAAAAATGTTTTGGAAAAAGTGTGTAACCCAGTGATGTATTGAAGAGAAAAAGTTATGATTCCTACAAAACTTTGGATGTCTCAGATTTAGTATTTCTAGCTCTGATTAAACAAAAAGTTATCTATGTCAAAATATAGTTTACCTATTTGGTGTGTTTTCAAAATCAGCGTGACATAGTTTTAATATTGCTATTTCTGAAGTTATAAAGCATTTCAAGTCTTCGAAAATAAATGAATGGTGAATTTACAAAGAAGTATTTTACTTTGCGTGTTTTAGCTTACTAGCTAATGATGTTGTGTTGATTGTTTTCAAGTTTTTTCTTTAGGACCGACATTATAAAAGCTCATGATTTTATGTGTATCCGGTTCTGTGGCTTAATGGATAAGGCGTCTGACTTCGAATCAGAAGATTGTGGGTTCGAGTCCCATCAAGGTCAATACGTCATGTTTTGTGTTGATAAAAGAGTAGTTAGTACTTACAATAATGATATCGACGCATGGTTTTTTGAGATTTAACAGCTCAAATTGTAAAACTTAAACTCTTTAAATTAAAAGAAATAGAATAAATTATTGAAATGGATGGTTTTAACAGCTCTCCAAACAATTACATTCAGTATCATATTATTTAACGGAGTATGATAGTTAAATGTAAGCTTGTAGATGCAAATTATTTTAAGAACATGTCAGAACAAAAACCAAAAAGTTTTGAAAAAGTATGTAATCCAGTTATGTATTGAATAGAAAAAAGTTATAATTTCTACATAACTTTGGAGGTCTTACAATTAGTATTTCTAGCTCTGAATAAACAAAAAGTTATTCTTGTCAAATTATTGTTGTACATGCTTGGTGTGTTTTCAAGGTCAGCGTGACAAAGTTTTAATAATGCTATTTCTGAAGTTATAAAGCATTTCAAGTCTTTGAAAATAAATGAATGGTGAATTTACAAAAAAAGTAGTTTACTTTGCGTGTTTTAGCTTACTAACTAATGATGTTGTGCTGATTGTTTTCAAGTTTTTTTTTAGGACCGACATTATCAATGCACATGATGTTATGTGTATCCGGCTCTGTCGCTTAATGGATAAGGCGTCTGACTTCGAATCAGAAAATTGTGGGTTCGAGTCCCATCAGAATCAACACATCATTTTATCAACCTTTTCAATCATTTTAAAAAACTAATCCAAAGGTTGAGCAGGTATATCGTTATTGTTGCCCAACGTGCCTGGAAAAACCACCGCTCCACTGTCTACCAACCAATAACCCTGCTTTTGTTAGTTTTAGTAAAATTTTTAACACGTTTTTAAACATTCAAAACTAGTAGTTGCTCACCCTTTATATTTTCGAATGTTGTTTTTAACGAAGTCAAGCAGAAAAAGCAACTCGGGCAAAACTCTGACTAGGTGTATTCAATATAAGCTGATTGTATACTCATAATCTTTGAATAAAGAAATGAGTTCGACTGTTTTAAATTAAAAAAATCGATAAATTTAAAAAATAAATTTATTACATCGGTTTTCCATATATAAACTTGTTAATGAACTATTTGAAAGATTCAGTACTTTTTGTAAACTTTTAGTTTTAATTGCAATCAAATAAGATTACACTTTTTGGTTCGATGAGAACTTATCGATTTATAGTTAAACCACAGTGATCTTGTAACAAAACTTCATAAGTTTAAGGTTAAATTCAAACCAATAATACAATATTTTCAGCATCTGGCCTTGTGACCCAATGGAAAAGGCATTTGACTACGAATCAGAAGTTTGTGGTTTCGAGCCCCATCAAGGTCAATATGTCATGTTTTGTGTCGATAAAAGAGTAATTAGTACTTACAATATTGATATCGTCACATGGATTTTTGAGATTTAACAGCTCAAATTGTAAAACTTAAACTCTTTAAATTAAAAGGACTAGAATAAAGTATTGAAATAGATGGTTTTAACAGCTGTCGAAACAATTAAATTCAGTATCATATTATTTAACTGAGTATGATAGTTAAATGTAAGCTTGTAGATGCAAATTATTTTAAGAACATGTCAGAACAAAAACCAAAAAGTTTTGAAAAAGTATGTAATCCAGTTATGTATTGAATAGAAAAAAGTTATAATTTCTACATAACTTTGGAGGTCTTACAATTAGTATTTCTAGCTCTGAATAAACAAAAAGTTATTCTTGTCAAATTATTGTTGTACATGTTTGGTGTGTTTTCAAGGTCAGCGTGACAAAGTTTTAATAATGCTATTTCTGAAGTTATAAAGCATTTCAAGTCTTTGAAAATAAATGAATGGTGAATTTACAAAAAAAGTAGTTTACTTTGCGTGTTTTAGCTTACTAACTAATGAGGTTGTGCTGATTGTTTTCAAGTTTTTTCTTTAGGACCGAGATTATAAAAGCTCATAATGTTATGTGTATCCGGCTCTGTGGCCTAATGGATAAGGCGTCTGACTTCGAATCAGAAGATTGTGGGCTCGAGTCCCATCAGAGTCAACAAATGATTTTAACAACCTTTTCAATCATTTTAAAAAACTGATCGAAAGGTTGAGTAGGTATATCTTTATTGTTGCCCAACGTGCCTGGAAAAACCACCGCCCCAATGTCTACCAACCAATAACCCTGCGTTTATTAATCTTAACAAAACATTTAACACTTTTTTAAACATTCAAAACTAGTAGTTGGTCACCCTTTATATTTTCGAATGTTGTTTTTAACAAAGTCAAGCAAGAAAAGCAACTCTGGCAAAACTCTGATCAGGTGGATTCAATATAAACTGACTGTATACTCATAACTTTTAAATCAGAAAATGAGTTCGGCTGTTTTACATTCAAGAAATCCATAAATTAAAAAAAACAAAATATTTCATTACTTTTCCATATAGAAACTTGTTAATGAACTACTTGAAAGTTTCAGTACTTTTTGTAAACTTTTAGTTTTAATTGCAATCAAATAAGATTACACTTTTTCGTTCGATGAGAACTTATCGATTTATAGTTAAACAACGGTGATCTTGTAACAATTCTTCATAAGTTTAAGGCTAAATTCAAACAAGTAATACAGAGTTTTTAGCATCCGGCCTTGTGGCCCAATGGATAAGGCGTCTGATTATGAATCAGAAGATTGTGGTTTCAAGTCCCATCAAGGTCATGTTTTGTGTTGATAAAAGAGTAGTTAGTACTTACAATAATGATATCGACGCATGGATTTTTGAGATTTAACAGCTCAAATTGTAAAACTTAAACTCTTTAAATTAAAAGGAATAGAATAATTTATTGAAATGGATGCTTTTAACAGCTGTCGAAACAACCACACTGAGTGTTATATTATTTAACTTAATATAATAGATAAATGTTAGCTTCTAGATGCAAAATATCTTAAGAACGTGTCAGAACAAAAACAAAAATGTTTTGAAAAAAGTGTGTAATCCAGTTATGTATTGAAGAGAAAAAGTAATAATTCTTACAAAACTTTGGATGTCTTAGATTTAGTATTTCTAGCTCTGAGTAAACAAAAAGTTATCCATGTCAAAATATAGTTTACCTAATTGGTGTGTTTTCAAAATCAGCGTGACATAGTTTTAATATTGCTATTTCTGAAGTTATAAAGCATTTCAAGTCTTCAAAAATAAATGAATGGTGAATTTACAAAAAAGTATTTTACTTTGCGTGTTTTAGCTTACTAGCTAATGATGTTCTGTTGATTGTTTTCAAATTTTTTTTTAGGACCGAGATTATAAAAGCTCATGATGTTATGTGTATCCGGCTCTGTGGCCTAATGGATAAGGCGTCTGACTTCGAATCAGAAGATTGTGGGTTCGAGTCCCATCAGAGTCAACAGATCATTTTAACAACCTTTTCAATCATTTTATAAAATTGATCGAAAGTTTGAGTAGGTGTATCTTTACTGTTGCTCAACATGTCTGGAAAAACCACTGCTCCACTGTCTACCAACCAATAACCCTGCTTTTGTTAGTTTTAGTAAAATATTTAAGACTTTTTTAAACATTCAAAACTAGTAGTTGCTCACCCTTTATATTTTCGAATGTTGTTTTTAACGAAGTCAAGCAGAAAAAGCAACTCGGGCAAAACTCTGATTAGGTGGATTCATTATAAACTGACTGTATACTCATAATTTTTAAATCAAAAAATTAGTTTGGCTGTTTTACATTCGAGAAATCGATAAAGTAAAAAAAACAAGTTATTACATTACTTTTCCATATATATACTTGTTAATGAACTACTTGAAAGTTTCAGTACTTTTTGTAAACTTTTAGTTTTAATTGCAATCAAATAAGATTACACTTTCTGGTTCGATGAGAACTTATCGATTTATAGTTAAACAACGGTGATCTTGTAACAATTCTTCATAAGTTTAAGGTTAAATTCAAACAAGTAATACAGAGTTTTTAGCATCCGGCCTTGTGGCCCAATGGATAAGGCGTCTGATTATGAATCAGAAGATTGTGGTTTCAAGTCCCATCAAGGTCATGTTTTGTGTTGATAAAAGAGTAGTTAGTACTTACAATAATGATATCGACGCATGGATTTTTGAGATTTAACAGCTCAAATTGTAAAACTTAAACTCTTTAAATTAAAAGGAATAGAATAATTTATTGAAATGTATGGTTTTAACAGCTGTCGAAACAACCACACTGAGTGTTATATTATTTAACTTAATATAATAGATAAATGTTAGCTTCTAGATGCAAAATATCTTAAGAACGTGTCAGAACAAAAACAAAAATGTTTTGAAAAAAGTGTGTAATCCAGTTATGTATTGAAGAGAAAAAGTAATAATTCTTACAAAACTTTGGATGTCTTAGATTTAGTATTTCTAGCTCTGAATAAACAAAAAGTTATCCATGTCAAAATATAGTTTACCTAATTGGTGTGTTTTCAAAATCAGCGTGACATAGTTTTAATATTGCTATTTCTGAAGTTATAAAGCATTTCAAGTCTTCAAAAATAAATGAATGGTGAATTTACAAAAAAGTATTTTACTTTGCGTGTTTTAGCTTACTAACTAATGATGTTGTGCTGATTGTTTTCAAGTTTTTTTTTAGGACCGACATTATCAATGCACATGATGTTATGTGTATCCGGTTCTGTGGCCTAATGGATAATTCGTCTGACTTTGAATCAGAAGATTGTGGGTTCGAGTCCCATCAGAGTCAACAGATCATTTTAACTATCTTTTCAATCATTTTATAAAATTGATCGAAAGTTTGAGTAGGTATATCTTTACTGTTGCTCAACATGTCTGGAAAAACCACTGCTCCACTGTCTACCAACCAATAACCCTGCTTTTGTTAGTTTTAGTAAAATATTTAACACTTTTTTAAACATTCAAAACTAGTAGTTGCTCACCCTTTATATTTTCGAAGTTGTTTTTAACGAAGTCAAGCAGAAAAAGCAACTCGGGCAAAACTCTGATTAGGTGGATTCAATATAAACTGACTGTATACTCATGAATTCTAAATCAAAAAATGAGTTCGGCTGTGGTAAATTTAAGAAATCGATAAATTAAAATACAACTTATTACATTACTTTTCCATATATAAACTTTTAATGAACTACTTGAAAGTTTCAGTACTTTTTGTAAACTTTTAGTTTTAATTGCAATCAAATAAGATTACACTTTTTGGTTCGATGAGAACTTATCGATTTATAGTTAAACAACGGTGATCTTGTAACAAATCTTCATATGTTTAAGGTTAAATTCAAACAAGTAATACAGAGTTTTTAGCATCCGGCCTTGTGGCCCAATGGATAAGGCATCTGACTACGAATCAGAAGATTGTGGGTTCGAGTCCTATCAAGGTCAATATGTCATGTTTTGTGTTGATAAAAGAGTAGTTAGTACTTACAATTATGATATCGACGCATGGATTTTTGAGATTTAACAGCTCAAACTGTAAAACTTAAACTCTTTAAATTAAAAGGAATAGAATAATTTATTGAAATGGATGGTTTTAACAGCCGTCGAAACAATTACATTCAGTATCATATTATTTAACTGAATATTATAGATAAATGTAAGCTTGTAGATCCAAACTATGTTAAGAACATGTCAGAACAAAAACCAAAAAGTTTTGAAAAAGTATGTATTCCAGTTATGTATTGAATAGAAAAAAGTTATAATTCCTACATAACTTTGGAGGTCCTACAGTTAGTATTTCTAGCTCTGAATAAACAAAAAGTTATTCTTGTCAAATTATTGTTGTACATATTTGGTGTGTTTTTCAGGTCAGCGAGACAAAGTTTTAATAATGCTATTTCTGAAGTTATAAAGCATTTCAAGTCTTTGAAAATAAATGAATGGTGAATTTACAAAAAAGTATTTTACTTTGCGTGTTTTAGCTTACTAACTAATGATGTTGTGCTGATTGTTTTCAAGTTTTTTTTTAGGACTGAGATTATAAAAGCTCTTGATGTTATGTGTATCCGGCTCTGTGGCCTAATGGATAAGGCGTTTGACTTTGAATCAGAAGATTGTGGGTTCGAGTCCCATCAGAGTCAACAAATGATTTTAACAACCTTTTCAATCATTTTAAAAAACTGATCGAAAGGTTGAGTAGGTATATCTTTATTGTTGCGCAACATGTCTGGAAAAACCACTGCTCCACTGTCTACCAACCGCTAACCCTGCTTTTGTTAGTTTTAGTATAATATTTAACACTTTTTTAAACATTCAAAACTAGTAGTTGCTCACCCTTTATATTTTCGAATGTTGTTTTTAACGAAGTCAAGCAGAAAAAGCAACTCGGGCAAAACTCTGATCAAGTGGATTCAATATAAACTGACTGTATACTCATTATTTTTAAATCAAAAAATGAGTTCGGCTGTTTTAAATTAAAAAAATCGATAAATTTTGAAAATAAATTTATTACATCAGTTTTCCATATATAAACTTGTTGATGAACTACTTGAAAGTTTCAGTACTTTTTGTAAACTTTTAGTTTTAATTGCAATCAAATAAGATTACACTTTTTCGTTCGATGAGAACTTATCGATTTATAGTTAAACAAGGGTGATCTTGTAACAATTCTTTATAAGTTTAAGGTTAAATTCAAACAAGTAATACAGAGTTTTTAGCATCCGGCCTTGTGGCCCAATGGATAAGGCGTCTGACTACGAATCAGAAGATTGTGGGTTAGAGTCCCATCAAGGTCAATATGTCATGTTTTGTGTTGATAAAAGAATAATTAGTACTTACAATAATGATATCGATGCATGGATTTTTGAGATTTAACAGCTCAAATTGTAAAACTTAAACTCTTTAAATTAAAAGGAATAGAATAAATTATTGAAATGTATGGTTTTAACAGCTGTCGAAACAATTACATTCAGTATCATATTATTTAACTGAGTATGATAGATAAAGGTAAGCTTGTAGATGCAAATTATTTTAAGAACATGTCAGAACCAAAACCAAACAGTTTTGAAAATTTATGTAATCCAGTTATGTTTTGAATAGAAAAAAGTTATAATTCCTGCATAACTTTGGAGGTCCTACAATTAGTATTTCTGGCTCTGAATAAACAAAAAATTATCCATGCCAAAATATAGTTTACCTAATTGGTGTGTCTTCAAAATCAGCGTGACATAGTTTTAATATTGCTATTTCTGAAGTTATAAAGCATTTCAAGTCTTCGAAAATAAATGAATGGTGAATTTACAAAAAAGTATTTTCCTTTGCGTGTTTTAGCTTACTAACTAATGATGTTGTGTTGATTGTTTTCAAATTTTTTTTTAGGACCGAGATTATAAAAGCTCATGATGTTATGTGTATCCGGCTCTGTGGCCTAATGGATAAGGCGTCTGACTTCGAATCAGAAGATTGTGGGTTCGAGTCCCATCAGAGTCAACAGATCATTTTAACAACCTTTTCTATCATTTTATAAAATTGATCGAAAGTTTGAGTAGGTATATCTTCACTGTTGCTCAACATGTCTGGAAAAATCACTGCTCCACTGTCTACCAACCAATAACCCTGCTTTTGTTAGTTTTAGTAAAATATTTAACACTTTTTTAAACATTCAAAACTAGTAGTTGCTCACCCTTTATATTTTCGAATGTTGTTTTTAACGAAGTCAAGCAGAAAAAGCAACTCGGGCAAAACTCTGATTAGGTGGATTCAATATAAACTGACTGTATACTCATAAATTTTAAATCATAAAATGAGTTCGGCTGTGTTACATTCAAGAAATCGATAAATTAAAAAAAACAAGTTATTACATTACTTTTCCATATATAAACTTGTTAATGAACTACTTGAAAGTTTCAGTACTTTTTGTAAACTTTTAGTTTTAATTGCAATCAAATAAGATTACACTTTTTCGTTCGATGAGAACTTATCCATTTATAGTTAAACAACGGTGATCTTGTAACAATTCTTTATAAGTTTAAGGTTAAATTCAAACAAGTAATAGAGAGTTTTTAGCATCCGGCCTTGTGGCCCAATGGATAAGGCGTCTGACTATGAATCAGAAGATTGTGGGTTCGAGTCCCATCAAGGTCAATATGTCATGTTTTGTGTTGATAAAAGAGTAGTTAGTACTTACAATAATCATATCGACGCATGGATTTTTGAGATTTAACAGCTCAAATTGTAAAACTTAAACTCTTTAAATTAAAAGAAATAGAATAAATTATTGAAATGGATGGTTTTAACAGCTGTCGAAACAATTACACTCAGTATCATATTATTTAACTGAATATTATAGATAAATGTAAGCTTGTAGATGCAAATTATTTTAAGAACATGTCAGAACAACAACCAAAAAGTTTTGAAAATTTATGTAATCCAGTTATGTTTTGAATAGAAAAAAGTTATAATTCCTACATAACTTTGGAGGTCTTACAATTAGTATTTCTAGCTCTGAATAAACAAAAAGTTATTCTTGTCAAATTATTGTTGTACATATTTGGTGTGTTTTCAAAGTCAGCGTGACGAAATTTTATTAATGCTATTTCTGAAGTTATTAAGCATTTCAAATCTTTGAAAATAAATGAATGGTGAATTTACAAAAAAGTATTTTACTTTGCGTGTTTTAGCTTACTAATGATGTTGTGCTGATTGTTTTCAAGTTTTTTTTAGGACCGAGATTACAAAAGCTCTTGATGTTATGTGTATCTGGCTCTGTGGCCTAATGGATAAGGCGTCTGACTTCGAATCAGAAGATTGTGGGTTCGAGTCCCATCAGAGTCAACAGATAATTTTAACAATCTTTTCAATCATTTTATAAAATTGATCGAAAGTTTGAGTAGGTATATCTTTACTGTTGCTCAACATGTCTGGAAAAACCACTGCTCCACTGTCTACCAACCAATAACCCAGCTTTTGTTAGTTTGAGTAAAATATTTAACACTTTGTTAAAAATTCAAAACTAGTAGTTGCTCACCCTTTATCTTTTCGAATGTTGTTGTTAACGAAGTCAAGCAGAAAAAGCAACTCGAAGAAAACTCTGATTAGGTGGATTCAATATAAACTGATTGTATACTCATAATTTTTAAATCAAAAAATGAGTTTGGCTGTTTTACATTCAAGAAATCGACAAAGTAAAAAAAACAAGTTATTACATTACTTTTCCATATATAAACTTGTTAATGAACTACTTGAAAGTTTCAGTACTTTTTGTAAACTTTTAGTTTTAATTGCAATCAAATAAGATTACACTTTTTGGTTCGATGAGAACTTATCGATTTATAGTTAAACAACGGTGATCTTGTAACAATTCTTTATAAGTTTAAGGTTAAATTCAAACAAGTAATAGAGAGTTTTTAGCATCCGGCCTTGTGGCCCAATGGATAAGGCGTCTGACTACGAATCAGAAGATTGTGGGTTCGAGTCCTATCAAGGTCAATATGTCATGTTTTGTGTTGATAAAAGAGTAGTTAGTACTTACAATAATGATATCGACGCATGGATTTTTGAGATTTAACAGCTCAAATTGTAAAACTTAAACTCTTTAAACTAAAAGGAATAGAATAAATTATTGAAATGGATGGTTTTAACAGTTTTCGAAACAATTACATTCAGTATCATATTATTTAACTGAGTATGATAGATAAATGTAAGCTTGTAGATCCAAATTACTTTAAGAACATGTCAGAACAAAAAACCAAAAAGTTTTGAAAAAGTATCTAATCCAGTTATGTATTGAATAGAAAAAAGTTATAATTCCTACATTACTTTGGAGGTCTTACAATTAGTATTTCTAGCTCTGAATAAACAAAAAGTTATTCTTGTCAAATTATTGTTGTACATATTTGGTGTGTTTTCAAGGTCAGCGTAAAGAAGTTTTAATAATGCTATTTCTGAAGTTATAAAGCATTTCAAGTCTTTGAAAATAAATGAATGGTGAATTTACAAAAAAGTATTTTACTTTGCGTGTTTTAGCTTACTAGCTAATGATGTTGTGTTGATCGTTTTCAAATTTTTTTAAGGACCGAGATTATAAAAGCTCATGATGTTATGTGTATCCGGCTCTGTGGCCTAATGGATAAGGCGTCTGACTTTGAATCAGAAGATTGTGGGTTCGAGTCCCATCAAGGTCAATATGTCATGTTTTGTGTTGATAAAAGAGTACTTAGTACTTACAATAATGATATCGACGCATAGATTTTTTGAGATTTAACAGCTCAAATTGTAAAACTTAAACTCTTTAAATTAAAAGAAATAGAATAAATTATTGAAATGGATGGTTTTAACAGCTCTCCAAACAATTACATTCAGTATCATATTATTTAACCGAGTATGATAGATAAATGTAAGCTTGTAGGTGCAAATTATTTTAAGAACATGTCAGAACCATAACCAAACAGTTTTGAAAATGTATGTAATCCAGTTATGTTTTGAATAGAAAAAAGTTATAACTCCTACATAACTTTGGAGGTCTTACAACTAGTTTTTCTAGCTCTGAATAAACAAAAAGTTATCTATGTCAAAATACAGTTTACCTATTTGGTGTGTTTTCAAAATCAGTGTGACATAGTTTTAATACTGCTATTTCTGAAGTTATAAAGCATTTCAAATTTTCGAAAATAAATGAATGGTGAATTTACAAAAAAGTATTTTACTTTGCGTGTTTTAGCTTACTAGCTAATGATGTTCTGTTGATTGTTTTCAAATTTTTTTTAGGACCAAGATTATAAAAGCTCATGATGTTATGTGTATCCGGCTCTGTCGCTTAATGGATAAGGCGTCTGACTTCGAATCAGAAAATTGTGGGTTCGAGTCCCATCAGAATCAACACATCATTTTAACAACCTTTTCAATCATTTTAAAAAACTGATCGAAAGGTTGAGCAGGTATATCGTTATTGTTGCCCAACGTGCCTGGAAAAACCACCGCTCCACTGTCTACCAACCAATAACCCTGCTTTTGTTAGTTTTAGTAAAATTTTTAACACGTTTTTAAACATTCAAAACTAGTAGTTGCTCACCCTTTATATTTTCGAATGTTGTTTTTAACGAAGTCAAGCAGAAAAAGCAACTCGGGCAAAACTCTGACTAGGTGTATTCAATATAAGCTGATTGTATACTCATAATCTTTGAATAAAGAAATGAGTTCGACTGTTTTAAATTAAAAAAATCGATAAATTTAAAAAATAAATTTATTACATCGGTTTTCCATATATAAACTTGTTAATGAACTATTTGAAAGATTCAGTACTTTTTGTAAACTTTTAGTTTTAACTGCAATCAAATAAGATTACACTTTTTGGTTCGATGAGAACTTATCGATTTATAGTTAAACCACAGTGATCTTGTAACAAAACTTCATAAGTTTAAGGTTAAATTCAAACCAATAATACAATATTTTCAGCATCTGGCCTTGTGACCCAATGGAAAAGGCATTTGACTACGAATCAGAAGTTTGTGGTTTCGAGCCCCATCAAGGTCAATATGTCATGTTTTGTGTCGATAAACGAGTAATTAGTACTTACAATATTGATATCGTCACATGGATTTTTGAGATTTAACAGCTCAAATTGTAAAACTTAAACTCTTTAAATTAAAAGGAATAGAATAATTTATTGAAATGGATGGTTTTAACAGCCGTCGAAACAATTACATTCAGTATCATATTATTTAACTGAATATTATAGATAAATGTAAGCTTGTAGATCCAAATTATTTTAAGAACATGTCAGAACAAAAACCAAAAAGTTTTGAAAAAGTATGTAATCCAGTTATGTATTGAATAGAAAAAAGTTATAATTCCTACATAACTTTGGAGGTCCTACAGTTAGTATTTCTAGCTCTGAATAAACAAAAAGTTATTCTTGTCAAATTATTGTTGTACATATTTGGTGTGTTTTTCAGGTCAGCGAGACAAAGTTTTAATAATGCTATTTCTGAAGTTATAAAGCATTTCAAGTCTTTGAAAATAAATGAATGGTGAATTTACAAAAAAGTATTTTACTTTGCGTGTTTTAGCTTACTAACTAATGATGTTGTGCTGATTGTTTTCAAGTTTTTTTTTAGGACTGAGATTATAAAAGCTCTTGATGTTATGTGTATCCGGCTCTGTGGCCTAATGGATAAGGCGTTTGACTTTGAATCAGAAGATTGTGGGTTCGAGTCCCATCAGAGTCAACAAATGATTTTAACAACCTTTTCAATCATTTTAAAAAACTGATCGAAAGGTTGAGTAGGTATATCTTTATTGTTGCCCAACGTGCCTGGAAAAACCACCGCCCCAATGTCTACCAACCAATAACCCTGCGTTTATTAATCTTAACAAAACATTTAACACTTTTATAAACATTCAAAACTAGTAGTTGGTCACCCTTTATATTTTCGAATGTTGTTTTTAACGAAGTCAAGCAAGAAAAGCAACTCTGGCAAAACTCTGATCAGGTGGATTCAATATAAACTGACTGTATACTCATAACTTTTAAATCAGAAAATGAGTTCGGCTGTTTTACATTCAAGAAATCGATAAATTAAAAAAAACAAAATATTTCATTACTTTTCCATATAGAAACTTGTTAATGAACTACTTGAAAGTTTCAGTACTTTTTGTAAACTTTTAGTTTTAATTGCAATCAAATAAGATTACACTTTCTGGTTCAATGAGAACTTATCGATTTATAGTTAAACAACGGTGATCTTGTAACAATTCTTCATAAGTTTAAGGTTAAATTCAAACAAGTAATACAGAGTTTTTAGCATCCGGCCTTGTGGCCCAATGGATAAGGCGTCTGATTATGAATCAGAAGACTGTGGTTTCAAGTCCCATCAAGGTCATGTTTTGTGTTGATAAAAGAGTAGTTAGTACTTACAATAATGATATCGACGCATGGATTTTTAAGATTTAACAGCTCAAATTGTAAAACTTAAACTCTTTAAATTAAAAGAAATAGAATAAATTATTGAAATGGATGGTTTTAACAGCTGTCGAAACAATTACACTCAGTATCATATTATTTAACTGAATATTATAGATAAATGTAAGCTTGTAGATCCAAATTACTTTAAGAACATGTCAGAACAACAACCAAAAAGTTTTGAAAATTTATGTAATCCAGTTATGTTTTGAATAGAAAAAAGTTATAATTCCTACATAACTTTGGAGGTCTTACAATTAGTATTTCTAGCTCTGAATAAACAAAAAGTTATTCTTGTCAAATTATTGTTGTACATATTTGGTGTGTTTTCAAAGTCAGCATGACGAAATTTTATTAATGCTATTTCTGAAGTTATTAAGCATTTCAAATCTTTGAAAATAAATGAATGGTGAATTTACAAAAAAGTATTTTACTTTGCGTGTTTTAGCTTACTAATGATGTTGTGCTGATTGTTTTCAAGTTTTTTTTAGGACCGAGATTATAAAAGCTCTTGATGTTATGTGTATCTGGCTCTGTGGCCTAATGGATAAGGCGTCTGCCTTCGAATCAGAAGATTGTGGGTTTGAGTCCCATCAGAGTCAACAGATCATTTTAACAACCTTTTCAATCATTTTATAAAATTGATCGAAAGTTTGAGTAGGTATATCTGTACTGTTGCTCAACATGTCTGGAAAAACCACTGCTCCACTGTCTACCAACCAATAACCCAGCTTTTGTTAGTTTGAGTAAAATATTTAACACTTTGTTAAACATTCAAAACTAGTAGTTGCTCACCCTTTATCTTTTCGAATGTTGTTGTTAACGAAGTCAAGCAGAAAAAGCAACTCGAAGAAAACTCTGATTAGGTGGATTCAATATAAACTGATTGTATACTCATAATTTTTAAATCAAAAAATGAGTTTGGCTGTTTTACATTCAAGAAATCGACAAAGTAAAAAAAACAAGTTATTACATTACTTTTCCATATATAAACTTGTTAATGAACTACTTGAAAGTTTCAGTACTTTTTGTAAACTTTTAGCTTTAATTGCAATCAAATAAGATTACACTTTTTGGTTCGATGAGAACTTATCGATTTATAGTTAAACAACGGTGATCTTGTAACAATTCTTTATAAGTTTAAGGTTAAATTCAAACAAGTAATAGAGAGTTTTTAGCATCCGGCCTTGTGGCCCAATGGATAAGGCGTCTGACTACGAATCAGAAGATTGTGGGTTCGAGTCCCATCAAGGTCAATATGTCATGTTTTGTGTTGATAAAAGAGTAGTTAGTACTTACAATAATGATATCGACGCATGGATTTTTGAGATTTAACAGCTCAAATTGTAAAACTTAAACTCTTTAAATTAAAAGGAATAGAATAATTTATTGAAATGGATGCTTTTAACAGCTGTCGAAACAATTAAATTCAGTATCATATTATTTAACTGAATATTATAGATAAATGTTAGCTTATAGATGCAAAATATTTTAAGAACGCGTTAGAACAAAAACAAAAAGGTTTTGGAAAAATTGTGTAATCCAGGTATGTATTGAATAGAAAAAGTAATAATTCCTACAAAACTTTGGATGTCTTAGATTTAGTATTTCTAGCTCGGAATAAACAAAAAGTTATCCATGTCAAAATATAGTTTACCTAATTGGTGTGTTTTCAAAATCAGCGTGACATAGTTTTAATAATGCTATTTCTGAAGTTATAAAGCATTTCAAGTCTTTGAAAATAAATGAATGGTGAATTTACAAAAAAGTATTTTACTTTGCGTGTTTTAGCTTACTACCTAATGATGTTGTGCTGATTTTTTTCAAGTTTTTTTTTAGGACTGACATTATAAAAGCTCTTGATGTTATGTGTATCCGGCTCTATGGCCTAATGGATAAGGCGTCTGATTTCGAATCAGAAGATTGTGGGTTCGAGTCCCATCAGAGTCAACACATCATTCTAACAATCATTTTAAAAAACTGATCGAAAGGTTGAGTGTGTATATCTTTATTGTTGCCCAACGTGCCTGGAAAATCCACCGCTCCAATGTCTACCAACCAGTAACCCGGCGTTTGTTTATCTTAACAAAATATTTAACACTTTTTTAAACATTCAAAACTAGTAGTTGCTCACCCTTTATATTTTCGAATGTTGTTTTTAACGAAGTCAAGCAGAAAAAGCAACTCAGGCAAAACTCTGATCAGGTGGATTCAATATAAACTGACTGTATACTCATAATTTTTAAATCAAAAAATGTGTTCGGCTGTTTTAAATTCAAGAAATCGATAAGTTTTAAAAAAACAAATTATTACATTACTTTTCCATATATAAACTTGTTAAAGAATAGAGAAAGCATAATATTATTATGCTTTATTATTCATCTTGAGGTGTTGACTGATGTTCTAAAAAAAGAATCAAGGAGATTGACCGACCAGAAGCTGAGATATAGCCAGCCAAACACAGGTCTACCAAAAACAAAAGTGTTTTGGTAATCATCAATATATGACGTATGAAATCGACTTGTGTGCCATTGGTCAATTAAGCCAACTAATGCGCTCTCCTATAACAATCACGGCGCTTTAATTGGTTTAATCCCTGGAAGTATAGAACAATCAAATTGGGCCTAACAACCATCGTTCCTAGAATTCCGAACCAGTCCCTTTGACGTGTAGATTAGTTTTAGCATAAAATAATTACACGCATCTATTATTTCGCAACATTTTGCTATCTTGTTAGTTCAGCTCAGTTTTGTTGTTCTCCTATTTAGCTTCCCTATTCAGACTCATCTTTAGCGTTGTTCAGATTTTTTTAACTATAGCTAATAAATAGAATCAATTAAATCAATCATCAATCTCGGTTATCATTTGGAATTTTCTACAAATTATATTAGTTACATCATTTATTCTATACGCAGTTATATTATTATTTTGTATAATATACATTATGAATATTATATAAATCATAAAAAATAATCATAGATAAGATAATAGATCAATAGAAAAATCAATGCAAAAGTTATCGTTTTCTTTTCTTATAGCAAGAGCAGCACGGTCAAGTTAGTCTTTTTAAGATTATCGCTGTATGGAACTTCCAGTCTGTTAATAGTGATGATAATCATGAAAATCAACTGAATGCTGCGGTAGATACACAGTAGAAAAATGATGAAGGAACAAAAAGTCCCATTCCTATTTCTTATTGTAAACAAATTGCAAATCGCGTATATCGCATATAGACTATACACGCGCCGTTCGTTGAACAGATGATCTTCGGAGCATATCCGTGGAGATCGAGATAAATATTGAAGCACAATAGTCAAAATCTGCTCTTCTGCTTTAAAAAATCATGGCGAGGAGTTGTGGGCAAATGCCTTTACCACACAATGTTTGGATGGTTTTCCTGAGAAACCAGAGCTAGTATGTAAATTATTTACTATCGCGAGAAGCTTTTCACATCTCGTAGCCAAAACAATCATTATACATAACGGCGGTAAGGGTGCGCAATTCCGGCACATGACCATTAAGTCGATTTTATACGTCACAGTTTTCGGGATTTTCGAAGGGTTTTCCTCTGATTCTTTATTAGGTAGACCTATGTTTGGCTGTCTATATCTCAGCTTCTAGTTGTTAATCTCCTTGATTCTTTTTTTAGAACATCAGTCAACACCTCAAGATAACTAATAAAGCATAATAATATTATGCTTTCTCTATTCTTTAATGAAATACTTGAAAGTTTCAGTACATTTTGTAAACTTTTAGTTTTAATTTGCAATCAAATAAGATTACACTTTTTCGTTCGATGAGAACTTATCAATTTATAGTTAAACAACGGTGATCTTGTAACAAATCTTCATAAGTTTAAGGTTAAATTCAAACCAATAATACAGAGTTTTTAGCATCTGGCCATGTGGCCCAATGGATAAGGCGTCTGACTACGAATCAGAAGATTGTGGGTTCGAGTCCCATCAAGGTCAATATATAATGTTTTGTGTTGATAAAAGAGTAGTTAGTACTTACAATAATGATATCGACGCATGGATTTTTGAGATTTAACAGCTCAAATTGTAAAACTTAAATTCTTTAAATTAAAAGGAATAGAATAATTTATTGAAATGGATGATTTTAACAGCTGTCGAAACAATTACATTCAGTATCATATTATTTAACTGAATATTATAGATAAATGTTAGCTTCTAGATGCAAAATATTTTAACAACGTGTTAGAACAAAAACAAAAACGTTTTGGAAAAAGTGTGTAATCCAGTTATGTATTGAACAGAAAAATTAATAATTCCTACAAAACTTTGGATGTCTTAGATGTAGTATTTCTAGCTCTGAATAAACAAAAAGTTATCCATGTCAAAATATAGTTTACCTATTTGGTGTGTTTTCAAAATCAGCGTGACATAGTTTTAATACTGCTATTTCTGAAGTTATAAAACATTTCAAGTCTTCGAAAATAAATGAATGGTGAATTTACAAAAAAGTATTTTACTTTGCGTGTTTTAGCTTACTAGCTAATGATGTTGTGTCGATTGTTTTCAAGTTTTTTCTTTAGGACCGAGATTATAAAAGCTCATGATGTTATGTGTATCCAGCTCTTTCGCCTAATGGATAAGGCGTCTGACTTCGAATCAGAAGATTGTGGGTTCGAGTCCCATCAGAGTCAACAGATCATTTTAACAACCTTTTCAATCATTTTATAAAATTGATCGAAAGGTTGAGTAGGTATATCTTTACTGTTGCTCAACGTGCCTGGAAAAAACACCGCTCTACTGTCTACCAACCGATTAACCAGCGTTTATTAATCTTAACAAAATATTTAACACTTTTTTTAACATTCAGAAATAATAGTTGCTCACCCTTTATATTTTCGAATGTTGTTTTTAACGAAGTCAAGCAGAAAAAGCAACTCGAAGAAAACTCTGATTAGGTGGATTCAATATAAACTGACTGTAAACTAATAATTTTTAAATCAGAAAATGAGTTCGTCTGTTTTACATTCAAGAAATCGATAAATTAAAAAAAACAAATTACTACATTACTTTTCCATATATAAACTTGTTAATGAACTACTTGAAAGTTTCAGTACTTTTTGTAAACTTTTAGTTTTAATTGCAATCAAATAAGATTACACTTTTTGGTTCGATGAGAACTTATCGATTTATAGTTAAACAACGGTGATCTTGTAACAATTCTTCATAAGTTTAAGGTTAAATTCAAACAAGTAATACAGAGTTTTTAACATCCGGTCTTGTGGCCCAATGGATAAGGCATCTGACTACGAATCAGAAGATTGTGGTTTCGAGTCCCATCAAGATCAATATGTCATGTTTTGTGTTTATAAAAGAATAATTAGTACTTACAACAATGATATCGACGCATGGATTTTTGAGATTTAACAGCTCAAATTGTTCTACTTAAAATCTTCAAATTAAAAGAAATAGAATAATTTACTGAAACGTATGGTTTTAACAACTGTCGAAACAATTACAACCAGTGTTATATTATTTAACTGAATATAATAGATAAATGTAAGCTTCTAGACGCAAATTATTTTAAGAACATGTCAGAACAAAAACAAAAACGTTTTGGAAAAAGTGTGTAACCCAGTTATGTATTGAAGAGAAAAAGTTACGATTCCTACAAAACTTTGGATATCTCAGATTTAGTATTTCTAGCTCTGAATAAACAAAAAGTTATCCATGTCAAAATAAAGTTTACGTATTTGGTGTGTTTTTAAAATCAGCGTGACATAGTTTTAATATTGCTATTTCTGAAGTTATAAAGCATTTCAAGTCTTCGAAAATAAATGAATGGTGAATTTACAAAAAAGTATTTTACTTTGCGTGTTTTAGCTTACTAACTAATGATGTTATGCTGATTGTTTTCAAGTTTTTTTTTAGGACCGAGATTATAAAAGCTCTTGATGTTATGTGTATCCGGCTCAGTGGCCTAATGGATAAGGCGTCTGACTTCGAATCAGAAGATTGTGGGTTCGAGTCCCATCAGAGTCAACAGATGATTTTAACAACCTTTTTAATCATTTTATAAAATTGATCGAAAGTTTGAGTAGGTAGATCTTTATTGTTGCTCAAGGTGTCTGGAAAAACCACTGCTCCACTGTCTACCAACCAATAACCCTGCTTTTGTTAGTTTTAGTAAAATATTTAACACTTTTTTAAACATTCAAAACTAGTAGTTGCTCACCCTTTATATTTTCGATTGTTGTTTTTAACGAAGTCAAGCAGAAAAAGCAACTCGGGCAAAACTCTGATCAGGTGGATTCAATATAAACTGACTGTATACTCATAATTTTTAAATCAAAAAATGAGTTCGGCTGTTTTAAATTCAAGAAATCGATAAATTAAAAAAAACAAATTATTACATTACTTTTCCAAATATAAACTTGTTAATGAACTACTTGAAAGTTTCAGTACTTTTCGTAAACTTTTAGTTTTAATTGCAATCAAATAAGATTACACTTTTTGGTTCGATGAGAACTTATCGATTTATAGTTAAACAACGGTGATCTTGTAACAAATCTTCATAAGTTTAAGGTTAAATTCAAACAAGTAATGCAGAGTTTTTAGCATCCGGCCTTGTGGCCCAATGGATAAGGCGTCTGACTACGTATCAGAAGATTGTGGGTTCGAGTCCCATCAAGGTCAATATGTCATGTTTTGTTTTGATAAAAGAGTAGTTAGTACTTACAATAATGATATTGACGCATGGATTTTTGAGATTTAACAGCTCAAATTGTAAAACTTAAACTCTTTAAATTAAAAGGAATAGAATAATTTATTGAAATGGATGGTTTTAACAGCTGTCGAAACAATTACATTCAGTATCATATTATTTAACTGAATATTATAGATAAATGTTAGCTTCTAGATGCAAAATATTTTAAGAACGCGTTAGAACAAAAACAAAAACGTTTTGGAAAAAGTGTGTAATCCAGTTATGTATTGAACAGAAAAAATAATAATTCCTACAAAACTTTGGATATCTCAGATTTAGTATTTCTAGCTCTGAATAAACAAAAAGTTATCCATGTCAAAATATAGTTTACCTATTTGGTGTGTTTTCAAAATCACCGTGACATAGTTTTAATACTGCTATTTCTGAAGTTATAAAGCATTTCTTCAAGTCTTCGAAAATAAATGAATGGTGAATTTACAAAAAAGTATTTTACTTTGCGTGTTTTAGCTTACTAGCTAATGATGTTGTGCTGATTGTTTTCAAGTTTTTTCTTTAGGACCGAGATTATAAAAGCTCATGATGTTATGTGTATCAGGCTCTGTCGCCTAATGGATAAGGCGTCTGACTTCGAATCAGAAGATTGTGGGTTTGAGTCCCATCAGAGTCAACAGATAGTTTTAACAACCTTTTCAATCATTTTATAAAATTGATCGAAAGTTTGAGTAGGTATATCTTTACTGTTGCTCAATGTGCCTGGAAAAACCACCGCTCCACTGTCTACCAACCGATTACCTAGCGTTTATTAATCTTAACAAAATATTTAACCCTTTTTTTAACATTCAAAACTAATAGTTGCTCACCCTTTATATTTTCGAATGTTGTTTTTAACGAAGTCAAGCAGAAAAAGCAACTCGGGCAAAACTCTGATTAGGTGGATTCAATATAAACTGACTGTAAACTCATTATTTTTAAATCAGAAAATGAGTTCGGCTGTTTTACATTCAAGAAATCGATAAATTAAAAAAAACAAATTACTACATTACTTTTCCATATATAAACTTGTTAATGAACTACTTGAAAGTTTCAGTACTTTTTGTAAACTTTTAGTTTTAATTGCAATCAAATAAGATTACACTTTTTGGTTCGATGAGAACTTATCAATTTATAGTTAAACAACGGTGATCTTGTAACAAATCTTCATAAGTTTAACGTTAAATTCAAACAAGTAATACAGAGTTTTTAGCATCCGGCCTTGTGGCCCAATGGATAAGGCGTCTGACTACGAATCAGAAGATTGTGGGTTCGAGTCCCATCAAGGTCAATATGTCATGTTTTGTGTTGATAAAAGAATAATTAGTACTTACAATAATGATATCGACGCATGGATTTTTGAGATTTAACAGCTCAAATTGTAAAACTTAAACTCTTTAAATTAAAAGGAATAGAATAAATTATTGAAATGGATGCTTTTAACAGCTTTCGAAACAATTACATTCAGTATCATATTATTTAACTGAATATAATAGATAAATGTAAGCTTGTAGATCCAAATTATTTTAAGAACATGTCAGAACAAAAACCAAAAAGTTTTGAAAAAGTATGTAATCCAGTTATGTTTTGAATAGAAAAAAGTTATAATTCCTACATAACTTAGGAGGTCCTACAATTAGTATTTCTAGCTCTGAATAAACAAAAAGTTATTCTTGTCAAATTATTGTTGTACATATTTGGTGTGTTTTCAAGGTCAGCGTGACGAAGTTTTAATAATGCTATTTCTGAAGTTATAAAGCATTTCAAGTCTTCGAAAATAAATGAATGGTGAATTTACAAAAAAGTATTTTACTTTGCGTGTTTTAGCTTACTAGCTAATGATGTTGTGTTGATTGTTTTCAAGTTTTTTCTTTAGGACCGAAACTATAAAAGCTCCTGATGATATGTGTATCCGGCTCTGTGGCCTAATGGACAAGGCGCCTGACTTCGAATCAGAAGATTGTTGGTTCAAGTCCCATCAGAGGCAACACATCATTTTAACAACCTTTTCAATCATTTTAAAAAATTGATCGCAAGGTTGAGTAGGTATATCTTTACTGTTGCTCAACGTGTTTGGAAAAACCACCGCTCTACTGTCTACCAACCAATAACCCTGCTTTTGTTAGTTTTAGTAAAAAAATTAACACTTTTTTAAACATTCAAAACTAATAGTTGCTCACTTTTTATATTTTTGAATGTTGTTTTTAATGAAGTCAAGCAGCAAATTCAACTCGGGCAAAACTCTGATTAGGTGGATTCAATATAAACTGATTGTATACTCATAATTTATAAATCAAAAAATGAGTTCGGCTGTATTAAATTCAAGGATTCAATAAATAAAATAAATAAAATTTAATACATCAGTTTTCCATATATAAACTTGTTGATGAACTACTTGAAAGTTTCAGTACATTTTGTAAACTTTTAGTTTTAATTGCAATCAAATAAGATTACACATTTTGGTTCTACGAGAACTTATCAATTTATAGTTAAACAACGGTGATCTTGTAACAAAACTTCATAAGTTTAAGGTTAAAGTCAAACAAGTAATACAGAGATTTTAGCATCCGGCCTTGTGGTCCAATAGATAAGGTGTCTGACTGCGAATCAGAAGAATGTGGGTTCGAGTCTAATCAGAGTCAACTCATCATTTTAAAAGGTTGAAGAGGTAAAACTTTAGTGTATTAGAAAAAACTATCGCTTCACAGTCTACCTACCAATAACTCAGCATATATATATAAAAAAATTACCCTTTGCTGAACATTCAAGATTGATATTTGCTTATCCCCTACAATTTCGAATGTTGTTTTTAACGAAGTCAAGCAGAAAAAGCAACTCGGGCAAAATTCTGTCTAAGTGGATTTGAACTGAACTGATTGCATACTTATAATCTCTAACTCAAAAATTGAGTTTAACTGTTTTAAATTCAAGAAATCGATAAATTTAAAAGTTTATTACATTAATTTTCCATATAAAAACTTGTTAATGAACTACTTGAAAGTTTCAGTACCTTTTGTAAACTTTTAGTTTTAATTGTAATCAAATAAGATTACACTTTTTGGTTCTAGAAGAACTTATCGATTTATAGTTAAACCGCGGTGATCTTGTAACAAAACTTCCTAAGTTTAAAGTTAAATTCAAACAATTATTACAGCATTTTTAGCATCTCGCCTTGTGGCCCAATGGATAAGGCATCTGACTACGAATCAGAAGAATGTGGCTTCGAGTCCCATCAAGGTCAATATGTCATGTTTTGTGTTGATAAAAGAGTAATTAATACTTACAATAATGATATCGACGCATAGATTTTTGAGATTTAACAGCTCAAATTGTAAAACTTAAACTCTTTAAGTTAAAAGGAATAGAATAATTTATTGAAATGGATGGTTTTAACAGCTATCGAAACAATTACACTCAGTATCATATTATTTAACTGAATATTATAGATAAATGTTAGCTTCTAGATGCAAATTATTTTAAGAACATGTCAGAACAAAAACCAAAAAGTTTTGGAAAAAGTGTATAATCTAGTTATGTAATGAATAGAAAAAAGTTATAATTCCTACATAACTTTGGATGTCTTACAATTAGTATTTCTAGCTCTGAATAAACAAAAAGTTAGTCTTGTCAAATTTTTGTTGTACATATTTAGTGTGTTTTCAAGGTCAGCATAACATAGTTTGAGTATAGCTATTTCTGATGTTATAAAGCATTTCAAGTCTTCGAAAATAAATGAATGGTGAATTCACCAAAAAAGTATTTTACTTTGCGTGTGTTAGCTTACTAACTAATGATGTTGTGTTGATTGTTTTCAAGTTTTTCTTTAGGACCGAGATTATAAAAGCTCATGATGTAATGTGTATCCGGCTCTGTCGCCTAATGGGTAAGGTGTCTGACTTCGAATCAGAAGATTGTTGGATCGAGTCCCATCAGAGTCAACAGATCATTTTAACAACCTTTTCAATCATTTTAAAAAATTGATCGAAAGTTTGAGTAGGTATATCTTCACTGTTGCTCAACGTGCCTGGAAAAACCACTGCTCCACTGTCTACCAACCAATAACCTTGCTTTTGTTAGTTTTAGTAAAATATTTAACACTTTGTTAAACATTCAAAACTAGTAGTTGGTCACCCTTTATATTTTCGAATAGTGTTTTTAACGAAGTCAAGCAGAAAAAGCAACTCGGGGAAAACTCTGATTAGGTGGATTCAATATAAACTGATTGTATACTCATAATTTTTAAATCAAAAAATGAGTTCGGCTGTTTTAAATTCAAGAAACCGATAAATTAAAAAAAAATTATCAGATTACTTTTTCATATAGAAACTTGTTCATGAAATACGTGAAAGTTTCAGTACATTTTGTAAACTTTTAGTTTTAATTGTAATCAAATAAGATTACAATTTTTGGTTCGATGAGAACTTATCAATTTATAGTTAAACCACAGTGATCTTGTAACAAAATTTCATAAGTTTAAAGTTAAATTCAAACCAATAATACAGAGTTTTTAGCATCCGGCCTTGTGGCCCAATGGATAAGGTGTCTGACTTCGAATCAGAAGATTGTTGGTTCGAGTCCCATCAGAGTCAACAGATCATTTTAACAACCTTTTCAATCATTTTAAAAAACTGATCGAAAGTTTGAGTAGGTATATCTTTATTGTCGCTCAAAGTGCCTGGAAAAACCACCGCTCCACTGTCTACCAACCAATTATCCTGCGTTTATTAATCTTAACAAAATATTTAACACTTTTTTAAACATTCAAAACTAATAATTGGTCACCCTTTATATTTTCGAATGTTGTTTTTAACGAAGTCAAGCAGAAAAAGAAACTTGGGCAAAACTCTGACTAGGTGGATTCAATATAAACTGATTTTATACTCATAATCTTTAAATCAAAAAATGAAATCGGCCTTTCTAAATTCAAAAATTCGATAAGTTGAAAACAAAATGTATTACATTAGTTTTCCATATAGAAACTTGTTAATGAACTACGTGAAAGTTTCTGTACATTTTGTAAACCTTTAGTTTTAATTGTAATCAAATAAGATTACAATTTTTGGTTCGATGAGAACTTATCGATTTATAGTTAAACCATAGTGATCTTGTAACAAAATTTCATAAGTTTAAAGTTAAATTCAAACCAATAATACAGAGTTTTTAGCATCCGGCCTTGTGGCCCAATGGATAAGGCGTCTGACTACGAATCAGAAGATTGTGGGTTCGAGTCCCATCAGTGTCGACACATCATTTTAACAACATTTTCAATATTTTAAAAAAATTGATCGAAAGGTTGACTTGGTAAAGCTTTACTTTTGCTCAATGTGTCTAGAAAAGCCACCACTCCACTGTCTACCAATCGATTACCCTGCGTTTATTAATTTCAACAAAATATTTAACACTTTTTTAAACATTCAAAACTAATAGTTGCTCAACCTTTATATTTTCGAATGTTGTTTTTAGCGAAGTCAAGCAGAAAAAGCAACTCGGGCAAAATTCTGATTAGGTGGATTCAATATAAACTGATTGTATACTCATAATCTTTAAATCAAAAAATAAGTTCGGCTGTTTTAAATTCAAGAAATCGATAAATTAAAAAAAAATTTATTACATTAATTTTCTATATATAAACTTGTTAATGAACTACTTGACAGTTTCAGTACTTTTTGTGAACTTTTAGTTTTAATTGTAATCAAATAATATTGCACTTTTTGGTTCGATGAGAACTTTTCGATTTATAGTTAAACCACAGTGATCTTGTAACAAAACTTCATAAGTTTAAGGTTAAATTCAAACCATCAATACAGTATTTTCAGCATCGGGCCTTGTGACCCAATAGAAAAGGCGTCTGACTACGAATCAGAAGAAGGGTTCGGGTCCAATCAAGGTCAATGTGTCATGTTTTGTGTTGATAAAAGAGTAATTATTACTGACATTAACAATAATGGCACTTGGATTTTTGAGATTTATCCGTTCAATTTCTAAATCTTAAAATATTTACTTTAAACTAACTGGAATAATTTACTGAAAGGTATGTTTTTAACAACTGTCGAAACAATTACATTCAGTGTCATATCTTTAAATCGATGACAACTGATCCATTGGCCCTTTGGCCCAATGAATAAGGTGTCTGCCTGTGAATCAGAAGCTTGTGGGTTTGAGTCCCATCAAGTTCAATATGTCATGTTTTGTGTTGATAAAAGAGTAATGAGTACTTATGATAATGATATCAACGCATGGAATTTCGAGATTTAGCAGCTCAAATTCTAAAACATAAAATCTTCACTTCAAGTGAAATAATGTAAAATCATTTATTTAATTGTTTGTTATTAAGAATAGTCGAAACCATTCCATTCAGTGTCATATCTTCAAACTTGATTGTAGTACATAAAATCAAGCTTTTTGAAATGTTTTGATGGAAACTATTAATTTTATTTTTTGCATAGGATTATGAGTGTGGTGATTTCATTGGTTATTACGCGGGGTACAAACTTTATTGAGTACCGTGAAACCTGAAAAACATTCCAGTACTATTTTTATACCAACTCGTTAAGGCCATGGTTTATGAATGCATAACATATGAAAAATCACAGTACAATATAAAAGCATGTAAAAGTACTGAACATAACTGAATTGTCACAAGAAACAATATACCATGGTATAATAAAATAAAACAGCATATGCAACTAACATGTAGTCTCTAGTACATAATCCCATGGAAATTAACAGCTTAAATATTAAGAATAGTCATTCAGATCTGGCTGCCTTCCATAGAAGCCAAAGACACGTTACGCTATGAGTTAAACACAACCTTAGCTCATGACTCAAAGTTGGCTACTATCATTGGTCAGCACGGATTAGGCTAATTTGACTCTGCATGAACTCCAAGAATGCTAAGCTAATAAAATTTTCTTACATGCCTATCAAAATTTTTTAATTTTTTTGTAATACTTTTTTTGTAATACATGTTGTTGTTTGTTTTTTGGTTTGTTAATTGCTGAATAATTCAACTAAATTATTAATAATGAACCATCCTACATGATTTACCAAAGATTCCCTCAGCTTTTGGTGACAACAGAGCTGTCTGAAAACTTTTATCTGGCTTTGCCATTGGTAAGAATCTATATTTTTTATAAGACCCATGCTAACAATTTATGGACTAACGAAGTTACGCAATACATTCTAGCACTTCAACTTTGACCTTTTTTATTTTAATCTCATGATTATGATTGTCTGAACAAATTTATAGTTCAAATATATTCACCATATAGCCTTAAGCCTTAGCCTAGCCTAAGCCATAGCCTTAGGCCTACTTATTTTAAAATTTTTATATTGCACATTGTTTTCATAACTAGAATTTTGTTGTCATAGATAGCCTATGCATAACTATTTTCATAGAGCTTTTATTTGTCCCCTTTTGTTTAAACAGTACTCATATCAATCCTCAAGCTTGCTTTTTACATATTGTATGCATTCAGTTCCAACATCATTATATTAGTCAGACTATTCACTAGCTTTTTACTTAGACTATAGTTTTTTTGTGTTTCTCTTTTTCATGTTGCTGTTGTACACTGCTTTTTAGTTAGTTTACTCACTGCGGTACCTTGTCAAAAACATTGTAAAATATGACTATTGATTACCACAATAAAGATTGCTCATATATATATATATAGTTATCAGACAGCTTTTCGAAACAAAAAATACCTAGCTGATAATAACAAAATTGACCAATCCAATGCAAGCATTGCTAATGTGGTTCTGACAAACACTAGCACACTGTTTTAGCTTCATCAAAGTCCTGAACATACTAGGGTCTGTTTAGGCTTCAAACATTGTTTTGTTTGCAACCACATTTTTAACATGAGATAATCACACAGCTCTGGAATGTAGACCAAGACCCCAACCTCTCAACCCACCTATCTCTAAATCATATAGTTTCTGAGCACTCTGTAGTTTTGAGCTATTTATCAATGTTGTTTGTTGAATTACAAGCATTTATCAAGTTTCCAAAGTTAAAAATACTCAACTAATATCAAAAGGTCAAAAGGTCAGCTCAGTTTCTATAATCAGTATAGACTGTGAGATGGCTGTTTAGAACAATTATGAAGCCAACTCCCATTCTTTACTATCGTTAGGTAGTGGTACAGGTACTAGGTATAACTAGGTAATGGTACAGGTACTAGGTATCACTAAGTACTGATACGGGTATTAGGTATCACTTAGTACTGATACAGGGATTAAGTGACACTAGGTAGTGGTACAGGTACTAGGTATCACTAGGTTGTGGTACAGTTACTAGGTATCACTAGGTACTGATACAGGTACTAGGTATCACTAGGTACTGAAAAATGTACTAGGTATCACTAGGTACTGGTACAGGTACTAGGTATCACTAAGTAGTGGTACAGGTACTAGGTATCACTAGGTACTGATACAGGTACTAGGTATCACTTGGTACTGATACAGGTAATATGTATCACTTGGTACTGATACAGGTATTAGATGATGCTAGGCAGTGGTACAGGTACTAGGAATCATTAGGTAGTGGTACAGGTACTAGGTATCACTAGGTAGTTTTACGGGTACTAGATATCGCTAGGTACTGATACAGGTACTAGGTATCACTTGGTACTGATACAGGTACTAGGTGACACTAGGTAGTGGTACAGGTACTAGGTATTACTAGGTAGTGGTACAGGTACTAGGTATCACTAAGTACTGATACAGGTACTAGGTATCACTAAGTAGTGGTACAGGTACTAGGTATCACTAAGTAGTGGTACAGGTACTATGTATCACTAGGTACTGATACAGGTACTAGGTATCACTTGGTACTGATACAGGTAATAGGTATCACTTGGTACTGATACAGGTATTAGATGATGCTAGGCAGTGGTACAGGTACTAGGAATCATTAGGTAGTGGTACAGGTACTAGGTATCACTAGGTATTGGTACAGGTACTAGGTGACACTAGGTATTTTATAGGTACGACTCTAGGTATCACCTAGAGTAGTACATATACATACCTGGAACATAAAAGAGTTTAGACAATTGTTTAGGCATTGTTTTATATAAAGCCTCACTTCCGGTGATGGCATTCGTTCAGAAAATTTACATACACTTGCATTGCTGAATTTACTTTTACACTTTCTGAAGCTTAGAACTAGGGCTAAACATATTGACTAAAGGACTTTTATACCAGTCTAAACTAGCAAATATAGGTTAGACTAGAAAATAGATTAACTTGTATTGTTTAAGTGTACGGCCTGCCTGCAGGCACTGGAGCTTCACATCATGGAACAAAGTTGATGAGAATTAATGTTGGTCCTGATTGAAAAAAGTAGGTTTGGAGCCTCAACATAAACAATACCGTTGTATGATACCTCACTACTTTGTCCTTTTCAACTTTCACTTATTTATAGATTAATTACCAAGATTTACAGCGTATTGATTTTGAGCTGGACATATATGATTATTCATTGTTGTACAAAATTTTACAGTAGTAGTAACCTTGGAAATCACTTCAATCATGAGCTTTATAATACTACTGTTGCAATGATTCAGATGGAGGCCCAGGCTTGGTTATGAATCTGAGTATGCTGCTAATATGGATGATCACACATTCCTTTTCAAAATTCAATTTTCATGGGCAGGGAACAAGGAATGGAATTTTAATAATACAGTATGCATGCACTACTAACCAAAAGACTTTCCTTCCAAAGTCTGGTTGTGCATCAGCGAGTTTCTAAATATTATTAATTTTAGCATAGACGTGCTTAAAATGTTGTTTTAGTTTTTTTAAGTCGTGAAATGCTGCTCTCCTCGCATTCAATTCCACCAAGCAAACAACAATCAACTACGGGTCTGCAAAGGTTTACTTCAATGTACCCTTAAAGGTTCTATACTTAATTTACATCACACTGACCTCTTAAATTAGTTTTAGTGCCAAGCAGTTGTGCAGCACCTCATTGTGGTAATCAAGTCTGAGGGTTTACTTTTCATCGGTTTTCAAAGACTGACTTACTGCGGAACCAACGGCTGGTGAATATGAAATGTCTCTCCTCTTTCAACTCTGGTAAAGTTGACAAACTGTGGCAGCCCACCAGCTCATCACATTTTTGCTAAGTATTTTATAACATTTTATAAAGAGATTAAGTTTAGTACTAAGTACTAGGTACAAAAGACCACCTATTTAATGTCTTAACAATAATGATGCTAGTAAAAGTAGAAGCTGATACTTAGTGTAAAGGAATCTTCTACAGGACTAAAAATTCATAACTTTGAAAGAAGTCTTAGTCTTTGTAGGCAACTCATGTCATCACCCATTGTGGCACTTCAGCTGGTTTGTTTTCTTGAGGGTTGGTTAGGTTTATTATTCTTATGTAGTGCTATATTTTTAGCCCATTATGGAAAATTTTCTAGGTAGATCGATTGTTATGAAAAAATGTAAGCATTACTTCTGTTAATGTTACTTAAAATATATATCGCTGATTTGATTTTTATTTCAGGCGCGCTTTACAGACAACTGCTATTCACAAGTGAGAGGCGTAAAATTTTTGAAGAAAGATGCAGTTCTTATGGTGTTTTATTTTGCACCTGCAAAATCACAGCCAAAGAGAAGAGCACACTTTCGTTTAGCAAACTCCTCTGGTAACTATAATAATATTGTTTTACTTAGTTTAATTTGCTGTAACATGATGAAGCTGTTGAATGACAAGGCGAAAAAGTGTTTAGCCCTATTGGAATATTGAAATATCCGAGTGGCAATTTCACCCATTTTATTAATTGATTTTATAGGTATAAGTTTAAAGTGACCTTATTTTATGCAGTCATTATAGAACAAGTGCCTGTAGATGGCGATGTGAGGGGAATACATCTCAGTAGCCCAGCATATTGACCATAGTTGCATATCTATGAGTAAGCATTTTCTAGTAGTTTATTATATATTATATTCACTAAATATTGATGGCATTGTATAGCCTATGTGCATAGTGCAGGACTAACATGTTGTAGCCTAATGTTATTCTCTGAAGTGCTGTAACATCAATAAAATATTTGTTGACTATGTTATAAGTTGCTTTGCAGATGTCTCCTCCAGTATTAACAGTGACAGCCACCTACAAGAGACTATTCCTAACGATGAACATCCTGACGAGTCTGAGTGTACTGAAGTGGTTACATGTAAGTGGTGAGTCAATGAGGTCACCATGGTCGAGAAATCTTTTCTTTACTATCTTTCTAGCTGGGTGTTGAAGGTAATTGAATCGTGTACAGATTGTTGCATGATCACGACACTGAAGGAACCCGTTGCAGCTCTTAGAGAGGTGGCCTTACACATCGTTAGAAAAGAGTATTACGAATGAGCACAAAAGCACCTAACACGACAAGTATTCACGAAGTTAGAGTTTGCAGAGAACGTTTTTAGACAGTGGGCTCCAGCACTAGATGATACCCAGAATTCACTGATTGACCTTTTGTGGAACAAGTTGACACACGCAAGCTTTAAAACAGAAACAGCCTGTAAGCATAACACGCTAGAACTTATCATTAAGAAATTCCTACTTTCTAGGATTCACTTTTATTGTAAAAAAATACCAAGCTAGCTGAGGTAAACTCTTTCACACATAGATTCCAAATCCATGGCTGATCTGGTGAAGAGCTTTACTATTTTGCCATTTCAGTATTGTCCATTGGCTTTGTTTTTGCTTATATTTAAATATTGTAGGTTCGCTATATTTGTCTTAGTAATTAGAATGTGACATTATTTGTGTATTGTAACTTTATGCATATTGTGTTTGTATTTTTAGATGTGTGTCTGTCTATATCTGAAAACTGAATTTTTGGTTTTGCCACTAAATATGCAAAATATTTGTAAATTATACATTGTCCATTGCATATTTTTGTAACATATAGTAAGTGTATACTGTATCATAAATTTGTTAGATGTACCACCGGCGCTAAAAATCCGGTTTTTTATATCATACTGTTAAAGTTGTGAAATTAACATTTTAATTTATCGATTATTAAAGTAATGTTTTGGTTGCTATTTTTGTTTCAGATGTCAGTGTAGCCAAATCAAGAAGCTGAAAACATCTATATGTATAACTTGTACGGTCAAAGTAATTCTCAGAATTTTTGCCATTTACTCAATCAAAAGTGGAGTTTACCAATTATTTTATATATTTTATCTCACAAACAAACTCGAGCAGAGTGAATGTTTGAGAGTTTTATGATAAATGCATGTGCACACAACTCACGAAAATTATTCATCAACAACGTCGCAAACCCTTGTACCAAAATCTCATCAACAAATTTAATCATTTTTCAGTGGAGTCGTTTAAGTATAATAACGATACAAAACACAAAAAAACCTATTTAATTATGTTACCATATCTTTGTAAATTGTCAACACTATCTTAAAACTTACCCATCTAATAGGATTATACACAAATAGACAGATTAATTTGGCCGAAAATCGTTATTAAAACTTGCCAGGCCTTACTTTCATCAACATTAAGGCCGGCAAACGAAACGCCGAGCGACAGAGAATAGAACCATTAAGTCGTGCGCATTTTACGAAAAAATAACGTACACATTTCACCAGTTTATAGCATTGGCAAATTACCAAAGATTTTTGTAATTAACGTAGACGTACTAAAATATAATCGTTTCTTTTTTGCCGATTTCAAAGTAGCTGACATTTTTGACACTTTTGAGTACTTTGGTATTTTAACTGATGTCCAAAACAGTGAAAGTAAAGGAAATGACGATGATATTTTTTTCTAACGATTCTTATGAGATTATTACAATATTTAGTTATAAGTTTGGATGACTATTGAAGTTTTATAGTCACACTAACAACATCGATGATGGGCAACATGTTACTGTTATTATTTTTTCTAAATAGTTTTGTTGAATAGATTTTCTAAAAATCTGTATAAATATCACAACTTTTTGATATCTTGATATTGTTAGCTATGACGTTTTGAAATGTAAACGAAATTGTGCAATGGTTTTCTATTCTTACTGTATTACTATATTAATAACATTGGTTATTCTAATAATATCAGTGCATTTTACTTCTAATATTGCATTTCTCCTATTGCGGGGGGAGAGATATAAGCATATAATCTTTTCCTTTCATTATTGCTGTTTTTTGTATATAATAACACCTACATCCAGTACAATACAGCTACCATTGCAGTGATCCTATTGCACTGCAGTGCCATTTGACTGCTAATGTTGCATTTCTCAACCATCAGTATACCCTTTCGTTTTTCCAATATCACTTTGGTCGTGGGCTGTATGACAGGGTAATTTCTAGTATAATTATATACTGTATATTATATGATATACAATTTTGGGGTTATCTTATCTTTTTTAAAATCTAGGAAAAGAAATCTTCCAATATATGGGAGTTACCAACAAAATAAAAAATGGAGAAGTGGAATTGTTGTAGTTAATTAACCCTAACTACTTTTTCAAGTGGTTTTTGGAGGGTGAAAGTTAGTGTCTCAGTAATATGCTATTAACTAGAGGTGTGGCGTTTCTGCCGCCACGGCTAACTAACTATGACTTCATTGTCTAAACTCTCATAATCGTAATGTTATCCTAATCACTAGGTACTTTTACAGGTACTACATGTAGGTATCACTATGTGCCCGTACCGGTACTAGGTGCCACTAGGTGCCAGTACAAGTACTAGGTATCACTTAGCCTGTCTCGACAAGCTGTTGTTTTTGCGTAGTTGCTCCCCCGTCGAGCGGCGAGCAACAACAGCTTGTCACAAGACGTACTGCACCTGATGCATCAGCTGCATATATAATGAGTTGTTCTCTTCCGTCTACGTGGCTTGGCTGCGATGTTATTCTGGTTGCTCCATTGGTAATCATAACGGATTTCACGCAAAAATTTATGTAGAAAAATTAAGATAAGAATGTTTAACTGGCGAACCCTCTCTGCAGTAAACTTTATTAGAATTTGAGAACTTAGGCAACAACAGCGACTAAACATGTCGTTATTGTGCGCTCAGTCAGTTTTATTTCTATTTTTGTATCAGTCAGTTTTATTTGTCCTTATGGATTTTATTTTGAGTTAATTTTATTCTTAAGTTCTACTAAAGTTTATCACAGAAACTCGTTTTTGGTTAAACGTTGTAATCTTGTTTTTTTCTACATAAATTTTTGCGTGAAATCCGTTATGATTACCAATGGAGCGACCAACATAACATCGCGGCCAAGCCGCGTAGACGAAAGAGAACAACTCCATATAAGTGCAGCTGATGCACCAGGTGCCGTACGTCTTGTGACAAGCTGTTGTTGCTCGCCGCTCGACGGGGGGACAACTACGCAAAACAACAGCTTGTCAAGACAGGCTAGGTATCACTAGGTAACTTTAGAATAAGTTATAATGTTTTTGGCAAACCTTTGGTTGCTATTATGTTTGTTTTAATATTTTAGTAAATTTATCATATTGATTAACAATACAAACTGCTACTTGGTAAGGCCAGGGAGAGTAATGATATGTTTACTGCTTGTATCAAACTTGGCTTGTATCAAAGTTCAACCACAAAGGCTAGTCAGTCACAGCTATGCACGTTTATCATCAAATTTTATTGAGTCTATTGACAAGAACCAGTAGTCACAGTTTCACATGGTATAACTATCACTCACTTTTAAACAT
The DNA here is from genome assembly GCF_963576615.1 of Watersipora subatra. Taxonomy (NCBI): domain Eukaryota; kingdom Metazoa; phylum Bryozoa; class Gymnolaemata; order Cheilostomatida; family Watersiporidae; genus Watersipora; species Watersipora subatra. The sequence goes on from NC_088715.1 coordinate 62,628,725, forward strand.
AGTAAAAAGTTCAATCACATAAAATATTTTTGTAAAACTAAATAATATTTTGTAATTTTATTTTTTTAAATAGCTGAGAAAGCTGCATAATATTGTAGACTTCCAAATGCTTTGATTAAAATCAGTGTTATAAATTTTTAATTAGTACTGTTATGCTGGCATATTCAAATGGTCAACGTCTGTCTCTGTCTCTCTCTTCCTTCTCTCTCTTGCTATTTCTTGCTATGTCTTGCTGTCCGTCGCTGTCTCTTGCTTCTCTCGCTGTACCTCACTCGATCTCACGATATCTCTCACTCTTTTGCTCTCTCCTTCTTTCACTATCCTACTCGTTTTTTCGCTCTTTTAGTCTCTTGCTCTTTCGCTCTCTTGCTCTTTCATTCTCTCCCTCTTTCATTCTCTCCCTCTTTTGCTCTTTCCCTCTTTCGCAGTTTCTCATTCTCTCTCTATTTTGATAATAAATGTTTATGGTTTACGCTTCATCTCTGGCTTGTAAAAAAATATGTTTTTTGCTTTTTCTTGTTTTTATTTTTGTGTCTAGTTTCTTCAACTATGTGTTACAATTAGCTACATATTTTTTATCTAAGTTTGGGTCCACTCATTACTGCTTATTTTGTTGAGCTTTGGATACAATAGTTGTCTTGGTAAATCGCTCATCACCTATCTTGCTAATGATGTAAAGTTGTTGTAAAGTATAATTTATACCAAGTTAATGTGTCACACATTAATTTGGTAAATTGAACTTTACAACAATAATCACCAGACTTTTCTATAAAGTTTGTTCCATAATTTAAATTACATGAAACTTCTTAAACATTCCAAAAATGCTGATTTGTATTCTACCATCTAATATAATGCTGGCCTAATAAACAAATTAAGCAATGAAAAAAATTACAAGTAATAAATTCAAAGAAAAAATGAAATAAAATAATGAGCAAAAATGAAGAAAACGGAAAGCTAAAAATAAATTGTTGAACAATTCAAGTGAATTAAAAAACTGAGTTACTTTTAAAATGTTTTATTGAATATTAATGATGCTATATTACGAAGAGTTTGAAAATTTTTGAAATATTCAACATAATAGATGAACTTACAGAAAAACCTGGTCAAAAACTGGCCATTCAGCTCTTCAATAAGTCTATCAAAAAGATAAAATAATGACCTCAGAAGAGCTTACATCTACTCAGGTGGTTATGAGCATTGCTACTAAAAGGTTTGCAGCTGTTAAATTGTTAAAGATTGCGGTGCTTCTTGATGTTGCTGAAAAGATTTTTTGTGTTAGTGAACAATTATTTGAGATGTACTAGCAAGTAAACACGGCGTCACAAGGTTTCGTCTTTTTTTATTTACTACTCGAAGTGAGCCAGTTTTCATTTCAATCGAATATTTGTTTCAAACTCCGAATACAAGTCATAAGTTTTATAGTCATTTCTTGCTAGTACCAATCTCCTCTGATTGCAACAATCAACTTGCTTGCTTTCAAGTGAACCTTTCGGAGATGTAATTACAGAAGGTATTCAGAGCTTGTCGTGGACACATTATTTTTTCCTATTGACAGTGGTGACACTAAGTTTATCTTGTTCATTGACTATTTAATAACTCTAAAAGCGGCCACAATAGGAATGTGTCATCTCATTTACCCACTAGTCTAGACTACTGATCGGGCGATGAGCTCTCATGATTGATTGCATTTGTAAATTGTTGTGGATTTCTTCATATCAATTTGGATGACCTTTTGTTAAGCCTTATTGTGTCACTTGACTACAAGTATGAGTAACAGGTACTTTGGGGTTTTTTTTGTAACAGACGTAAATTATCATTGATGTTGATTCCTGTAGTTTGAAGAAAGGTAAGTAGTAGCAAGGTGACATCATATTTTCATGCATGAGGATCAGCCTTGCAATCATCTATCTTAACTATTTGGGCACACTTTCTGCAGTTTGTCAATGTTGATGTGTTTTTCTTTTGCTGACTATGGTATCAAAGCAATTGGGTGATAGGAGCTGCAACCAATGTGCCAACTGTCCTTCTGGATGAGCCCTCTAGATTAACCTAGTCAGAATGATGTGGTAACCTTTAGTTTATATGCCATTTGCAAAATAAGTGTGCTATAAAGTCTTTTTACATTCCTATTTTTGTTACGTTGTTCATTAGATGCGATTTTTGCACTTTTTAAGTATAGTAATATTTTACCCTTTTTGTCTATCGAGTACTTGATAAGTCTGCTACCAGATTATGTGACATTAGTTTGTCTGCCCAGTAGAAAGGTTTGAAAAGTCAAAATGAAATCTATCTCTCATCCCCTAGTATCTTAAATGCTTTTTGTTAGTGTTCATCCCAGTCAACAATGCTAGCATCCCTGACTTTGTTTTAACCATGTGACATGTGGCATGTGACATGTGACATATGACATGTGACATGTGACAGGTGTTTAAAACAAAGGCTGCTGTTAAGCCTGAATATCTCAGAGTAATCCTAGTCTGAACTTTTGGTGCATCCACACATGTTGAAGGAGACTCATAAATCAACTTAGAGGAAAGAACTAGAAATGGATGGCTTATCCTTTAGTTTGATCTCATATCTTACACCAATCACAGCATGTTTGAAATAAAAAATTGATGCAAAAAACAGCATTTCTGCTCAAGTTTAAGATTCGCCTGTTTCAATTAGTTTAAGACCTGCACCAGACACATTAGGGAGGTATTAAAATTGAGTGCAGAAACTATAAAGTCTTCATAATGTGAGGGGAAAAAAAGGTTTTTTAGTGACACTTTTGTAGGGTCATATTCATTAGCCTCTTTTAAATAGAAGGTAGTAAAAATTAGCTAACCAATGTGAGCTTCTCATTATTATATTTGCTTTTATTTTGTTAGTAAGATTCACCTTGATAGACCAGGCTATACTCTGCATAATGATATACATTTCTACAAGTTACTGTGGGTGGTAGATAGTTGAAACAGAAGCGTCAGTTTTTATCCTTCCGCTATGCTAGCAGTATGGAAAACTTTAGGTCTACTTTCACCCTCATATGAAGCGGTGTGACTTGAGGTATTGTACTTGTTCTACCACAATACACTCTCCTACAATATAAATAATTCAGGTCAAGAACATTTACCCTATAGAGATTTTACGTTATTCAAACCATAAATAAATCATAAATTAGACTATCTTCTTTTGTCCAAAGTCAGGATTACAGATTAGGATAAAAGGCTGCTTTCAAAAAAACTTTGAATTCTATTCTTCTTGGTAAGCTACACTCTAAAACATGCACCAATTGACCACTCTTAGGTATTAAAGTGCATCCTCAAAATCCAATTTTAATCTGTTCCAGGGTTGACAACGTATGGTGATAAAACCGTATTGAGAAGTAAAATAACCATAGCAATTATATAATGCAAACAACCCTTGGTAAAAATCATCAAAATTTGTACAAGTACTGTACATTAACAATTAGTAACAAAATAGTATGTTAACCTTAGAAACTATAGTTACCTACAGTAACTTTATTATATTAGTGTATTTATTGGTTATGCTCTGCATTAAAATGTAACGCTGCATTGAGCAGTATAGGTACCATTGAGAGTTCTTATCTTCAAGACAGAGGTACGCATAACATAAACTTTGAATATACTTTAAATAAGTTCAGCTTACTAAAGACACACCTGAAGCTAAGTTTTACTATTTATTTTTATCTATTTTGTTGAATTTCATTTTCATCATTAAATTTTTATCCCCTATTAATTTGTTTTAATATAATTTCAGCCAATCTCATTAAAACCTTTTTCAACCTAACGTGGCAAGAAAGCCTAAAAATTGCTGTTTTCGTAATGAGGTGGATTTTTGTTTGCAAGTCAAGGGAAGTTGTCTGACGACTGATCTTCTGTTTGAAGGGAGCACAACTTCAAATTTGAAAGTAGTTTTGAAAGAAAAATATCCCGGTTTTATCGGTCATTGTGTCTTTTCAGGCATTGCAAAAGTGTTTTCGGCGAAAAGCATAGCAACGTCTTTTTTATTTTGGCGCACGTAACATTACTGAATTATTGTGCACTATTACTGAACAATTGTTCACTATTACTGAATAATTGTGCACTATTACTGAATAACTGTGCACTATTACTGAATAATTGTTAACTATTACTGAATAATTGTACACTATTACTGAATAATTTTGCACTATTACTGAATAATTTTGCACTATTACTGAATAACTGTGCACTATTACTGAATAATTGTACACTATTACTGAATAACTGTGCACTATTACTGAATAATAGTGCACTATTACTGAATAATAGTGCACTATTACTGAATAATTGTGCACTATTACTGAATAATTTTGCACTATTACTGAATAATTGTTCACTATTACTGAATAATTGTGCACTATTACTGAATAATTTTGCACTATTACTGAATAATTTTGCACTATTACTGAATAATTGTACACTATTACTGAATAATTGTGCACTATTACTGAATAATTTTGCACATGCTTCTTCTCTGTGCTCTGTTGGCACACTTGACAATCTTTTGTGGTACATACTAATATATACCATTATATACCTATATACTAATATATACCATTATATACCTATATACTAATATATACCACTATATACCTATATACTAATACATGTATATACCTATATACTAATATATACTAATATATACCATTTCTCTCCAAAAAGGAGTATAAAAAAACTTTAAAGCTAAATATGAGACTCTCATTATTTAGGGCAAATTTGAAAACCCAAATCAA